>NC_057810.1:71483404-71788404 GCF_018294505.1 Triticum aestivum | reverse complement strand
TCTTTGCCGTCAGCCACTGTTGGCAAACTGACCAAATAGGTCAGCCTCCCAGGAAGCACAGTTGCTTGCCACGTGGCCTCTTTGCCGTCCACTGCTGATGGCAAAGAGCCCTTTGCCGTCGGTGGCAGACGGCAAAGAGCCTGCATAATGGCTTTTTTCCCTGTTTTTTTTAAATCCAACAATTCTCACAGCAAATATATATGACATATATAGATATATTTCACAGGGCTATTTAACAGCACATAAGTTTCATCGTACATACATATATAGTCCCATCCACTCATACATAGCAAGTTACACATACACATACGTTGCAACCATTAGGAAGTTGCACATACATATTACAATGCAAAGTTTCATCAAGATACCAAGTTCCATCGTAGCAAGCTAGAAGAATACTAGAAGAGAATGAAATAAAAAAACAAGCACTCCATAGCAAGCTAGCTTCCGAGAAGTGAATGAAATCTGCAAAATGGCAAATAAGAAAGTTAGGAAAAGGTGACTAGAAGAAGAAGACTATAAGAAGAAGCACGCCATCGTTTGTGAGGTAACTTAGGTGAAATTGATCGTTTATGAGCTAACTTAGCTAAAATGCATCATTTTAGAGCTAATGTAGGTAAAATGGATCGTTTATGAGCTAACTAAGCTAATTATGCCGTTTTTTACATAAGTAAGGTAAGTACATGTCATTATTGAGCGAACCTAGTTAACTAAGCATATTATAACTAACTTAGGTCATTTTGGAGGAAACAAAGCTAAGTATAGATCGTTTTAGAGCTAACTTAGGTAAAATTGCTGGTTTTGGAGGTCAGTAAGCTTATTAAGTCATTTTGCAGGAAAAGAAGCTAACTCTAGGTCATTAAGGTAAGCATATTGGATGAAATAAAGCTAAGTCTAGGTCTTTATGCATTTGTTAAGCAAAAAACTAGAGAAACTTACCTTGATCATGGAGGTGTGGGAGCGGGCTGGCTCATGCCAGTAGCTGGAGAAGGATCGTGTGATGCTTGTGTGGAGTTACGCTGCACCAAAGATTATTTCCAATGTTTCGTTAGCATGATGACAGTCAAATGTTAAGACTAGCAAGTAATGTCGATTCAAATTAAACTCACCGTGGTCTCAGGAGCAATCTCTGGATCAATGGCTATGGAGCCATGGGACCTCCAGCCACTAGATATCATCACCTGCTCTGGATTGTAGGGGATCTGGCTCGGGTTAAACTCCTCCCCTTTCCTCGCCTTCACCTTGACTTGCTTGTAAGAGGCAGTGTGGGCCATGGCATACAGGTCGTACCCCTCTGGCACCTTATCCGTCTTATTGTAGCATGCCTGAAAGAGAGAAACAAAGTAAATTAGTAATTAAAGGGCTCAAGCTAGCATGATGAATGAATTGCATTAATCATGAAGCAAACCACATTACCCAATTCCGCCCAAACTGATATAAGCTGCAGCTACCTTGATGGTGTGGCACACCTTCAATTTGGGCACGTTTATCCTTGGCCTCAGTCGGCTCCCCTTCCATCTTTCAACACCTGCCATGACAAAGAGTAAACAAAATTAGTACAACATAAAAAAATACCGACATGAATAATAATATGTATATCACTTAAGTGTATCATCATCAAGTACAAAATAAAAAAATTGAATACCTGACACTACTAATAATCTCGTTCAGTATCATCAATAAATGCATAATCATCATCATCACTATAATCAATGACGGGCTCATAGGGTTCAGTGGCATCAACATGTGTAATGCCACCTTTACGTAATCGGTCAAGCATTGAGAGGTCGTCCGCAGCAGTAACCTCTTCTTGTTCCGGCTCTTCTTGTTCCTCCTCTGGGGTGATGTGGGATTCACTGTCGCTGTCTACTTCAATGTTTTGGGGTGAAGTATACCGGTTTGTCAGGACCCCGACTCAATGCCACATCGATCTAGCATGTAACATCTCATATCACTTTGCGGCCTCACGCACGGTATTCCACGGGTGTCGCCTTACCTTTCCCCGGAACCGTTTGCGCCTTTTGGCTCACGTATATGATGATGACGCTAGCATCCATATGATAAAGAGCCCGGGCTGACATGACTAGTCGTAAACCCAAAGTGGCACAGACTTACAGGGACAGGCATCCATGACCCAGCATCGAACGTGTCGGTCATCAGCAAGTGGGTCCGGGCTGTAGCACTGGGCTAGCAGGACTCCGGTAAACCGGGCTGTAGCGGGCTAACAGGGCTCCGGTACTCAATGCGTGACATTTCCCCAAAGGGACAGACACAGGAACGAAGAAGGACACATGCCGGCCAGCCTAAGTGTTCCGGAGCAGTAGCAAGCTACCATGGCTCGGTGGAAACACTAGGAGACATTTCCCCGTAAGAGAGGCTACTAAAGATAAACAACTAGATAGTCAGATCCCACACATATCAAGCATTTCAATAACATACACACAATATGCTCGATATGTGCAATACAACATGGCATCACAAAATGACTCTATGACTTCAAGTATTTATTCAATAGGCTCCGAGGAGCGAGATATTACAAACAGGGGTCTCACGACCCAACATTCAGAGCATACAAGTCAAAGCACAAACGGAAGCTATCATGTCTGAGTACAGACATCTAGAAATGAAAAAGGCCGAGAAGCCTGACTATCTACCAGATCCTGCCGAGGGCTCAAGATCGTAGCTGAGGTAACAAGCTAAACGTCGAAGTCCACGCGAAACTACTAGTGAGACCGAAGTCTCTCTGCAAAAACATAAAATAGGCAAACATGAGTACAAATGTACCCAGCAAGACTTACATCAGAACTAACTACATATGCATCATTATCAACAAAGGGGATGGTGGGGTTTAACTGCAGCAAGCCAGCTTTGACTCGGTGGCTATCCTGAACTACGACTGCAAGCAACTCTTTTGAGGTGGCGCACACGAGTCCACATATTCACCAACCAATACACCACTATGGATCCGCTCCCGTCTCCCTACGAGAACGCCATCCATAGCACTCACGCTTATCTTGCGTATTTTAGAGTATCCACTTTCACTTGTCTATGAACTGATATAAGCAACCCAGAAGTCCTTTACCGTGGACACGGCTATTCGAATAGATGATGCCAACCCTGCAGGGGTGTACTTCTTCATACATGTTTCCACCACTTAGCGTCTGCACACGACATGTGCTCGGCAGACTTCAAGCGAAAGCCGACGTGGGTGTAGACCACGACCTACCTAAACACTCAAGTCTCTAGTCCAGGTTTATCGCCTATTCGGGTTCCATCCATGAGGAGATCCGGCCGGAGTTTCGCTCACAGCCCCAAATGATGTGAACAGGGTTCCGTGACACCAAACGGGCGCCCGGTATACCCGGCCACGTGCCTACCGCATCACAGCCCACCCCTACGGTCAGCGCTGTCCACGGCCTCCAGCATACTACAAACACCAGAAACTACTTGCAACTCCTGGACAGAGGACTAGGGTGAATAAGAAGTCGAGCGGGGTCATATTTCAGGGCCCAATGTATGGTAGTAGCTGAATCATGGATCACAAACACAGAACTCAGTTCCTGAGGACGGCTGCAATGAGACAACCCACCATGTACTCCTACATGGCCTCTCACCGCTACCTTTACCAAATCGTGTTCACACACTTAGCTCACACACAGTAGGACATGTTCACACGCCTCTGATTCATCCCCGATGAATCAGACCTGACTCAACTCTAAGCAGTAGCAGGCATGACAAACAAACATGAATGAGTAGGCACATCAGGGCTCAAACAACTCCTACTCATGCTAGTGGGTTTCATCTATTTACTGTGGCAATGACAGGTCATGCAAAGGACAAAGGGGTTCAGCTACCGCAGCAAGTAACAGATGAATCGGTGTTGTCCTAATGCAGTAAAAGAGAGCAGGAGCGAGAGAGTAGGATTGTATCGGAATGAACAAGGGGGTTTTGCTTGCCTGGCACTTCTGAAGATAACATTGAGTCTTCATCAGTGTCAACGATCACATCATCGGTATCACGTCTATCGAGAGGGGACAAATACCGGCAACACAGAAGGGAACACAATCAATGCAATGCACAATATGATGCATGATCATGACATGGCAAAATGAATGTGTTTTGGGCTAATGCAACTAGCAACAGATTAAATGAAGTTGGTTTGAATACAAGATTCAAATTCAAACTCCATATGTGATTATTCAAATGCCATTTAATTGATTTGTGCTAAACAGCAGCTATAAGTTGTTCTAACATGCGTGAAAATGGTACAGATGGATTCCTTGAATTTTTCTGATAATTTTTCATATATAATTTATTTAATTTGGAGTTACGGTTAATTTTCTATGAATTTTAGAAGTTTTGGACATTTTCTGAAATAATAAATCATTTAAGATTTATTTAAATTCCAGAAAGGAATTATTGCGTCAGCATGACGTTGGCATGACGTCACAGGTCAACAGGGGCTGGCTCGGGTCAAACCTGACGTGTGGGGACCACACGTCAGTGACACAGTTAACTAACCTAAGTTTAATTAGAGCCTGGGCCCGCATGTCAGTGTCAGCAGGGGGGGTAATTAGTTTAACTAATTCGATTAGTGCTAATCCTAATTAGCTAACAGGGCTGGGCCCACCTGTCATTGAGTCAGGGCATCCAACTGGGGTCAAACTCGCCGGACTTGGCCCACGGCTCGTCGCCGGTGAAGCCCGAGACGGCGGAGGGGGTCGGAATTCCTCCTCCGGCGACCAAATGGTCGGCGGAGGGCAGCTACGTGACGCTGAAGATCCCGCGCGTCGAGTGGTGCGGTCAGTTAGGCCGGGGGTGACCTATACCGACGGCGGCGAGCTCAAAGGCGGCGGCCGGAGTTCGGGCAACCGCGGAGATGGCGCTATAGGGCATGGCAGGGAGCACTCGTGGGTGTTTCGGGTTCGCAGGAGCGCGGTGAGCACGCTGGTGATGCTCGGGCGAGCGGACGAGCTCAGGAGCATGGAGCTCATCGGCCATGGCGGCGGCGAGCTTCGGCGGAGGTGGGGAACGGGGCTAGAGCAAGAACGCGAGCAGGAGAGGAGGGGGAATCGGTCCATGAGCTCACTGTGGTTGCAGAGCGCGTCTCAGTGGGCTCGGGGGCGACCTGTCGGCGGTGAATCGAACGGCGGCAATCGCCGGCCGTGGCGATGAAGATGGCGGTGATGGCGTCACTGCAGGGCTCCTGGTGTTGCTTGGAGGGGTGGGGAGGAAGAGTAGGTCGAGGCAGAGCTTTGGGAGGCGTCGGGGAGACGAGGCGGTGGTGGTGGCCGCGGCGAACGGCGTCGGTGGCGACGGGGCTCCGCTCGGTGGAGGAGAGAGGGAGCCAGAGAAAGGGGGGGAGAAGGCACGGGGAGAGTGCGAGGCCTGGGAGGGTGCGTGGCGTCGCGGACGGGGTCCAGGGCGACGAGAGGAAGCAGGAGGTGGCCGAGCAGGGTGGAGGTGGCGCGCGCGGCGGCGTCGCGGTGTCCGTCCTCCTGGCAGGGAGGAAGACGACAGGGGAGGGGGGGCGGCGATGGGCTGGGCCGACTGGGGGAGCTGGGCCAGGTAAGTGGGCGCCAGGTAGGTGGCCCAGGTGGCCTTCTCTCCCTTTCTATTTCTGTTTTATTTTTATTTAATTCTTTTGCCACTGTTTTGAATTTAAAAAATAATTCAAACAATGCCAAAGCTCCTCTGAATATTTTATATTGCTAGATGGACTTTTCCAAAAGCTTATAAAATATTTCAGGGGTATTTGAAATTATATTCTAATTATATGAATATAATTCAAATTCAAATAGCTAATGAATTAAATCCAAAGTCCCAAAAATAATTCCTTAAAAATGTTCAATATTTTGGTTGGGACCAGAACCCTTACCAAAAATTATCAAACATTTAAGAAGAGCATTTTGGAGCAATGAATGAGATTTCTAGGGTTTTTGCCCCTCTTTTATTTAAGTTTTTGAGGCTTCCAAAATTCCTCAGTTCAAATTTCATTTGAATTAAAACATGAAGCTCACATGAGGTCTAGCCTAATGCATAACAGGACCAGGGATGTGACAACTCACCCCCACTAAACAAGAATCTCGTCTCGAGATTCAAGCGTAGGGTAAGGTGAAGGGGAAACGCAACTAGTATAATCTTCACGATCCAGGGTGCACTTCATAAGAGCGTTGATTTGATCACCATCATTGTCTTGTAGTCTTGCTCTGAGAAATCCTGTCAACATGACATGGGGGAAGAAGACTCTAGAAGGGTCGATCTTCTCGAAGATCGAACAACTCACGGAATGAGACATAGGACCATCTCTCGGGTTGAGACACGAGATACACATCAAGAGAGGTGGAAAGAAACGGATGACGAAGGTTCACTAGGTGGACAACAATTCCACACTTAAGAAGGTGGTAAACGATTGCCAACGTAGCGAGGAGTTGAGTTGCCATGATACCACAACAATGCACCTTAGGGAAGGTGACTCATAGAAATATCCCCTTAAGTGGCAAAAAGAATTACCTTTGATTTAAAGATCATTGAAACTCTTTATACCAGCCTAAGGCAATTCTTGAGCAATTGTTTGGAGGGGGTCGGTAGAATGGCATACTCGGACTTGGATGATGTGGATTACCTTGTTGAAGACAACGTAATGGATGAATTTGCTTATCACCGGAGATGGAAGAGACCCATGGTAGAATGGCATATTGGCGGTGCAAGCTGGGAACAAAATGCAAATGATGGGAATGATTCTGGTAACTGGGGAAGAACCCAACAATAGAGAGTGAATTCACTGTCTGAAAAGGTCATAGCATTGCCGAGGAAACTGAGAGCAATCCAATTAGTACCGATGATAACACCTAGCGCTTGGGCGTGCTCTCAAGAACTTGAGCAATTCCATAATCATCAAGGTTTTACCAACATCCGTGTCAAGGGTCCGGTAACACAACTTACTACCATGATGAATGGTGATGGAGGATGCAGATGCAAAGGAAGATAACACCTCTCAGATTTTCATCTTAGCGAGGCCAAGGAAATAAAAATCTGGATGATCGACCGAGAGACATTTAGCACTCCGCTTCTAATGTTCTCCTTGATGTGCTAGTGTAACCCATTCATAGATATGGTTTGATATCTAGAACATCAAGTAAAAAGGTCGGACTTCAGGAACACAAAAATCCATAGGGCAACTAGGAAGTAAACCCTACGAAATCCCTATGGGGAGGTGGCCAACTTCATCAATCAAGATATTATATAACAGGTCTTCCGGCTGGGTGTGTTGGCCACGACATCCACTTTACCGGTTATCGCGCGACCAATATTATAATTCTTGGGAAATATTCCAACCATCATATCTGCCTGAGATTCAGATCTGGTTGGTGTCAGGATATTCCAGACTCATCGAGTCTAGGAAGAAAAAAGAAAGTTTGCAACACAAATCGACGAGATGGCGTTGCGGAATTCTCGGGAGATGAACTACGATAGCAAGCTCCAAAACATGAGCTGGTTCTGCTACAAACATGTGAACACGTTGTCCCAGACAAGCATGCCCACATGGTAGTCTTACAATAAAACACTACCGAGTTCTGGTTGGGAACCATCAGCGAGGATATCGAAGTTCTTTCATAAGTCCGGATTAGCTCTTATGAAGATACTCCTTCTCCTTGAACAAATCAGTCAGTGGCTTGGTGTGCTAGGATACACATATGGAATGAAGGTTGCAAGTCTCCAGACCACAGAATACTTCGCACGTGTGCATGACTGACTTGCGATGATTCCAGAGGAAGCAACATTGACTTTCTCGAGTCCACGGCGGCAACTTGCATCAAATGCACATGAACTAGAGGAAGTCACTTCTTACATCCGAACATATGCTTCATGAGCTAGCATGAACAAATGCTTTCAAAAGTTTCCAACACTAGCTTAATGTTCAGCAAAATTATGGAGAAGACAAGGATGTTGTCAATGGGCACAACAACAATTCATCTGGGTTTCCTTTTAAAAGGAGTTCCATAGTTAAGTGAACAAGTGATAGCATTGGTCAGACCCAGAAGATATAATGGTGTATGCTCGAGGGATCAACCACGAGTACGACAACATTACGAATATCGTTGGTTCTGGTCTGATTGGATGATAGCCCATACTCCAATCAAAGGTTAGATAAAAATGATAGGTCCAGCAACTGATCACAGGGACCAATCGATGAAGATATCATCTTTCGTCAACACATACTACACAAGAATATCCCTTTGGAACGAACTAAGTCAGGCAAGCTTTTATCTTCCAACTCTCCAAGTTGTTGTCTAGCTTAACCAACTAGCTCAGGGATATCCAACACGGATTCTTGGAGAAAGGGTGGTTTACAGGATAAACCAACTTGATCACGAGCTCAACATAACAGTCAGGTGACAACCTGGTGATACTTTCGAGAAGATATCCGGAAAATCACGAACCACCGATATGTTACTAAGATCGAGGACAATCCTGCTTTTCAGGGCAAGACGATATGATCAATAGGGCAAGGATTTGAAATAATCCTAACTCATCGATCGAGGAGTGAACCAGGAGAATGGACTAGGTAGCACGATCAATCTTAGAATGATGATTCACTAACCAACATGCTAAGAATGAAATTATTGTCCTTTAACTACCAAACAACGGAGTTGCTAGCAGTATTGATTTCACACATCACAACTCACTTGTCGACATTCCGGTTGCATCAACACGAAGACCGAGGAATGACTAATGATGGTGAGAAGTATTACTGTGTCAAGGGTTCATAGGATGGTGTGCAATTCCCATGACATTCTTGATATAAAGATGGTAATACTCCAAGGTAGAACAGAGCAAAAGCTGGATTGGCATTTTGATCTGCGGAGTACAATTGTTTTGACCGAATCCTAGATATGGATGAGGTACTGGAGTTTGTTTCTCCTAGTCATTCCGGAATAGAATGGCTTGACGGACCACAAGAGTAATAGGTATCGATGAACGATTGCACGCATACTCTTGACTATCAATTGATAAACGAGGGTCAGAAGACAACTAAAGAGGGACAACTCAAAGGAACATACGATTTTCTGAGTTGTGGATGCATGGTTTAGCATGTCGAACGAAGTTCAACATATTTCTTCCGGATAACCCATGCAGAAAGGTAGAACTGGCAGAGCCACAATATATAATGGAGAACTCATCAAGAATAATCCTGTTGTGATATTTTAGTTCAACGAGGAACTTCTGCCATAAGTAGTTCATGGTATTTGGAAGAAGAAGATACCACGGACTTCAAGGACTATCGCAAAGGTTACTAATATCCTAAAGGCACTAGCAATTACTATCAACATGGAGTAGGTAGAGTGATTCTCGGGTTCAGAACCCAGGAATAGAATGCCTACTAACTAATAACATCACGGGATGCTTTCAAAAATAATGGCCAGAATCTTCACACTGGGAACACAAAACGTTGCTAGATTACTAGGTGACTCCCTAAGACACCTAGGGTCATAATAATATCTCCAACATATATGTCAAGGTAACGGAGTACCTCAACTCACTGATTAGTGTGGTTAATCTGGCCCATGGGAACATTGAAACGGAAAGAAAGGATTTGCAAATGCATCAGACTACTTAGAAACCTGGGATGACTCGGACAGCATAACGGCTGTAAATGCTCAGAAAAGATTTGAGACATTCACAAAAATGGTGGCATAACCACTCAGAAGCACAATATCAAGGTTTCGAGATCAACAATTAACATACGGAAGTAGTAGGAACTGAACTGAGACTTAAATCCAACAATCTTATAAGTCCACTGATTAGTAACACGTGATCCTAATAGAAAGAGGAGATAGCCTAGTTCTTAATCCCCGTAGAAGAGAAGATGATGACTCAGATCAGAAGGCCATGAGGTATAAGGAGTAAAAAGAGCCTTACGTTCCATCCCACAATCAATTCCCTACATATAACTAAAGAATTTCTAGACTCAACTTCGACCAGTTTGGCTTGGTAATCCTACAGGCAGTCAAGCTCTGATACCAACGCTGTCAGGACCCCGACTCAATGCCACATCGATCTAGCATGTAACACCTCATATCACTTTGCGGCCTCACGCACGGTATTCCCACGGGTGTCGCCTTACCTTTGCCCGGAACCGTTTGCGCCTTTTGGCACACGTATATGATGATGTCGCTAGCATCCATATGATAAGGAGCCCGGGCTGACATGGCTAGTCGTAAACCCAAAGTGGCACAGACTTACAGGGACAGGCATCCATGACCCAGCATCGAACGTGTCGGTCATCAGCAAGTGGGTCCGGGCTGTAGCACTGGGCTAGCAGGACTCCGGTAAACCGGGCTGTAGCGGGCTAACAGGACTCCGGTATTCATCGCGTGACATTTCCCCGAAGGGACAGACACAGGAACGAAGAAGGACACATGCCGGCCAGCCTAAGTGTTCCGGAGCAGTAGCAAGCTACCATGGCTCGGTGGAAACACTAGGAGACATTTCCCCGTAAGAGAGGCTACTAAAGATAAACAACTAGATAGTCAGATCCCACACATACCAAGCATTTCAATAACATACACACAATATGCTCGATATGTGCAAATACAACATGGCATCACAACATGACTCTACGACTCAAGTATTTATTCAATAGGCTCCGAGGAGCGAGATATTACAAACAGGGGTCTCACGACCCAACATTCAGAGCATACAAGTCAAAGCACAAGCGGAAGCTATCATGTCTGAGTACAGACATCTATAAATGAAAAAGGCTGAGAAGCCTGACTATCTACCAGATCCTGCCGAGGGCACAAGATCGTAGCTGAGGTAACAAGCTAAACGTCGAAGTCCACGCGAAACTACTAGTGAGACCGAAGTCTCTCTGCAAAAACATAAAATAGGCAAACGTGAGTACAAATGTACCCAGCAAGACTTACATCAGAACTAACTACATATGCATCATTATCAACAAAGGGGATGGTGGGGTTTAACTGCAGCAAGCCAGCTTTGACTCGGTGGCTATCCTGAACTACGACTGCAAGCAACTCTTTTGAGGTGGCGCACACGAGTCCACATATTCACCATATCAATACACCACTATGGATCCGCTCCCGTCTCCCTACGAGAACGCCATCCATAGCACTCACGCTTATCTTGCGTATTTTAGAGTATCCACTTTCACTTGTCTATGAACTGATATAAGCAACCCAGAAGTCCTTTACCGCGGACACGGCTATTCGAATAGATGATGTTAACCCTGCAGGGGTGTACTTCTTCATACATGTTTCCACCACTTAGCGTCTGCACACGACATGTGCTCGGCAGACTTCAAGCGAAAGCCGACGTGGGTGTAGACCACGACCTACCTAAACACTCAAGTCTCTAGTCCAGGTTTATCGCCTATTCGGGTTCCATCCATGAGGAGATCCGGCCGGAGTTTCGCTCACAGCCCCAAACGATGTGAACAGGGTTCCGTGACACCAAACGGGCGCCCGGTATACCCGGCCACGTGCCTACCGCATCACAGCCCACCCCTACGGTCAGCGCTGTCCACGGCCTCCAGCATACTACAAACACCAGAAACTACTTGCAACTCCTGGACAGAGGACTAGGGTGAATAAGAAGTCGAGCGGGGTCATATTTCAGGGCCCAATGTATGGTAGTAGCTGAATCATGGATCACAAACACAGAACTCAGTTCCTGAGGACGGCTGCAATGAGACAACCCACCATGTACTCCTACATGGCCTCTCACCGCTACCTTTACCAAATCGTGTTCACACACTTAGCTCACACACAGTAGGACATGTTCACACGCCTCTGATTCATCCCCGATGAATCAGACCTGACTCAACTCTAAGCAGTAGCAGGCATGACAAACAAACATGAATGAGTAGGCACATCAGGGCTCAAACAACTCCTACTCATGCTAGTGGGTTTCATCTATTTACTGTGGCAATGACAGGTCATGCAAAGGATAAAGGGGTTCAGCTACCGCAGCAAGTAACAGATGAATCGGTGTTGTCCTAATGCAGTAAAAGAGAGCAGGAGCGAGAGAGTAGGATTGTATCGAAATGAACAAGGGGGTTTTGCTTGCCTGGCACTTCTGAAGATAACATTGAGTCTTCATCAGTGTCAACGATCACATCATCGGTATCATGTCTATCGAGAGGGGACAAATACCGGCAACACAGAAGGGAACACAATCAATGCAATGCACAATATGATGCATGATTATGACATGGCAAAATGAATGTGTTTTGGGCTAATGCAACTAGCAACAGATTAAATGAAGTTGGTTTGAATACAAGATTCAAATTCAAACTCCATATGTGATTATTCAAATGCCATTTAATTGATTTGTGCTAAACAGCAGCTATAAGTTGTTCTAACATGCATGAAAATGGTACAGATGGATTCCTTGAATTTTTCTGATAATTTTTCATATATAATTTATTTAATTTGGAGTTACGGTTAATTTTCTATGAATTTTAGAAGTTTTGGACATTTTCTGAAAATAATAAATCATTTAAGATTTATTTAAATTCCAGAAAGGAATTATTGCGTCAGCATGACGTTGGCATGACATCACAGGTCAACAGGGGCTGGCTCGGGTCAAACCTGACGTGTGGGGACCACACGTCAGTGACACAGTTAACTAACCTAAGTTTAATTAGAGCCTGGGCCCGCATGTCAGTGTCAGCAGGGGGGGGGTAATTAGTTTAACTAATTCGATTAGTGCTAATCCTAATTAGCTAACAGGGCTGGGCCCACCTGTCATTGAGTCAGGGCGTCCAACTGGGGTCAAACTCGCCGGACTTGGCCCACGGCTCGTCGCCGGTGAAGCCCGAGACGGCAGAGGGGGTTGGAATTCCTCCTCCGGCGACCAAATGGCCGGCGGAGGGCAGCTACGTGACGCTGAAGATCCCGCGCGTCGAGTGGTGCGGTCAGTTAGGCCGGGGGCGACCTATATCGACGGCGGCGAGCTCAAAGGCGGCGGCCGGAGTTCGGGCAACCGCGGAGATGGCGCTATAGGGCATGGCAGGGAGCACTCGTGGGTGTTTCGGGTTCGCAGGAGCGCGGTGAGCATGCTGGTGATGCTCGGGCGAGCGGACGAGCTCAGGAGCATGGAGCTCGTCGGCCGTGGCGGCGGCGAGCTTCGGCGGAGGTGGGGAACGGGGCTAGAGCAAGAACGCGAGCAGGAGAGGAGGGGGAATCGGTCCATGAGCTCACTGTGGTTGCAGAGCGCGTCTCAGTGGGCTCGGGGGCGACCTGTCGGCGGTGAATCGAACGGCGGCAATCGCCGGCCGTGGCGATGAAGATGGCGGTGATGGCGTCACTGCAGGGCTCCTGGTGTTGCTTGGAGGGGTGGGGAGGAAGAGTGGGTCGAGGCAGAGCTTTGGGAGGCGTCGGGGAGACGAGGCGGTGGTGGTGGCCGCGGCGAACGGCGTCGGTGGCGACGGGGCTCCGCTCGGTGGAGGAGAGAGGGAGCCAGAGAAAGGGGGGGAGAAGGCACGGGGAGAGTGCGAGGCCTGGGAGGGTGCGTGGCGTCGCGGACGGGGTCCAGGGCGACGAGAGGAAGCAGGAGGTGGCCGAGCAGGGTGGAGGTGGCGCGCGCGGCGGCGTCGCGGTGTCCGTCCTCCTGGCAGGGAGGAAGACGACAGGGGAGGGGGGCGGCGGTGGGCTGGGCCGGCTGGGGGAGCTGGGCCAGGTAAGTGGGCGCCAGGTAGGTGGCCCAGGTGGCCTTCTCTCCCTTTCTATTTCTGTTTTATTTTTATTTAATTCTTTTGCCACTGTTTTGAATTTAAAAAATAATTCAAACAATGCCAAAGCTCCTCTGAATATTTTATATTGCTAGATGGACTTTTCCAAAAGCTTATAAAATATTTCAGGGGTATTTGAAATTATATTCTAATTATATGAATATAATTCAAATTCAAATAGCTAATGAATTAAATCCAAAGTCCCAAAAATAATTCCTTAAAAATGTTCAATATTTTGGTTGGGACCAGAACCCTTACCAAAAATTATCAAACATTTAAGAAGAGCATTTTGGAGCAATGAATGAGATTTCTAGGGTTTTTGCCCCTCTTTTATTTAAGTTTTTGAGGCTTCCAAAATTCCTCAGTTCAAATTTCATTTGAATTAAAACATGAAGCTCACATGAGGTCTAGCCTAATGCATAACAGGACCAGGGATGTGACACGGTTCTTGATACGCTTTTTGGAAAGACGTGTCTCTTGGAAGAATTCTCCTTCATATGTGTCTGGGTTAATGTGAGGTTCATAATCCTCTTCCTTTGGGGGAGATAGTCTAGCACGTGGCGGCACTTCATAAACGACATCCCAACCTTTCAGATTTGGATTAGTTTGGCAGGCCCAGGGTAGATAGAATACTTGGGTCGCCTGTTGAGCCATAATATAGACATCAGGAACATCTAAATGGGTGCTTTGGTTGATTTCAACTAGCCCTATATGTTCATGAGTCCTTCTAGTCTCCTTCGGCTGAAACCAATAACATTTGAAGACTACGACATTCGGTGGGTTTTCATCATAGAATAGAAGTCCATAAATTGCTTCAACTCTCCCATAATACTCGGTACCTCCTTCACCGATAGCAAATACACAACAATTTGTAGACTTTCGGTCGGCCATAGATAGCTCTTTGCCATAGGTACGAAAACGATACCCGTTGATGTCGTATTTGTCAAATGAACGGACCTTATAGTCAAAACCATTAGCGACTTGTCTCAATTCGGCGTCCATAGACTCTGAATTAGCCTACAAGTTTAATATGAAAGGATTGTTGCATTACGCACAAATTAGCAAATGAAATGAAATTGTCTAATAGAATTTACCGTTTGTTTGAACCATGAGATGAAACCGGGATAGCCGCCTCCTTGCTTTGCGAGAAGCTCATACTCTTCGACGGTATCCTTTTGGATCACTGCTCCATACAAGAATAGGGCAACGTATCGACTGTATGAAATATCCAGGAATAAGAGCAGTTCAAAGGAAATAGAAGTTGCGAAACAATGTACCGAGAACTTACTCGATGTACAGCCGCACTTCTATCAGGTTGTTGAAGATATACAACGAAATGGTCCGCCATTCTTCGTTATCCAAAGATACTGTATTTGAAACACTGGCTGATGCGAGATTGCCTTTGAATAGGCTGAGGTTGGATCCACCCTTTTTAGGCTCGTCAACATTGTACCGAGGCTTCAGATTATGCAAATGATGATTTTTGGTTTCGTAGTGTGCTGTCACGAAGTTTGCCGCCTCCTCAGTGATGAATGCCTCAGCCATAGACGCTTCAATTCTACGTTTATTTTTACATTTTTCTCGAAGCGTCTTCTGCATCCTCTCAGTTGGGTAGAACCAACGATTTTGCACGGGCCCCCCCAATCTTGCCTCGGTCGGGAGATGCAAAATCAAATGCTGCATTGGATTGAAGAAGCCCGGTGGAAAGATCTTCTCTAACTTGCAGATCAACTCTGGCGCCAACTCTTCCATTTCTTCTAGCACGCCAGGCGATAGTTCTTTCGCACAAAGAACACGGAAGAAATAGCTGAGTTCTGTCAGTACTAGCCATTCATCCTCAGGGATGAAGCCACGCAACATCACCGGCGTTACCCTCTCAATCCATATGTGCCAATCATGACTCTTGAGACCAAATAACTTCAATTTATCAAGACTCGCTCCCCTCTTTAGATTCGCTGCATACCCATCGGGGAATATCAACTGCATTTTCACCCACAAGATAATTTCCCTCATAGCTAGCCTTCCAAGATTGAACCATGCCTTTAGCTTCGTCCAGTTCTGCTTTCCTTTCGGTTCTTTCATGTTTTGTAACGGCCTATCACATAGCGCCTCCAAATCGACTCTAGCCTTAGTATTATCCTTTGACTTCCCATCTATGCCGAACAATGTACCAAAAAGTGCCTCCGCGATATTCTTCTCAGTGTGCATCACGTCGATTTGTGTGGGAAAAGGAGGTTTTTGAAGTAAGGCAGATCCCATAAGCATGTTTTGTGAGTCCAGGCGTGCTCAGAATTATACCCCTTGAAGTACCCTGGACGCTCCGGATCTGGCTCGAGAGCGTTTAACTGATCCAGGGTCTGTTGGCCTGTCAAGGCATGTGGTGCCGAGTTTTTTACAACTCTATCTCTGATGAAGTTCTTCTTGTCTTTCTTGAACATATGGCGAGGATCCAGGAACTGTCTATGCATGTCGAAGCAAGAAAACTTGCGACCGGCCTGAAGCCAACGAAACTCAAGAGCTCCCTTGCATGTGGGGCACGGGAACCGTCCATGCACACACCGGCCAACGAATAGCGCATATGCCGGCAAGTCATGCGTCGAGTACATGTACCAGACATGCATTATGAAGTTTCGTTTGCTATAGGCATTGTATGTCTTGAACCCATTATCCCAGGCTTCTTGCAATTCGTCCTTAAGCGGCTGCATGTACACATTCATATTTTTCCCCAGATAGTTGGGCCCTGGAATTATCAACGTCAGGAAAATGTTCTTTCTTTGCATAATCTGTCCGGGGGGGAGATTGAGTGGAAAGACAAATACGGGCCAACAACTGTATTGGGCTGCCGTCATACCAAACACACTGAACCCATCGGTGTTGATGCCGACTCGAGGATGCCTCGGATCTGCCACTTTGTCAGCATGTAATTCATCAAACCTTTTCCACGCAACACCATCCGATGTGTGTACCATCATCAGTTTCCCATCTGCATCTAGTTCGGTTCTTTTGCCTGTTTTGTGCCATGTCATCTGTCTGGCCGTCTCTTCGACCATGAAAAGACGTTGAAGTCTTGGTACAATTGGCATATACCGAAGAACACTAACAGGGATTTTGGTCTGTGTCTTCTCACCCATACCGTTGTCTACCACAATATACCTGGAACACTTGCAAATGGGACAATAGTTCAAGTCCGCATAGTCAAGCCTAAATAAGGCACATCCTTTCTCATAGGCATGTATCTTCTCATAGGGCATCTTCAGTGCACGGAGGATTTTGTCCGACTGGTACAGGTTTGCAGGCATTACATGGCCTTTGGGTAGAAAGCGTCCAAATACTGTCATAATTGCGTCATAGCATTCTCTGCCCAAGTTGAACTGAGCCTTCAAAGCCATTACTTGTGAGATGGCATCCAACTGACAAAGCTCAGTGTGCTCGTGGAGCGGACGTTTTGAAGACTCAAACATTTCATTGAAGGCCTTTGCAGATTCCTCCATCTCCTCGTCCGAATCCCGAGCATCATCATAGTCTTGCACCATGTTTTCCATCCCGGTACCATGCTCGTCGGTGCGACGATGATCCACCTCAGCTCGGTCACGTTGGGCAGACTCACCATGAAATGTCCACACCGTATAATCGGGCGTAAATCCATTCTTCTGCAGGTGTTTACCCATTTCAGCCTCTGTCCTCTTTTCCCAATTGCCGCATCGAAAACAGGGGCACCAAGTTTTCCTCTGGCCATTTGCAAATGCGGCTTGCACGAACCCCTTGATTTTTGTGAACCATTCAGCGCTCCATTTGTTCTGACCAGTGTGACCGGTATACATCCACGCACGATCACTCATCTTGACTTTCAGAGCTACTGGACACACAACAATTATATATATAATTCACCATGTATATATTCATCAGTTGATCTACTTTGTCAATTTTATTACGTCCATGGAACCTACACTCTAATAGGTAATGATAGGTCCTAATCCCACCCGAGTATGTGTAGATTGGGTTCATTTTCCCATATGCTATGCTCCGGATCCGACGCAAAATTTCGGCAGCACCTCCTCGTTGTTCTCCTGATACACCTCTCTGTAATAAACAGAGAGGATGTGTACCCGGAGAACAACAGGGGAGGCACTGACGAAATTTATGCATCGGATCCGGAGCAAAGCATATGGGAAAACGAACCCAATCTACACATACTCGGGCTGTCCATGGATAGCGTTGGACAATTCGAAAGAATCAAGGTTATAAATATGCAAATGCATGTATATTTATAACTATGACGCTTTCGAACGGGAGACACATATTGGTTACGCATACTGATGATTCAAGACACATATATAGCTAGCTATCAAGTTTCATCGGCACGAACACCGGAATAGAGCAAATAATTAATGGGGGAGGAGGACATCTCATTTGTGCTCACCCACGAACGAAGGGTCAGAGCTCGTCAAACGCACGGCGAGGTCATCGAACACCAAACCTCGCAGCGGTGAAACAACTGCACATTTAAATCAACTCGATCAACACAATTATATATCATGTTTTTCATAACAAAATCGGAAAATATATGACCTAACTAATAATTCACAAATATAAGACCCTGTCGGCCTCGGGGGGTCGGGTGTCGGGGTGTCTGGGTGTGGTGTCGGGGTCGGGGTGTGGTGTCGGGGTCAGGGGTCAGGGGGGCGGGGGTGTCGGGGTCGGGGTGTCGGGGGTCAGGGGGTTGGGGTATTTCCTTCTATCCTTCTTCTTCTTTCTTTCTCTTCTTCTTCTTCTTTCCTTTCTTCTTCTTCTTCTTCCATCTTTTTCCTACTTTTTTACTTATTTTCGTTTCTTCTTTTCTTCTTTTCGTTTCTTCTTTTCTTCTTCTTCTACTTCTTCTACTTCTTTTCTTCTTCTTCTTTTTTCATCTTTCTACTACTTCTACTTCTTCTACTTCTTCTAATTCTTTTCTAACACTAACACTAACACAATCTAGCACTAACAATTAAACAACAAAAAAAATGAAAAAACAGAAAAAAAAAGTAGTTCCCTCACCGGAGCAATGGGACGGTCGGCGGGGCGGCGCCGGGCGGCGGGGGCGGCGCCGGGCGGCGGGTGCGTCACCGGGCGGCGGGTGCGTCACCGGGCGGCGGGTGGGGTGGGGGCGGAGGGGTGGTGGTGGCGGGGGGGTGGTGGGGCGGAGGGGTGGTGGGGGGCGAGGCCGGCACCGGGCGGCGGGGCGGGGGCGGCGCCAGGTGGCAGGGGCAGCGCCGGGCGGCGGGGGGCGGGGCGGGGCGACGAGGCGTCGCCGGGCGGCGGGTGGCGGGGCGACGGGGCGTCGGCTGGTGGGGTGGGGGGTGGCGCCGGGCGGCAGGGGCAGCGGGGGCGGGGGCGGGGGCGGCGGTGGATCTAGGGCGGGCCGTCGGGGAGGAGAGAGGAAGAGGAGAGTAACGAGCGAGGGGGGGTGGCGTCCGTTAGTTAAAGAAGCTCTTTGCCGTCCGCCACTCTTTGCCGTCCGCCGTTGTCTCTCTTTGCCGTCTGCTAGCGGACGGCAAAGAGGTGGGGGTGTTAAGTTTTTTTAAACGGGCGGGTGGGTGGGGGCCACCTCCCTCTTTGCCGTTAGCTGGCGAACGGCAACGAAATGGCTCATGGCAAAGAGCTTCTTTGCCGTCCGCCGTTTCTTTGTCGTCAGCTTATCGGTAGCTGATGGCAAAGAGCTTCTTTGTCGTCCGCTAGCCGACGGCAAAGATCAGGAAGATGGCAAAGTAGCTGATTCCAGTAGTGTAGTGTCGGTCCATTTGTTTTTAGCCTTCGTCTTCAGGAGTTGGAGCGTGAAACTCAAGCGGGTCACCTCGGGATTGCAACCATCATACAATGGAGTGTTCGAGTCTACCACCAGTTGCTCCAGCTTAGCCTCCTCTCTAGAAGCAGCTCTCTTAGTA
This sequence comes from Triticum aestivum, assembly GCF_018294505.1. Classification (NCBI taxonomy): domain Eukaryota; kingdom Viridiplantae; phylum Streptophyta; class Magnoliopsida; order Poales; family Poaceae; genus Triticum; species Triticum aestivum. Next base: position 71,768,727 of record NC_057810.1, on the reverse strand, counting down.
CTCATCTCCTTGCGAAGCAATGCTTGAACATGAGGGTCCCGCACGATTGAACTTAGTACCGACGAACTCTGCTGCGTGGAGTCCATGTCGTTCTCTCCGCCGCCATGTCCGGCCCCTTCTCCTCCGCCATGTCCGGCCCCTTCTCCGCCGCCATGTCTGGCCTCTTCCCCGCCGCCATTATCGATCATCTCTTCGTCTTGCCCCGTGTCATCATTGCCTTCCCCGTCGGCGTCCTCAGCATCGTCATCCTCATCTTCAATTATCCACCGAGTATATAGCCATCCATGAAACCAGTCATGAGCAGGTGCGCTTCGACACGACCATCGTCATGGGGGTCGAGCCAAACTATTCCTTTGCATTTTCGACACGGACATAAAACCTCTGTCCGGTTATTTTCTTTCATGTCCTGCACCGCCAACCGCAACCACCTGTCCACCATCGTTCCACTTACCATCGTGAACTCTGCACGATAATAATAAACAAATTGATTATAAAAATGCGTGCATGCATCAAAGTCATACGAAAATTTGGCATGACCTTCCCTAAAAATAGGACATATATAGATCTAGAGTTTGCCCGGAATTCGCCAAAATGGAAATAAATCGACATTTCATCAAAACATTGGCAACACAAAAGCACAATTTGGCGTCAACTCATGCCACACACACAATTTCCATCATATCTCCCAATTATCATATATCACACACACATAAACATATTTCCATTTTGCAAAAGCATGAAATTTTAATCACCTCTATCTCGAGATCGAGCACACGCTGGAGATGATGCTGTAGGGAGATCAAAAGTGCACAAAGCTCTTCTTGACAAACATAGATCTAGTTAGGGGGCAAATAGGTCACTTAACTAAATGCTACATCTACCTAGCTAGCTAATTTGGGAGGAGACAACTTCAACTAGTGGAGGGGAAAGGAAAAAGAGAAAGGAGATGCATTAATGGAGGTGGTGTAGTTAGCTAGGAGTAATGAAGAGAGAGAAAGGTAGGTAGAAGAGGGAGAGTAATGGGGGAGAAGTATTGAGGAAGAAGAAGAGTGAGAGAGGGAGGATGTGGGAGGTAGGGGAAAGGGAAGAGAGGAGATGGGGGAGGGGAGGACAGGTGGGGAAAGGTGGTGGGTTGGTGCGGCTTAGCAGTAGCGCGGGACGCAAAACGCGCTGCTGATAAGAAAGTAGCAGCAGCGCACTTTCCACACAAGCGCTACTACTAATCGGGACCAACAGTGTGTCCAATTTGAAAATTAGCAGCAGCGACATCAGAAAAAGTGCGCTACTACTACAGCTTTAGCAGTAGCGTGGGTCGCGACAACGCGCTGCTGCTAACTGTAGGTTGGTGGACACTGTCGGTCGATATTTGTAGCAGGGCGGGTTATTCCTCGCGCACTACTGCTAACCCCTCAGTAGCGAGTTTTGCATACCCGCGCTACTGCTAATTAGTAGTAGCGCTTCTTTTTGAGCCGCGCTATTGCTAAGATTCTGTGTATAAGGTTTTCCCTAGTAGTGTTTTGATGACAAGTATATCCGGATGGAGGGAGTACTTGTCAAAAGCCATGATCCGCCTGCAAGGTCATGCACGTATTGCAATGTATGTGATGCATGTGAAGTATTGCACTCTAGGAAATAGATTTTGTATTCAAAATTCACTAGAGTGCAAATTTGTTATACCATTTGGCATCAACAGGCAATTACGCATTACATCCTTCAAGCAAACGTAGATGTACTGGCTAATCGTTTGAACATCAACATTATTTCATATGTCCCCTGATTTAGACTATGCACACAACTTATATGTAAAACAATAACCATACAGAAATACGAGGTGTATAAGATCCCAATCCGCCTCTATCTCGTGAATTTTTTTTTTTTGAATGTTAGCATTACTGCTAAATTCATTGAACAGGAGAAGAAGATTAGTCCAGTTTATGAGGAAAACCGGACCCAAAAACCATACAAACATCGCCTTTTGGCAAACAACACACACATCCACACGACCCATAGATCCCTCTGACCGGATCCACCTCCAGGACGATGCCCCCAAGAGGGAACGTGACGCCGGATAGCGCTGCCATCGTCTGGTCTAAACTAGATCAAGGGTTTCCCCCGGAGCACGGCAGGAAAGGTAAGATGGGAGCAGCTACATCGATGCCTCTAGCGAGGGAGCGACGCCAGAAGGCGCCATCGACTACTCCGGCCACAACCGGAGTACCACTTTCGTCGACCGTCTCACCTAGACAGTTTGAGCCCTGGATTGGATCAGCCTACACAACAAGCCCACTACCCCTGCCTCCACGGCAATCCACACATCCCCGGCAAGCTTGACATGCTTCCAACCTTGCTTCCGCGTCCCCCACTAGGCGGAGGATGCAACCCGCAGCGGCTCCGTGAAGGAAATATGCCCTAGAGGCAATAATAAAGTTATTATTTATTTCCTTATATCATCTTAAATGTTTATTATTCATGCTAGAATTGTATTAACTGGAAACATAATACATGTGTGAATATATAGACAAGCAGAGTGTCACTAGTATGCCTCTACTTGACTAGCTTGTTAATTACAGATGGTTATGTTTCCTAACCATGGACAAAGAGTTGTCATTTGATTAACGGGGTCACATCATTAGTTGAATGATCTGATTGACATGACCCATTCCGTTAGCTTAGCACCCGATCGTTTATTATGTTGCTATTGCTTTCTTCATGACTTATACATGTTCCTATGACTATGAGATTATGCAACTCCCGTTTACCGGAGGAACACTTTGTGTGCTACCAAACGTCACAACATAACTGGGTGATTATAAAGGTGCTCTACAGGTGTCTCCAAAGGTACTTGTTGGGTTGGCGTATTTCGAGATTAGGATTTGTCACTCCGAATGTCGGAGAGGTATCTCTGGGCCCTCTCGGTAATGCACATCACTTAAGCCTTGCAAGCATTGCAACTAATGAGTTAGTTGCGAGATGATGTATTACGGAACGAGTAAAGAGACTTCCGGTAACGAGATTGAACTAGGTATTGGATACCGACGATCGAATCTCGGGCAAGTAACATAACATACCAATGACAAAGGGAACAACGTATGTTGTTATGCGGTCTGACCGATAAAGATCTTCGTAGAATATGTAGGAACCAATATGGGCATCCAGGTCCCAGTATTGGTTATTGACCGGAGACGTGTCTCGGTCATGTCTACATTGTTCTCGAACCGTAGGGTCCGCACACTTAAAGTTACAATGACAGTTTCTTTATGAGTTTATGTATTTTGATGTACCGAAGGTTGTTAGGAGTCCCGGATGTGATCACGGACATGACGAGGAGTCTCGAAATGGTCGAGACATAAAGATTGATATAATCCACGACTATATTCGGACACCGGAATTGTTCCGGGTGATTTCGGAGAAAACCGGAGTGCCGGAGGGGTTACCGGAACCCCCCGGGAGAGTTAATGGGCCACATGGGCCTTGGTGGGAAGAGAGAGGGGCGGCCAGGGTGGGCCGTGCGCCCCCTATCCCTCTGGTCCGAATTGGACTAGGAGCGGGGAGGCGCCCCCCTTTCCTTCCCCCCTCTCCCCCTTCCTTCCCCCTCCTAGTAGGAGTAGGAAAGGAGGAATCCTACTCCTACTAGGAGGAGGATTCCTCCTCCTTGGCGCGCCTCAAGGGGCCGTCCGGCCTTCCCCCTTGCTCCTTTATATACGGGGGCAGGGGGCACCCTAGGACACGCAAGTTGATCTTCGTGATCGTTCCTTAGCCATGTGCGTTGCCCCCTCCACGATATTACAACTCGGTCATATTGTAGCGGTGCTTAGGCGAAGCCCTGCGACGGTTGAACATCAAGATCGTCACCACGCCGTCATGCTGACAGAACTCCTCCCCGAAGCATTGCTGGATCGGAGCCCAGGGTGCGTCATCGAGCTGTACGTGTGTCAAGAACTCGGAGGTGCCAGAGTAACGGTGCTTGGATCGGTTGGACCGAGAAGACGTACGACTACTTCCTCTACGTTGTGTCAACGCTTCCGCTTCGGTCTACGAGGGTACGTAGACAACACTCTCCCCTCTCGTTGCTATGCATCACCATGATCTTGCGTGTGCGTTGGAATTTTTTTGAAATTACTACGTTCCCCAACAGTGGCATCCGAGCCTAGGTTTTATGGTTTAATGTTATATGCATGAGTAGAACACAAGTGAGTTGTGGGTGATATAAGTCATACTGCTTACCAGCATGTCATACTTTGGTTCGGCGGTATTGTTGGATGAAGCGGCGCGGAATGACATTACGCGTACGCTTACGCGAGACTGGTTCTACCGCCGTGCTTTGCACACAGGTGGCTAGCGGGTGTCAGTTTCTCCAACTTTAGTTGAACCGAGTGTGGCTACGCCCGGTCCTTGCGAAGGTTAAAACAGCACCAACTTGACAAACTATCGTTGTGGTTTTGATGCGTAGGTGAGATTGGTTCTTGCTTAAGCCCGTAGCAGCCACGTAAAACTTGCAACAACAAAGTAGAGGACGTCTAACTTGTTTTTGCAGGGCATGTTGTGATGTGATATGGTCAAGACATGATGCTAAATTTTATTGTATGAGATGATCATGTTTTGTAACCGAGTTATCGGCAACTGGCAGGAGCCATATGGTTGTCGCTTTATTGTATGCAATGCAATCGCCCTGTAATGCTTTACTTTATCACTAAGCGGTAGCGATAGTCGTAGAAGCATAAGATTGGCGAGACGACAACGATGCTACGATGGAGATCAAGGTGTCGCGCCGGTGACGATGGTGATCATGACGGTGCTTCGAAGATGGAGATCACAAGCACAAGATGATGATGGCCATATCATATCACTTATATTGATTGCATGTGATGTTTATCTTTTATGCATCTTATCTTGCTTTGATTGACGGTAGCATTTTAAGATGATCCCTCACTAATTATCAAGAAGTGTTCTCCCTGAGTATGCACCGTTGCCAAAGTTCGTCGTGCCCAGACACCACATGATGATCGGGTGTGATAAGCTCTACGTCCATCTACAACGGGTGCAAGCCAGTTTTGCACACGCAGAATACTCGGGTTAAACTTGACGAGCCTAGCATATGCAGATATGGCCTCGGAACACGGAGACCAAAAGGTCGAGCGTGAATCATATAGTAGATATGATCAACATGAGATGTTCACCATTGAAAACTAATCCATTTCACGTGATGATCGGTTATGGTTTAGTTGAATTTGGATCACGTGATCACTTAGAGGATTAGAGGGATGTCTATCTAAGTGGGAGTTCTTAAGTAATATGATTAATTGAACTTAAATTTATCATGAACTTAGTACCTGATAGTATCTTACTTGTCTATGTTGATTGTAGATAGATGGCCCGTGTTGTTGTTCCGTTGAATTTTAATGCGTTCCTTGAGAAAGCAAAGTTGAAAGATGATGGTAGCAACTATGCGGATTGGGTCCGTAACTTGAGGATTATCCTCATTGCTGCACAGAAAAGTTACGTCCTGGAAGCACCGCTGGGTGCCAGGCCTGCTGCTGATGCAACTGACGACGTTAAGAACGTCTGGCAGAGCAAAGCTGATGACTACTCGATAGTTCAATGTGCCATGCTTTACGGCTTAGAACCGGGACTTCAACGACGTTTTGAACGTCATGGAGCATATGAGATGTTCCAGGAGTTGAAGTTAATATTCCAGAAGAATGCCCGGATTGAGAGATATGAAGTCTCCAATAAGTTCTATAGCTGCAAGATGGAGGAGAATAGTTCTGTCAGTGAGCATATACTCAAGATGTCTGGGTATTGTAATCACTTGATTCAACTGGGAGTTACTCTTCCGGATGATAGCGTCATTGACAGAATTCTCCAATCACTTCCACCAAGCTACAAGAGCTTCGTGATGAACTATAATATGCAAGGGATGGATAAGACAATTCCCAAGCTCTTCGCAATGCTAAAGGCTGTGGAGGTAGAAATCAAGAAGGAGCATCAAGTGTTGATGGTCAACAAGACCACTAGTTTCAAGAAAAAGGGCAAAGGGAAGAAGAAGGGGAACTTCAAGAAGAACAGCAAGCAAGTTGCTGCTCAAGAGAAGAAACCCAAGTCTGGACCTAAGCCTGAAACTGAGTGCTTCTACTGCAAGCAGACTGGTCACTGGAAGCGGAACTGCCCCAAATATTTGGCGGATAAGAAGGATGGCAAGGTGAACAAAGGTATATGTGATATACATGTTATTGATGTGTACCTTACTAGAGCTCGCAGTAGCACCTGGGTATTTGATACTGGTTCTGTTGCTAATATTTGCAACTCGAAACAAGGACTACGGATTAAGCGAACACTAGCAAAGGACGAGGTGACGATGCGCGTGGGAAATGGTTCCAAAGTCGATGTGATCGCGGTCGGCACGCTACCTCTACATCTACCTTCGGGATTAGTATTAGACCTAAATAATTATTATCTGGTGCCAGCGTTGAGCATGAACATTATATCTGGATCTTGTTTGATGCGAGATGGTTATTCATTTAAATCAGAGAATAATGGTTGTTCTATTTATATGAGTAATATCTTTTATGGTCATGCACCCTTGAAGAGTGGTCTATTTTTGATGAATCTCGATAGTAGTGATACACATATTCATAATGTTGAAGCCAAAAGATGCAGAGTTGATAATGATAGTGCAACTTATTTGTGGCACTGCCGTTTAGGTCATATCATTGTAAAGCGCATGAAGAAACTCCATACTAATGGACTTTTAGAACCACTTGATTATGAATCACTTGGTACTTGCGAACCGTGCCTCATGGGCAAGATGACTAAAACGCCGTTCTCCGGTACTATGGAGAGAGCAACAGATTTGTTGGAAATCATACATACAGATGTATGTGTTCCGATGAATGTCGAGGCTCGTGGTGGATATCGTTATTTTCTCACCTTCACAGATGATTTAAGAAGATATGGGTATATCTATTTAATGAAGCATAAGTCTGAAACATTTGAAAAGTTCAAAGAATTTCAGAGTGAAGTTGAAAATCATCGTAATAAGTAAATAAAGTTTCTACGATCTGATCGTGGAGGAGAATATTTGAGTTACGAGTTTGGTCTACACTTGAAACAATGCGGAATAGTTTTGCAACTCATGCCACCCGGAACACCACAGCGTAATGGTGTGTCCGAACGTCGTAATCATACTTTACTTGATATGGTGCAATCTATGATGTCTCTTACAGATTTACCGCTATCATTTTGGGGTTATGCTTTAGAGACGGCCACGTTCACATTAAATAGGACACCATCAAAATCCGTTGAGACGACACCTTATGAACTATGGTTTGGCAAGAAACCAAAGTTGTCATTTCTTAAAGTTTGGGGCTGCGATGCTTATGTGAAAAAGCTTCAACCTGATAAGCTCGAACCCAAATCGGAGAAATGTGTCTTCATAGGATACCCAAAAGAGACAGTTGGGTACACCTTCTATCACAGATCCGAAGGCAAGACATTCGTTGCTAAGAATGGATCCTTTCTAGAGAAGGAGTTTCTCTCGAAAGAAGTGAGTGGGAGGAAAGTAGAACTTGATGAGGTAACTGTACCTGCTCCCTTGTTGGAAAATAGTACATCACAGGAACCGGTTTCTGTGACGTCAAAACCAACTAGTGAGGAAGTTGATGATGATGATCATAGAACTTCAGATCAAGTTACTACAGAACCTCGTAGGTCAAACACAGTAAGATCCGCACCTGAGTGGTACGGTAATCCTATTCTGGAAGTCATGGTACTAGATCATGATGAACCTACGAACTATGAAGAAGCGATGGTGAGCCCAGATTCCGCAAAATGGCTTGAAGCCATGAAATCTGAGATGGGATCCATGTACGAGAACAAAGTATGGACTTTGGTTGACTTGCCCGATGGTCGGCAAGCAATTGAGAATAAATGGATCTTCAAGAAGAAGACTGACGCTGACGGTAATGTTACTGTCTACAAAGCTCGACTTGTTGCAAAAGGTTTTCGACAAGTTCAAGGGATTGACTACGATGAGAACTTCTCACCCGTAGCGATGCTTAAGTCTGTCCGAATCATGTTAGCAATTGCCGCATTTTATGATTATGAAATTTGGCAAATGGATGTAAAAACTCCATTCCTGAATGGGTTTCTGGAGGAAGAGTTGTATATGATGCAACCAGAAGGTTTTATCGATCCAAAGGGAGCTAACAAAGTGTGCAAGCTCCAGCGATCCATTTATGGACTGGTGCAAGCCTCTCGGAGTTGGAATAAATGCTTTGATAGTGTGATCAAAGCATTTGGGTTCATACAGACTTTTGGAGAAGCCTGTATTTACAAGAAAGTGAGTGGGAGCTCTGTAGCATTTCTAATATTGTATGTGGATGACATATTATTGATTGGAAATGATATAGAATTTCTGGATAGCATAAAGGGATACTTGAACAAAAGTTTTTCAATGAAAGACCTCGGTGAAGCTGCTTACATATTGGACAATAAGATCTATAGAGATAGATCAAGATGCTTAATTGGACTTTCACAAAGCACATACCTTGACAAAGTTTTGAAGAAGTTCAAAATAGATCAAGCAAAGAAAGGGTTCTTGCCTGTATTGCAAGGTGTGAAGTTGAGTAAGACTCAATGCCCGACCACTGCAGAAGATAGAGAGAAAATGAAAGATGTTCCCTATGCTTCAACCATAGGCTCTATCATGTATGCAATGTTGTGTACCTGACCTGATGTGTGCCTTGCTATAAGTTTAGCAGGGAGGTACCAAAGTAATCCAGGAGTGGATCACTGGACAGCGGTCAAGAACATCCTGAAGTACCTGAAAAGGACTAAGGATATGTTTCTCGTATATGGAGGTGACAAAGAGCTCATCGTAGATGGTTACGTTGATGCAAGCTTTGACACTGATCCGGACGATTCAAAATCGCAAACTGGATACGTGTTTACATTAAATGGTGGAGCTGTCAGTTGGTGCAGTTCAAAACAAAGCGTCGTGGCGGGATCTACGTGTGAAACGGAATACATAGCTGCTTCGGAAGCAGCCAATGAAGGAGTCTGGATGAAGGAGTTCATATCCGATCTAGGTGTCATACCTAGTGCATCGGGTCCAATGAAAATCTTTTGTGACAATACTGGAGCGATTGCCTTAGCAAAGGTATCCAGATTTCACAAGAGAGCCAAGCACATCAAGAGACGCTTCAATTCCATCCGGGATCTAGTCCAGGTGGGAGACATAGAGATTTGCAAGATACATACGGATCTGAATGTTGCAGACCCGTTGACTAAGCCTCTTCCACGAGCAAAACATGATCAGCACCAAGACTCCATGGGTGTTAGAATCATTACTGTGTAATCTAGATTATTGACTCTAGTGCAAGTGGGAGACTGAAGGAAATATGCCCTAGAGGCAATAATAAAGTTATTATTTATTTCCTTATATCATGATAATTGTTTATTATTCATGCTAGAATTGTATTAACCGGAAACATAATACATGTGTGAATATATAGACAAACAGAGTGTCACTAGTATGCCTCTACTTGACTATCTTGTTAATCAAAGATGGTTATGTTTCCTAACCATCGACAAAGAGTTGTCATTTGATTAACGGGATCACATCATTAGTTGAATGATCTGATTGACATGACCCATTCCGTTAGCTTAGCACCCGATCGTTTAGTATGTTGCTATTGCTTTCTTCATGACTTATACATGTTCCTATGACTATGAGATTATGCAACTCCCGTTTACCGGAGGAACACTTTGTGTGCTACCAAACGTCACAACGTAACTGGGTGATTATAAAGGTGCTCTACAGGTGTCTCCAAAGGTACTTGTTGGGTTGGCGTATTTCGAGATTAGGATTTGTCACTCTGAATGTCGGAGAGGTATCTCTGGGCCCTCTCGGTAATGCACATCACTTAAGCCTTGCAAGCATTGCAACTAATGAGTTAGTTGCGAGATGATGTATTAAGGAACGAGTAAAGAGACTTCCGGTAACGAGATTGAACTAGGTATTGGATACCGACAATCGAATCTCGGGCAAGTAACATAACATACCAATGACAAAGGGAACAACGTATGTTGTTATGCGGTCTGGCCGATAAAGATCTTCGTAGAATATGTAGGAACCAATATGGGCATCCAGGTCACGCTATTGGTTATTGACCGGAGACGTGTCTCGGTCATGTGTACATTGTTCTCGAACCGTAGGGTCCGCACGCTTAAAGATACGATGACAGTTTCTTTACGAGTTTATGTATTTTGATGTACCGAAGGTTGTTCGGAGTACCGGATGTGATCACGGACATGACGAGGAGTCTCGAAATGGTCGAGACATAAAGATTGATATATTGGACGACTATATTCGGACACCGGAATTGTTCCGGGTGATTTCGGAGAAAACCGGAGTGCCGGGGGGGTTACCGGAACCCCCCGGGAGAGTTAATGGGCCACATGGGCCTTGGTGGGAAGAGAGAGGGGCGGCCAGGATGGGCCACGCGCCCCTCTCCCTCTGGTCTGAATTGGACTAGGAGGGGCGGCGGCGCCCCCCTTTCCTTCCCCCCCCTCCCCCTTCCTTCCCCCTCCTAGTAGGAGTAGGAAAGGAGGAATCCTACTCCTACTAGGAGGAGGATTCCTCCTCCTTGGCGCGCCTCAAGGGGCCGGCCGGCCTTCCCCCTTGCTCCTTTATATATGGGGGCAGGGGCACCCTAGGACACACAAGTTGATCTTCGTGATCGTTCCTTAGCCGTGTGCGGTGCCCCCCTCCACGATATTACACCTCGGTCATATTGTAGCGGTGCTTAGGCGAAGCCCTGCGATGGTTGAACATCAAGATCGTCACCACGCCATCGTGCTGACAGAACTCCTCCCCGAATCTTTGCTGGATCGGAGCCCGGGGTGCGTCATCGAGCTGTCGTGTGTCAAGAACTCGGAGGTGCCGGAGTAACGGTGCTTGGATTGGTTGGACCGAGAATAAGTACGACTACTTCCTCTACATTGCGTCAATGCTTCTGCTTCGGTCTACGAGGGTACGTAGACAACACTCTCCCCTCTCGTTGCTATGCATCACCATGATCTTGCGTGTGCGTAGGAAATTTTTTGAAATTACTACGTTCCCCAACACTCTGTTCTTCTCCCATCGGAAGGATGCAACCAAGCACGACGCCATTCGTCTCCTCGAGGATGCAACGCCTGCGGGCCATTCTTCTCCCAACGAAGGATGCAACAACCACAGCAACGCCATTCATCTCCCACTACTAGGGAAAACCCTAGCAGTACCGCGTGTTTTGTGCCCACTAGTAGCGCGGGGGGCCGCGCTACTAATAAGGCGCTACAGCTATTGCTTAGCAGTAACGCGTGCCAGCACGCGCTACTGCTAGGACAAATAGCTGCAGAGTTTGTTCAATACCACGCTACCGCTAAGGTAACTACTTGCAGCGTGTTTTCTTTCCATCGCTACTAGTATTTTTTTTATTTTTTTTATTTTTAGTGTATTTATGCGCCATCATACAAATATTGGTACAATACCAGCTGTTATGAGGTTTACATCATTATGTCCATAATAGTGTGTCAAATGAAGGTGGATTAGGTTCAAGTGGAGGCAACATGTGGTGCATGTCAAAAGTATACTACTCATCCGAACTTGATCTAGTTTGGACTAGTAGTACTTTCGATGTGCACCACATGTTGCCTCCACTTGAATCTAATCCGCCAGCACAAGCTATTTAATCATCATCATAGTCATTACCACCAACAGTATTTATTTAATCAGCACTAACACTAGCTAATAATCATCATCATAGTCATTACCACCAACACTAGCTATTTTATCATCATAGTAATAGTGTAGCACGTCATCATCCTCAAACTCATTTCTAGCTAGCTAATCACTCCTGCTACTCTCTCTTAGGTAAAATAACATAAAACATGTATAGCTCTCCTCCTCGATCAAACTGGAGCATGCAGATGAACCTGTCTCCTAATCGTGGGTAGCGCATCTGTTTGCTGCCCCCTAGTACTTCTCTGCGCTCCCCCATCACATATTTGGTCCAGTCTTGCACTATTAAGCATCCGTCGCTAATCTTGAATGCACTAAAGTAATATGTAGGATATCTTGGCCGTAAGCTGATAATACTCATGGTACCTTTAGTCTCGATCCCATAAGGCACAACATTCATCGGGAGTCCCTGTTGAAGAACATCGTACGGTAACATACTTAGCAATGAAGTTTAGCTTCAAAAATAATGTATGGAAAAGATGCACCGATGACAAATAGTAAAAATCTTACCATCCTTCCTAAATAGATGTGACCGTAGTTCATTACAAACACTATTGGTCGCACATTTTCAGTACTAACATTTCTAAATGCAGGAAGAAAATTTGTCTTGACAGTATCAAGATCCTCAAGCCATGAAACATAATGACTGAGCTCCTCGCAGTTGAGTTCAGCCCCAGGACAGTATATGGTCCTGTCTACCAAGCGCTGGACATGTTTGCTTGCACCGAAATAAGCTGACAATACAAATTAGTTGTCAACTATTTTTGAATAAACAATATCAAAGACATAAATATGGTTGAGAAACTTACATAATGGTATAACTGGAGGCATTTGCACATTGACCCAGATGTCGGTATTACCTTCAATATCATCTTCCGGACGAATATCAAAGGTGATAACCATATCAGGCTCAAATGCATAAGTCTTGCATAGTGCTCGCCATGTTTTGCATCCAAAATAGGTGTAGTCATCTGAATTGTATAACTTTGCATAGAAAATATAACCATGCTCGGTCTTCAAGTAAACTTTCTTTTCCTCCATACTATGACTGAAACCTATCTTATCCAATACAAAAACTCTTGCATGGTAGGGGATACACTAGTAGAATAGTAAAAAAAAATATAAGTTGAAGCAAATGAAGCAGATGTCATGCTTAATTACAAAAAAAGACTTGTCGTTGTGACTTACTGTATCCACTTCGAAGTTCTCGTCCAGCTTGATGCTGAAGCGCCTATCATCATCTAGAAAGATTCCGTCGCACAGGCCGCGCTCGTCTTCGCAGTATTTGCAAATACCGAAATCCTTCTCGTCGTCAGACATTTCCTATGTTCATAGTTAAAACATTAATTGAAAATCGATCGAAGACAACTACCAAGATACTCAACACACAAATCCGGGGCACTCGATATTTCCTACATATTCTGGCACAAGTCATGCCAAAATTTATGGAAAAATCTGGCATGACCTTTGCTAAAATAGGACTATCGAGCGCCTGAAATTTGCCAGAACGGAAATGAATCAACACTCCGGCAAAACATAGGCCACTCGAAGGTGTAACCTGCAAACATGACCGGCCACTTGGATATTGAGCAACACAAGATATACATTTCACAATATCTCATAGGACTCAAATTAGCATGCATTCAATAAGCAAAAGTAAATCATCTCATGCGTCAGTACATCGTCGAATATTATCACTAATACATCACGAATAGTGTCATACATATAACATCACTAATACAACTAAAACTCTAGCACACGACGGGTATCGGTGCGGGCGATGGACACCCACAGAGAAGGCACCATCACGGGATCATAGCTCCAGTGAGATCCCCGGAGAACCTGTCAGGTATTGGAGAACGGCTTGTGCTCCAACGCAAACAAGTAGCGACGGACGTGCGCGTCCTCCTCACTGACACGGTGACGCACCACCTCCGCAGAGTCCTCGAGCCTCTGGAACGTCACTGGCCCACGCGACCGCCACCAAAGAAGGTTCGGGTCAACGACAGGCTGGCTCCTCACCAACCTGCACCCCCCGGTAGGTAGCGCCTCCCAGTACCACCTCGGCGGAGCCTAGTCCCGGACATGGCCGATTTGGTCAAACAGGTGTCGTCCTCCGCCGACTCGACGACAAGGATGGGGGATAGGCATCGTCCATGTCAAGGCGGGAAAAATTGCTTTAACTAAAAAATCACCTAATTAGTACCTAGTTCTTATTCTTACTAACTAAATAGAAGAAGGTCAAATTTTACTCGTTTTATTATGCATTACACTAGTGTTTATTCATCATCTAAGAAAACATCACCTAAGAAAAAATCCCAGCCGCATCTGTATCCAATTCATTTCCACCCATAGATGAACCCTAACTATTTGATGCAACTAAAATTTGAATAACCCTATCTAGGCAGAGGTACGGGAGGGGGAGGAGCAGGCGTGCTCACCTCGATCGGGTGCCTGCGGCGAGAGAGGGGCAGGCGGCGTCGAGGTAGGGCTTGGGGCTCGGGCGCACAACAGAGGGCGGCGTCGAGGTCAGGGCCGGGGGCGGCGTCGAGGTCGGGCTTGGGGCTCGGGCGCACAACGGAGGGCGGCATCGAGGTCGGGGCCGGGGGCGGCGTCCGGGGCAGCGTTGAGGTCGGGGGCGGGGGCGGCGTTGAATACGGGGTCGGGGGCGGCGTAGAGGGTGTGCGGAGAGTGCGCGGCGACCGACGGGCGACGGCGGCGGCGAGAGAGGAGGAGTTCGATTTGGGGAAAGTGGCCGTGGGGAAGGACGAACACGGTGGTTAAGTCAGAAGTAGCAGTAGCGCGTTCCTGAGAGCGCGCTACTGCTACATTAGCTACAGCGCGTTCTGGGATACGCGCTACTGCTACTACTTTCTCCTTTTTCCCTTTTTCATTTATTTCTCTTCACATTTTATTTTTTTCCTTTCACCTTCTTCTATTTCTTTCATTTTCACTTACCTTTCTATTTGCTTTTCATTTAATTTTATATCCTTTAGTAGTAGCGAGTTTAGAGCAAAACGCGCTGCTACAAAGAAAGTAGCAGTAGCGCGGTTCCACATAGATCGCTACTACTATGTGTACCATATCGGCTAAGCCGTGAGAATTTTAGTAGTATAACGTGTATGCAGAGAGACGCGCTACTGCTACGACGTTATCTGCAGCGCGGTTTCGGCAGGCGCGCTGCTGCTACTTAGCACCAGCGTGCTTCTTTGACCCACGCTACTGCTAAAGTTCTGTGTATAAGGTTTTCCCTAGTAGTGTCCCTCCAGCCACCACCATCTTATCCTCCCACCTGCAACAGCGTCAAGTTTTCCGAACCATCATCAGCAGGATGCAACACCGAGTGAGGGTGCCATTCCTCTCCCACTGTTGGGAATCATTGCATGGGAAAACAGAAAAAATTCTAAGCACACGCAATGATCTGTCCATGGAGATGCATAGCAACGAGGGGGAGAGTACGTCTACGTACCCTTGTAAACCGGAAGCGCAAGCGTTTGACAATGTGGTTGATGTAGTCGAACTTCTTCTAGCTCCAGCCGATCAAGTACCAAACGTATAGCACCTCCGAGTTCTACACACGTTCAGCTCGATGACATCCCTTGTCCTCTTGATCATAGCTCCAGTGAGATCCCTGGAGAACCTGTCAGGTATTGGAGAACGGCTTGTGCTCCAACACAAACAAGTAGCGACGGACGTGCGCGTCCTCCTCACTGACACGGTGACGCACCACCTCCGCAGAGTCCTCGAGCCTCTGGATCGTCACTGGCCCACGCGACCGCCACCAAAGAAGGTTCGGGTCAACGACAGGCTGGCTCCTCACCAACCTGCACCCCCCGGTAGGTAGCGCCTCCCAGTACCACCTCGGCGGAGCCTAGTCCCGGACATGGCCGATTTGGTCAAACAGGTGTCGTCCTCCGCCGACTCGACGACAAGGATGCGGGATAGGCATCGTCCATGTCAAGGCGGGAAAAATTGCTTTAACTAAAAAATCACCTAATTAGTACCTAGTTCTTACTAACTAGTTCTTACTAACTAAATAGAAGAAGGTCAAATTTTACTCGTTTTATTATGCATTACACTAGTGTTTATTCATCATCTAAGAAAACATCACCTAAGAAAAAATCCCAGCCGCATCTGTATCCAATTCATTTCCACCCATAGATGAACCCTAACTATTTGATGCAACTAAAATTTGAATAACCCTATCTAGGCAGAGGTACGGGAGGGGGAGGAGCAGGCGTGCTCACCTCGATCGGGTGCCTGCGGCGAGAGAGGGGCAGGCGGCGTCAAGGTAGGGCTTGGGGCTCGGGCGCACAACAGAGGGCGTCGTCGAGGTCGGGGCCGGGGGCGGCGTCGAGGTCGAGCTTGGGGCTCGGGCGCACAACGGAGGGCGGCATCGAGGTCAGGGCCGGGGGCGGCGTCCGGGGCGGCGTTGAGGTCGGGGGCGGGGGCGGCGTTGAATACGGGGTCGGGGGCGGCGTAGAGGGTGTGCGGAGAGTGCGCGGCGACCGACGGGCGACGGCGGCGGCGAGAGAGGAGGAGTTCGATTTGGGGGAAGTGGCCGTGGGGAAGGACGAACACGGTGGTTAAGTCAGAAGTAGCAGTAGCGCGTTCCTGAGAGCGCGCTACTGCTACATTAGCTACAGCGCATTCTGGGATACGCGCTACTGCTACTACTTTCTCCTTTTTCCCTTTTTCATTTATTTTTCTTCACATTTTTTTTCCTTTCACCTTCTTCTATTTCTTTCATTTTCAATTACCTTTCTATTTGCTTTTCATTTAATTTTATATCCTTTAGTAGTAGCGAGTTTAGAGCAAAATGCGCTGCTACAAAGAAAGTAGCAGTAGCGCGGTTCCACATAGATCGCTACTACTATGTGTACCATATCGGCTAAGCCGTGAGAATTTTAGTAGTATAACGTGTATGCAGAGAGACGCGCTACTGCTACGACGTTATCTGCAGCGCGGTTTCGGCAGGCGCGCTGCTGCTACTTAGCACCAGCGTGCTTCTTTGACCCACGCTACTGCTAAAGTTCTGTGTATAAGGTTTTCCCTAGTAGTGTCCCTCCAGCCACCACCATCTTATCCTCCCACCTGCAACAGCGTCAAGTTTTCCGAACCATCATCAGCAGGATGCAACACCGAGTGAGGGTGCCATTCCTCTCCCAGTGTTGGGAATCATTGCATGGGAAAACAGAAAAAATTCTAAGCACACGCAATGATCTGTCCATGGAGATGCATAGCAACGAGGGGGAGAGTACGTCTACGTACCCTTGTAAACCGGAAGCGCAAGCGTTTGACAAAGTGGTTGATGTAGTTGAACTTCTTCTAGCTCCGGCCGATCAAGTACCAAACGTATGGCACCTCCGAGTTCTACACACGTTCAGCTCGATGACGTCCCTTGTCCTCTTGATCGAGCAAGATGTCGAGGAAGTAGATGAGTTCCGTCAGCACGACGGCGTGGTGACGGTGATGGGGTGAAGTGATCCGCGTAGGGCTTCACCTAAGCACCGCGAGAATATGACCTGGGTGTAAACTGTGGAGGGGGGCGCCGTACACGGCTAACAATTGATGTTGTGTGTTCTAGGCGCCCCCTTCCCCAATATATATAGGTGGGAGGGGAGGAAAGGCAACCAGGGGGCGCCCCAAGTAGGCCAAATCCTACTTGAGGTCTTCCCCAATTTGGCCTTCCCCATTCCATAATTGCCGGAGGGGGAAATGGGAAGGGGAAAGAGAGAAGGAAACGGGGGAGGGGGGCGAACCCCCTCTTTCCCTTCTCCCACTTGGCCTCCTTCCATAGGGGGGCGCGCCACCCCTTGTGGGCTGGTGTGCTCCCCTCTCATGGCTCATATGGCCCATATATTCCCCCGGGGGGTTCCGGTAACCCCTCTGGTACTCCAATAAATACCTGATACAATCCAGAACAGTTCAGGTGTCTGAAAACTATTCTCCTATATATCAATCTTTACCTCTTGACGATTTTGAGACTCCTCGTCATTTCCATGATCACATCTGGGACACCGAACAACATTCGGTCACCAAATCACATAACTCATATAATACTAAATCATCAGCGAACGTTAAGCATGCGGACCATACGGGTTCGAGAACTATGTAGACATGACCGAGACACCTCCCTGGTCAATAACCAACAGCGGAACCCGGATGCTCATATTGGCTCCTACATATTCTACGAAGATCTTTATCGGTCGAACTGTTATGACAACATACGTAATTCCCTTTGTCTATCGGTATGTTACTTGCCCGAGATTCGATCATTGGTATCTTCATACCTAGTTCAATCTCGTTATCGGCAAGTCTCTTTACTCCTTCCCTAATATATCATCCTACAACTAACTCATTAGTCACATTGCTTGCAAGGCTTCTTATGATGTGTATTGCCGAGAGGGCCCAGAGATACCTCCCCGATACTCAGAGTGACAAATCCTAATTTCGATCTATGCCAACTCAAGAAACACCTTCGGAGATACCTGTAGAGCATATTTATAATAACCTAGTTACATTGTGAAGTTTCATAGCACACAAGGCATTCCTCCGGTATCCGGGAGTTGCATAATCTCACAGTCGAAGTGTCAGGACCCCGACTCGATGTCACATCGATCTAGCTGGTAACACCTCATATCACTTTGCGGCCTCACGCACGGTATCCCCACGGGTGTCGTCTTACCTTTTCCCGGGACCGTTTGCGCCTTTTGGCTCACGTATATGATAGTGTCGCTAGCATCCATATGATAAAGAGCCCGGGCTGACATGACTAGTCGTAAACCCAAAGTGGCACAGACTTACAGGGACAGGCATCCATGACCCAGCTTCGAACGTGTCGGTCATCAGCAAGTGGGTCCGGGCTGTAGCACTGGGCTAGCAGGACTCCGGTAAACCGGGCTGTAGCGGGCTAACAGGACTCCGGTACTCAAAGCGTGACATTTCCCCGAAGGGACAGACACAGGAACGAAGAAGGACACACACCGGCCAGCCTAAGTGTTCCGGAGCAGTAGCAAGCTACCATGGCTCAGCGGTAACACTAGGAGACATTTCCCGGTAAGAGAGGCTACTAAAGATAAACAACTAGATAGTCAGATCCCACACATACCAAGCATTTCAATCATACACACAATATGCTCGATATGTGCAAATACAACGAAGCATCACAGCATGACTCTATGACACAAGTATTTTATTTAAAGCTCAGGGAGCCATACATAACATTCACAAAGGTACGGGTCTCACGACCCAACATACAAGTCATACAATCATACAAGCCAGTAGCGGAAGTACATTGTCTGGGTACAGACAACTAGTAAAATAAAAGAGGCTTGGAAGCCTAACTATACTACGTGGTCCATCACAAGCTCAGGGTCACCACCTGGGTCTTTAGCCTACTCGTTGATGTCAACGTCTACATAGAACCCATCAGAAGGGGTTGCAGCGTCTTCTGTAAAGAAATGTAAATTATAGCAACATGAGTACAAAGGTACTCAGCAAGACTTACATCAGATCCTACATACATGCATAGTATCAAGAATGGTTGGTGGAGTTATTGCAGCAAGCCAGCTTTGACTCTTGGCTAGACTATCCTACGATACTCCAACTTGAAATGTTTTGCGCACACGAGTCCACTACTCACCACTTCAATACACTACCGAGGATCCACCTCCGTCTTCCTACGGAAGAGCCATCCTCGGCACTCACACTTATCTTGAGGCTTTTAGTAGTTTCCATTTACTTGTCTATGAACTGTATAGGCAACCAAGTAGTCCTTTACCGCGGACGCGGCTATTCGAATAGATCATGATAACCCTGCAGGGGTGTACTTCTTCATACATGTTTCCACCACTTAGCGTCTGCACACGACATGTGCTCGGCAGACTTCAAGCGAAAGCCGACGTGGGTGTAGACCACGACCTACCTAAACACTTAAGCCTCTAGTCCAGGTTTATCGCCTATTCAGGTTCCATCCGCAGGGAGTCCGGCCGAGGTTTCCCATACGGCCCCGAACGATGTGAACAGGGTTCCCGAGATACCTAACGGGTATTCGGTACACCCGGCCACGTACCTACCGCATCACAGCCCACCCCTACGGTCAGCGCTGTCCACGGCCTCCAGTAGGCTACAAACACCAGAAACTACTTGCAACTCCTGGACAGAGAGCTAGGGTGAATAAGAAGTCGAGCGGGGTCATATTTCAGGGCCCAATGCATGGTAGTAGCTGTATCTTAAATCACACATACAGATCTCAGTGCTTAAGGTCGGCTTCAATGAAACAACCCACCATGTACTCCTACATGGCCTCTCATCGATACCTTTACCAAATCGTGTTCACCACACCACTCTCATTACCGACATAATCATTTCACTCTAGCCCATCACCCAGATGAACCAGACCTGACACGACTCTAAGCATAGCAGGCATAGCAAGGTAGGAACAACACATACACATGGCTCAATCAACTCCTACACATGCTAGTGGGTTTCATCTAGTTACTGTGGCAATGACAGGTCATGCAGAGGAAATGGGTTCAACTACCGTAGCACACAGCAGTTTGAATCGCGTTGTCTTAATGCAGTAAAAGAGAGCAGGAGCGAGAACATGGGATTGTATCGATATGATCAAATGGTTGGTTGCTTGCCTGATGGTTCGATGCTCGGATATGATTCTTCGTTAGGGTAATCACGGTACTCCTCGGAGACAGAACCTGTCGCAAAGGACATCGATACACAAGCATCACCAAACAATGTGCAACAATATGATGCATGCATGAAACATGGCAATATGAGTGTGTTGGGCTAATGCAACTAAAACCAGAGGGGTTTGAACAAATTTGAATCAAGGATTCAAATTTCAAACTCAAACATAGCCTCTTTAAGTGCTTTTCCTTATTCTGCTTAAAACATCAATTTAACTTGTTTGATCATGCATGAAAATAGTACAGATGGATAGATTGGATTTTTCTGATCATTTTTCATATATAATTTGTCCAATTTGGAGTTACAGAATAAAAGTTATGAATTTTTGAAGTTTAATTAATATTCTGGAATTTCCTGATTTAATTTAAATCCAGAAAATCAATTACTGCGTCAGCCTGACGTCAGTGTGACGTCAGCAGGTCAACGGAACAGGTCTGGGTCAAACCTGACAGTGGGTCCCGCATGTCAGGGTGATTAATTTAATTAAAAGTTAATTAAAACTAATCCTGTTTAATTAACAGGGCTGGGCCCCACCTGTCATTGACTCAGGGGAGTCAACCAGGGCCCACCCGTGGTCAAAGTCAAAGTCGGCTGCCGGCGTTTAGTCGCCGGCGAGCCCGACGCGGCGGCGGAAGTGGTTTTGGTCATTTCGGCCACCAAACGGACCGCGGAGACCACCGGAGTGGAGCTGAGGACAACCCGCAGCTCTTGGCGGAGTCCGTTGGGGTCGGGGTGGCCGGAGTCGACGGCGGCGAGCTCGGCTGCGGCCGCCGGGGTTCGGTCGTGCACGGGAACGGGGTTGGAGCTCGAAGTCGAGCGAAGCGAGGCGCTAGGGATGCTCTACGGGGTCTTGCGAACTCGTTGGACTCGCCGGGGTGACCAAATGGTCACCGGAGCTGCGTCGACGGCGAGCTCGGCGACGGCGGAGGTTCGGCCGTGGTGGGGAGGAGGCTATGGTGAGGGAACGAGGGGGAGAAGAGGGGGAAACGGTGGCGTAGCTCACCGCGGTTGCAGTGGGCGTCGAAGCGGGCTCGGGGACGTGCCGGAGACGACGAATTCGACGGCGACGATGATCGGAGCCGAAGAGGGGAACGGCGACGTGGCGGCGATGCAGGGCTTCCGGGGACCCGTGGAGCGGTGGGGAGGAAGAGGGAGTTGTGGCGGAGCTTCTGAGCTAGTCGGGGGAGCGAGGGGTGGCCGGAGATGGCTGCTACGGCGAACGGCGGCGACGGTGGTGTTCGGCCGTGAGAGAGAGAGAGCGAGGGAGAGGAAGGAAAGAGCCGGGGAGAGTGAGAGAGAGCAGGGGGGATCGGGACGGGCTGCGGGCGTCGTCCACGCGGCCAGGAGGTCGTCGGCAAGCAGGAGGTGGCCGCGCGGCCGTGCGCGCGCGAGCACGCAGCAGCTTCGGGGCGAGGGGAGGAAGACGACGGAGGGCTACAGTGCTGGGCTGGGTCGGTTGCTGGCTGGGCCGGCCAGCTGGCTGGGCCGCACAGGGAGGAGCCCAGGTAAGTTTTTCCCTTTTTCTTCTGTTTTCTGTTTTATTTAATATATCTGCAACTTTGTTGAATTAAATAAAATACCTAGGCAACTTCAAAAATCACCAAACTATTCCTGGCCCATAGTTGGATTATTTCCAACATGAAACATTTTAGTTTGGAGATATTTGAGCATTTAAATATTTTATATTATTTTAAATGCCCAAATTCAAATATTTATGATTTAATTCAAAAACCCTAGGATGGCCTAGGAAAATGTGCACCATTTTTGGCAGAGGTTCTGAACCAAGACAAAAATGATGGGCATTTTAGAAGGGCATTTCAGGTTCATTGAAAAATTATTTTAGTAACCCTAGTTGGTTTCAGAGGGGACTGGGGGTTCTGTCATCCCCATTTCAAGTTTCTGATGAATGAGTAAACATGATGCAACACTCTAATGCATGACTAGCTAGGGTGTGACAACTCACCCCCACTCAAAAGAATCTCGTCCCGAGATTTGGGTTCCTCCGGGAAGAAGGCGGGATACTCGAGTCGAAGACGATCCTCCCTTTCCCAAGTTGCTTCATCCTCAGAATGATGCGACCATTGAACCTTGAGAAACTTGATATTATGACGTCGCGTGGTACGTTCGGCTTGATCGAGGATACGAATGGGGTACTCTCGATATGTAAGATCATCTTGGAGATCAAGCGTTTCGTGGTCCACTTCACGGATAGGATCCGAGAAGCAACGCCTGAGTTGAGAAACGTGGAAGACATCGTGAACTCTGGAGAGATGCGGAGGTAGTTCCAACTGGTAGGCAACTTCTCCTCGTTTGGCAAGAATGCGAAAAGGTCCAATGTAACGAGGAGCCAATTTGCCTTTGATACCGAAACGATGGGTTCCCTTCAGAGGGGTGACCCGAAGATAAGCCTTCTCGTCAACCTCGAAAGTCATAGCCCTATGTTTTCGGTCATATTGACTCTTTTGGCGAGATTGGGCTGTTTTCAACTTTTCACGAACGATACGAACTTGATCTTCTGCTTCCTGAATCATGTCCGGGCCAAAGAATTGTCTTTCCCCGGTCTCTGACCAGTTAAGGGGTGTTCGACATCGTCGTCCATAGAGAACTTCAAAAGGGGCTTTACCCAAGCTAGATTGATAGCTGTTGTTGTAAGCGAATTCGGCAAATGGAAGACACTTCTCCCAGTCCATTCCGAAGGAGATAACAGAGGCTCGGAGCATGTCTTCTAGAATCTGATTGACGCGTTCCACTTGACCACTCGACTGAGGGTGGAAAGCGGTGCTAAAGGAGAGACGGGTTCCCATAGCATTTTGGAAACTTTCCCAAAATCGAGAGGTGAAAAGACTTCCTCGATCCGAGTTAATTTCCAAAGGAACACCATGGAGAGACACTATTCGGGAGATGTACAAGTCTGCCAGCTGACTAGCGGTTATACTCTCACGAACAGGTAAGAAATGAGCTACTTTGGAAAGACGATCGACCACGACGAAAATAGCATTATTCCCTCTCTTGGTCCTGGGAAAACCGGTAATGAAATCCATACTAATTTTATCCCATTTCCATTCAGGAATAGCTAAGGGTTGAAGGGTGCCAGCAGGCCGTTGATGCTCTGCTTTTACACGACGACAGACGTCGCAATTAGCAATATACTGAGCAATTTCTCTTTTCATCCTAGTCCACCAGAACCTCTGGCGTAGGTCCTGATACATCTTAGTACTACCGGGATGAATGGTGAGAGGAGATTCATGAGCCTCCTTAAGGATCAGCTGCCGTAGATGCTGGTTCTTGGGAACCACTAGACGGTTCTCAAAGTACACAACACCATGATCATTTGTGGAGAAACAACTAGCACCTCCGCTAGCAATGTTCTCTTTGATTTTAGATATTCCCTTATCTCGCTTTTGGGCAGCGATGATTTGATCCGTAAGAGTAGGTTTTGCTACCAAGGTGGAAAGAAAACCTTGAGGAACAATGTGAAGGTTAAGCTTCCGAAATTCCTCATGGAGAAGCGGTTGACTTTGTTGTAACATCAGGTTGTTACAATAAGATTTACGACTTAGCGCATCAGCCATGACGTTGGCTTTCCCTGGGGTGTAGGTTATTCCTAAGTCGAAGTCTGTAATCAATTCAACCCAACGTCTCTGCCTGAGATTCAAATCCGGTTGGGTGAAAATGTACTTCAGACTTTGGTGATCAGTGAATATTTCGCAACGATTACCGAGGAGGTAATGTCGCCAGGTCTTAAGTGCATAGACTACGGCTGCAAGCTCTAGATCATGAGTAGGATAATTCTCCTCATGTGGGTGCAATTGCCGTGAAGCGTAAGCAATTACGTGTCGATCTTGCATGAGAATGCAACCTAGTCCTTGTCGCGAGGCGTCGCAGTAGATAACAAAGTCCTTGGAGAAGTCTGGCGGTACCAGTACGGGAGCAGAGGTCAGGCGTCTTTTCAGTTCCTGAAAGCTGTGCTCACATTGTGGAGTCCATTCGAACTTCTTATCTTTCTTGAGGAGTTCGGTTAGAGGTTTGGCAACTTTGGAGAAGTTCTCGACAAAGCGACGGCAATAGCTCGCTAAGCCTAGAAAACTCCGAACTTGCTTGACCGATTCAGGTGGAGTCCAATTAAGGACGGCTTGAACTCGCTCAGGGTTAACAGCAATACCTTTACCAGATATTACATGACCCAGATAGGTCACTTCTGGCAACCAGAATTCACATTTAGAAAATTTGGCATAAAGGCGATGCTCTCGAAGTTTCTGCAACACTAGCCTTAGATGTTCGGCATGTTCTTCCTCGTTCTTGGAGTAGATGAGTATATCATCGAGATAAACTACGACGAACTTATCCAAATACTCCATGAAGATTGAGTTCATTAACCGAGAAAAGGTGGCTGGAGCGTTGGTTAAACCGAAGGACATGACGGTGTACTCGTATTGGCCATAACGAGTAACAAAGGCCGTTTTAGGAATGTCCCCGTTTCTGATTTTGATTTGATGGTAGCCCAACCTCAAATCCATCTTGGAGAAGACTGAGGATCCAGCGAGCTGATCATACAGATCGTTGATCCTGGGAAGTGGATATTTGTTCTTGATTGTGACCAAATTGACAGGTCGGTAATCTACAACCATCCGGTCCGTACCATCCTTCTTCTTGACGAATAGGACGGGGCAAGCCCACGGAGATGAACTAGGTCGGATGAAACCCTTTTTCAAGGACTCATCGAGTTGTTTCTTAAGCTCGGCTAGTTCTAGGGGTGCCATCTTATAGGGTCTTCTAGCAATCGGAACGGTTCCTGGAATGAGGTCTATTACGAACTCAACATCCCTGTCAGGTGGAACACCTGGCAATTCCTCTGGAAAGACATCCGGAAAGTCACGGACTACCGGAACGTCCTCAAGGTCTGGCAAAGGGCTGGCGTTAAGAGAATATAATTGTCGCTTGGCTATTCGGGTCAAGACATTAACTATCTTCCCCGAAGGATGGGTGAGTTGAACAGTCCTAGAGAAGCAATCAATTTTGGCTTGATGAGCTGACATCCAGTCCATACCCAAAATGATATTAATATCTGAAGATTTAAGGGCTATCAAAGATGCAAGGAAAACAAGTCTGTCGACTTGGATTTCATTTCCATAACTTACCCTAGAGGTCTGCCATCTAGACCCAGGGGTAGAGATTTCCATAGTGGATGGCAAGTCACAGAATGCAACGTTATGCAAACGAGCATAATTTTCAGATATAAAAGAATGAGAGGCTCCTGTATCGAAAAGAACAGATGCCGGGTGGCAATTAACAAGAAGCGTACCGAGAACGACGTTGGGGTCCTCTTGAGCTTCTTCGGCAGAGATACAGTTGACATGGCCACGTGAAGCGGTGACCGGTTTAGCATGAAACACCTTCCCTGTCGGCTTGCCACGGCCAACAGCTTTAGCAGATTGATTGGGGTTGGTCTGGGGACACTCACGCATATAGTGACCAGATTCCCCACACTTGAAACAAGTCACGGAACTGGTACGTGGAGGAGCATTATTGGTTGGACCCCCATAGGGCTTGGCCGGTGCAGACTGTTGAACAGGGCGAGGCGCCTGGAAAGATGGCCTCGGTGTGAATCTGGGTGGCAGAGCGGTGTTGGGCACCCACACGCGGCGCTTCTGAGGACCAGCACCGGATGAGGAACCCATGTCACGTCCATGCTTGCGTGTTGCGTCATAGTCAGTCTGACCAGTTTCAGCACTGATGGCTTTGTTGACAAGTTTCGAAAAAGATGTGCACTCATGCAGACGGAGGTCGCGGCGAAGCTCAGGACTAAGGCCCTTACGGAACCTTGCTTGCTTCTTGGCGTCAGTAGAAACTTCCTCAGTTGCATATCGTGCGAGATTACCAAACTCCCTGCTATAGACATCCACAGAAAGTCGGCCTTGGGTGAAATTGCAGAATTCCTCACGTTTACGGTCCATGAGACCCTCCGGAATGTGATGTTCACGGAAAGCCTCGCTGAACTCAGCCCAAGTAGTGACATGGCCCGCTGGGCGCATAGCTCCATAATTCTCCCACCATAGACTGGCGGGGCCTTCAAGATGATATGCAGCAAAGGTGACCTTGTCAGCCTCCGCTACCAGCGCGGAACGCAGCTTGTGAGAGATACTGCGAAGCCAGTCATCAGCGTCGAGAGGCTCGACGGAGTGGTGGAACGTGGGTGGATGCAGTTTGATAAAATCACTGAGTGACACCACGTTAGCCCTCTGATGGTGTGCTGTGTTCTGTTCAATACGCTCCAACAAACGGTTTGTCTCCCGCTTGTTTCTCTCAGCTTCCATCATAACCTCGGCTAGTGAAGGAGGATGAGGCAGATTTGCATCCCTGGCTTCACTGCCTTCGGCCTGCTCTTGGGAAGCAGGGTTAGCGCGCGTGTTGACCATCCTAGGTAAACAAGACAATGATTTAGTCAGAATGATAAAATTCCGACATAGGATACATAATGTAAGGAATAACTCGGAATGCAAGATGATCATCCGTATGACATGGTAGATACAGAAACTGCTTCTTTTATTCCATCGTCATACACACCATACAAGGTTTAGTACAAGACCAAACAAAGTACTATTACGGTGAGAAAAGGATTACATCTCATCGGAGGCATTCCAAGCTCCTATACATTATTTTTCTACACCTCCGGAAAGAGTACAACTAGGTCATATCCCACGAGTCACGCAGGACGATAGACGACACGGCTAGTGCGAACTAGTGATACTACCACTACTCAGACCGATCCGTAGTAGTCCTCGTAGAAGTCACCTCCATAGCCTGGAAGCTCAACATGATCATCCGGAAACAGACGGTCTCGCGGAGCTTGTGGACCATAGGGGCTAGGATGAGGCCTTGGACCAACAGACGGTGGCCTGCGGGGACCGCGAGGTGGGGTGATGCCTCCTACATCACGCCAAACCATCACGTCTGGCAGAGCAGATCTCACAGGATAGAGATCGCGCATATCTGAGAATCCAGCTTGTACCGCCGGTGCGAACCGAGTCAAAGTGGCCCAGTGGTCAGCACGGGTATTGAAAAGCTCTAACCTTAAGGCCCGATTTTCACGGTCCTTATCCTCGAGCATCTCAGCAGTGGTGCGAGTCCGTGAATCCTCCTGAGTGGAGTCAGCATAGATAGCCTGGAGATATCCTTGTGCTCCCGGAAGTGATCCTGGCATATACCGGAAATCAGAGTCCCGAAATAAACCAGATCTGACTCGCATAATGGTCATCATAGAGTAGGCGGCGTCCTGCACAGCCATCTCAATAGTAACCCCGAGTCCATAGGAACAGTGAAGAGGCTCGGTGGATCCAGGATAAGATGGAAATATCCTGACAGTGCAGAGATACTGGCTTTGATTGAAGTCCCGGAAATTGCTCTTCGACCGTGTACTCAGGATACCAGCGGTATCCAGCCTCAGTCATTACCCTGACCAACTTGGCAGTATGGCCGGGTACATCTAGGCATCGAGTCAGGCGAACCACTTGATTAAGGTCGCGAGTGGCCATCTGAAAGCATAATCATAATGCAAAGGCATTAGAATTTCTAGCAAAATTTCGGCAGCATAACAGCTGTAAATGCTCAAAAAGGATTTTGAGACATTTGACAAAGGATTTCGTACACACTCAACATCATCATATCAAAGTTCTGAAACCATTCTGGCAACATAATGTGGTAGTAGAACTGAACTAGGCTTGTATCCATCAAACTTATAAGGTACTACTGATTAGTAACACGTGATCCTGATAGAGAGAATAGATCCTAATTCCTTAACCCCCGGTGGAAGAATGGACTGACTCAGATCAGAATATCATAAGGTATAAGAAGTAAAAAGAGCCTTACGTTCCAACCCACAAACAATTCCCCTACATATAACTAAAGAATTTCTAGACTCAACATCGACCAGTTTGGCTTGGAGAACCTACAGGCAGTCCGGCTCTGATGCCAACGCTGTCAGGACCCCGACTCGATGTCACATCGATCTAGCTGGTAACACCTCATATCACTTTGCGGCCTCACGCACGGTATCCCCACGGGTGTCGTCTTACCTTTTCCCGGGACCGTTTGCGCCTTTTGGCTCACGTATATGATAGTGTCGCTAGCATCCATATGATAAAGAGCCCGGGCTGACATGACTAGTCGTAAACCCAAAGTGGCACAGACTTACAGGGACAGGCATCCATGACCCAGCTTCGAACGTGTCGGTCATCAGCAAGTGGGTCCGGGCTGTAGCACTGGGCTAGCAGGACTCCGGTAAACCGGGCTGTAGCGGGCTAACAGGACTCCGGTACTCAAAGCGTGACATTTCCCCGAAGGGACAGACACAGGAACGAAGAAGGACACATGCCGGCCAGCCTAAGTGTTCCAGAGCAGTAGCAAGCTACCATGGCTCAGCGGTAACACTAGGAGACATTTCCCGGTAAGAGAGGCTACTAAAGATAAACAACTAGATAGTCAGATCCCACACATACCAAGCATTTCAATCATACACACAATATGCTCGATATGTGCAAATACAACGAAGCATCACAACATGACTCTATGACACAAGTACTTTATTTAAGGCTCAGGGAGCCATACATAACATTCACAAAGGTACGGGTCTCACGACCCAACATACAAGTCATACAATCATACAAGCCAGCAGCGGAAGTACATTGTCTGGGTACAGACAACTAGTAAAATAAAAGAGGCTTGGAAGCCTAACTATACTACGTGGTCCATCACAAGCTCAGGGTCACCACCTGGGTCTTTAGCCTACTCGTTGATGTCAACGTCTACATAGAACCCATCAGAAGGGGTTGCAGCGTCTTCTGTAAAGAAATGTAAATTATAGCAACATGAGTACAAAGGTACTCAGCAAGACTTACATCAGATCCTACATACATGCATAGTATCAAGAATGGTTGGTGGAGTTATTGCAGCAAGCCAGCTTTGACTCTTGGCTAGACTATCCTACGATACTCCAACTTGAAATGTTTTGCGCACACGAGTCCACTACTCACCACTTCAATACACTACCGAGGATCCACCTCCGTCTTCCTACGGAAGAGCCATCCTCGGCACTCACACTTATCTTGAGGCTTTTAGTAGTTTCCATTTACTTGTCTATGAACTGTATAGGCAACCAAGTAGTCCTTTACCGCGGACGCGGCTATTCGAATAGATCATGATAACCCTGCAGGGGTGTACTTCTTCATACATGTTTCCACCACTTAGCGTCTGCACACGACATGTGCTCGGCAGACTTCAAGCGAAAGCCGACGTGGGTGTAGACCACGACCTACCTAAACACTTAAGCCTCTAGTCCAGGTTTATCGCCTATTCAGGTTCCATCCGCAGGGAGTCCGGCCGAGGTTTCCCATACGGCCCCGAACGATGTGAACAGGGTTCCCGAGATACCTAACGGGTATTCGGTACACCCGGCCACGTACCTACCGCATCACAGCCCACCCCTACGGTCAGCGCTGTCCACGGCCTCCAGTAGGCTACAAACACCAGAAACTACTTGCAACTCCTGGACAGAGAGCTAGGGTGAATAAGAAGTCGAGCGGGGTCATATTTCAGGGCCCAATGCATGGTAGTAGCTGTATCTTAAATCACACATACAGATCTCAGTGCTTAAGGTCGGCTTCAATGAAACAACCCACCATGTACTCCTACATGGCCTCTCATCGATACCTTTACCAAATCGTGTTCACCACACCACTCTCATTACCGACATAATCATTTCACTCTAGCCCATCACCCAGATGAACCAGACCTGACACGACTCTAAGCATAGCAGGCATAGCAAGGTAGGAACAACACATACACATGGCTCAATCAACTCCTACACATGCTAGTGGGTTTCATCTAGTTACTGTGGCAATGACAGGTCATGCAGAGGAAATGGGTTCAACTACCGTAGCACACAGCAGTTTGAATCGCGTTGTCTTAATGCAGTAAAAGAGAGCAGGAGCGAGAACATGGGATTGTATCGATATGATCAAATGGTTGGTTGCTTGCCTGATGGTTCGATGCTCGGATATGATTCTTCGTTAGGGTAATCACGGTACTCCTCGGAGACAGAACCTGTCGCAAAGGACATCGATACACAAGCATCACCAAACAATGTGCAACAATATGATGCATGCATGAAACATGGCAATATGAGTGTGTTGGGCTAATGCAACTAAAACCAGAGGGGTTTGAACAAATTTGAATCAAGGATTCAAATTTCAAACTCAAACATGGCCTCTTTAAGTGCTTTTCCTTATTCTGCTTAAAACATCAATTTAACTTGTTTGATCATGCATGAAAATAGTACAGATGGATGGATTGGATTTTTCTGATCATTTTTCATATATAATTTGTCCAATTTGGAGTTACAGAATAAAAGTTATGAATTTTTGAAGTTTAATTAATATTCTGGAATTTCCTGATTTAATTTAAATCCAGAAAATCAATTACTGCGTCAGCCTGACGTCAGTGTGACGTCAGCAGGTCAACGGAACAGGTCTGGGTCAAACCTGACAGTGGGTCCCGCATGTCAGGGTGATTAATTTAATTAAAAGTTAATTAAAACTAATCCTGTTTAATTAACAGGGCTGGGCCCCACCTGTCATTGACTCAGGGGAGTCAACCAGGGCCCACCCGTGGTCAAAGCCAAAGTCGGCTGCCGGCGTTTAGTCGCCGGCGAGCCCGACGCGGCGGCGGAAGTGGTTTTGGTCATTTCGGCCACCAAACGGACCGCAGAGACCACCGGAGTGGAGCTGAGGACAACCCGTAGCTCTTGGCGGAGTCTGTTGGGGTCGGGGTGGCCGGAGTCGACGGCGGCGAGCTCGGCTGCGGCCGCCGGGGTTCGGTCGTGCACGGGAACGGGGTTGGAGCTCGAAGTCGAGCGAAGCGAGGCGCTAGGGATGCTCTATGGGGTCTTGCGAACTCGTTGGACTCGCCGGGGTGACCAAATGGTCACCGGAGCTGCGTCGACGGCGAGCTCGGCGACGGCGGAGGTTCGGCCGTGGTGGGGAGGAGGCTATGGTGAGGGAACGAGGGGGAGAAGAGGAGGAAACGGTGGCGTAGCTCACCGCGGTTGCAGTGGGCGTCGAAGCGGGCTCGGGGACGTGCCGGAGACGACGAATTCGACGGCGACGATGATCGGAGCCGAAGAGGGGAACGGCGACGTGGCGGCGATGCAGGGCTTCCGGGGACCCGTGGAGCGGTGGGGAGGAAGAGGGAGTTGTGGCGGAGCTTCTGAGCTAGTCGGGGGAGCGAGGGGTGGCCGGAGATGGCGGCTACGGCGAACGGCGGCGACGGTGGTGTTCGGTCGTGAGAGAGAGAGAGCGAGGGAGAGGAAGGAAAGAGCCGGGGAGAGTGAGAGAGAGCAGGGGGGATCGGGACGGGCTGCGGGCGTCGTCCACACGGCCAGGAGGTCGTCGGCAAGCAGGAGGTGGCCGCGCGGCCGTGCGCGCGCGAGCACGCAGCAGCTTCGGGGCGAGGGGAGGAAGACGACGGAGGGCTACAGTGCTGGGCTGGGTCGGTTGCTGGCTGGGCCGGCCAGCTGGCTGGGCCGCACAGGGAGGAGCCCAGGTAAGTTTTTCCCTTTTTCTTCTGTTTTCTGTTTTATTTAATATATCTGCAACTTTGTTGAATTAAATAAAATACCTAGGCAACTTCAAAAATCACCAAACTATTCCTGGCCCATAGTTGGATTATTTCCAACGTGAAACATTTTAGTTTGGAGATATTTGAGCATTTAAATATTTTATATTATTTTAAATGCCCAAATTCAAATATTTATGATTTAATTCAAAAACCCTAGG
Source organism: Triticum aestivum (assembly GCF_018294505.1). Taxonomy (NCBI): domain Eukaryota; kingdom Viridiplantae; phylum Streptophyta; class Magnoliopsida; order Poales; family Poaceae; genus Triticum; species Triticum aestivum. The sequence goes on along the minus strand of NC_057810.1, from coordinate 71,736,411 downwards.
ATGGCCTAGGAAAATGTGCACCATTTTTGGCAGAGGTTCTGAACCAAGACAAAAATGATGGGCATTTTAGAAGGGCAATTCAGGTTCATTGAAAAATTATTTTAGTAACCCTAGTTGGTTTCAGAGGGGACTGGGGGTTCTGTCATCCCCATTTCAAGTTTCTGATGAATGAGTAAACATGATGCAACACTCTAATGCATGACTAGCTAGGGTGTGACACGAAGGAATATGTATTTGACATGAAGAAACCAATAGCAATAAAACTAAACGATCAATATGCTAAGCTAACGGATGGGTCTTGTCCATCACATCATTCTCCTAATGATGTGATCCCGTTATAAAATGACAACCCATGTCCATGGTTAAGAAACCTTAACCATCTTTGATGAACGAGGTAGTCAAGTAGAGGCTCACTAGGGACACAATGTTTGTCTATCTATTCACACATGTATTTAGGTTTTCGATCAATACAATTCTAGCATAAATAATTAACCTTTATCATGAATAAGGAAATATAAAATAACAATTTTATTATTGCCTCTAGGGCATATTTCCTAATGTCTCCCACTTGCACTAGAGTCAATAATCTAGTTCACATTGTCATGTGAATAACACACATAGTTCACATCGATTAACACCAATAGTTCACATCGCCATGTGACCAACACCCAAAGGGTTTACTAGAGTCAATAATCTAGTTCACATTGCCATGTGATTAACACCCAAAGAGTAATAAGGTGTGATCATGTTTTGATTGTGAGAGAAGTTTAGTCAACGGGTCTGTCACATTCAGATTCGTATGTATTTTGTGAATTTCTATGTCTACAATGCTCTGCATGGAGCTACTCTAGCTAATTGCTCCTATGTTTAATATGTATCCATATTGAGACTTAGAGTCATCTAGATTAGTGTCAAAACTTGCATTGACGTAACTCTTTACCACGAACTCTTTATCACCTCCATAACCGAGAAACATATCCTTAGTCCTTTTCAGGTACTTCAGGATGTTCTTGACCGCTGTCCAGTGATCCACTCCTGGATTACTTTGGTACCTCCCTGCCAGACTTATGGCAAGGCACACATCAGGTATGGTACACAGCATAGCATACATGATAGAACCTATGGTGAGGCATAGGGAATGACTTTCAGTTTCTCTCTATCTTCTGAAGTGGTCGGGCATTGAGTCTGACTCAATTTCACACCTTGCAACACAGGCAAGAACCCTTTCATTGACTGATCCATTTTGAACTTCTTCAAAACTTTGTCAAGGTATGTGCTTTGTGAAAATCCTATTAAGCGTCTTGATCTATCTATATAGATCTTGAAGCCCAATATATAAGCAGCTTCACCGAGGTCTTTCACTGAAAAACTTTTATTCAAGTATCCCTTTATGCTATCCAAAAATTCTACATCATTTCCAATCAACAATATGTCATCCACATATAATATTAGAAATGCACAGCGGCAGAAACGTCTAGTTCTCTTGTGCACAACAGATTTCTCACTGACCCTATCAACAAAAGCACAAGTGCATGCGGTCGTCATGGGTGCCTGACGGGACGGCGTCCAGCGACCTACAACAACGCAAGCCCATTCAGGCGGCTCATGCTCACTAGGTCTAGCCAGGATGTTGTGCCATTCATGGCCTGGATCGTGGGCTAAGATAATCAACGAATATGATTAGTACTACCTCCATCCTGGTTTATTAGTCCCCTTTGTATTCTGTACCAAATTTTGACTTTAAATTTAACTAAAAAAATGCTAATGCGTGTCATAAAAATAATATAATTGGAAACTATGTTCTAATACGAATTCAACAATATAATGTTTGGTGGCATGCATTCATATTTTGTAAGTTAAATTTATAGTCAAAAATTTGGCACAACATACAAAGGGAACTTATAAACCAGGATGGAGGTAGTAGTACTTAATTCATGTATTAATAGCCATTGATTCTAGGCAATGTTGACTGCGAGTTGAGCCTTTTTACTAAGAATCGAGCCTTCTCACCATGAAATCAGATTGACTAAAGTGCCCTTTTAACCAAGGGGTAAGTTGTAATCTTGACCATTGATCTGCATGACAAGTTGTATACTTTTCTTTGGGGGGGGGAGGAGTACCAAGCATGGCTCTTTTGTGTACATGAGTAGATAACATTAGAATGTTTGTTAACCATGATTCTCCTATAAAATGATGTTACTGTCCAAGACATGTAAAAACAACTATTTGTCTATCACAATTTTGTTCTTCAAGCAACAAGAGGATGAACTCTATGTTGCCTCCTAGTTGCGACATAAGCCTCCATCCAACTCTACCTCTATCATCATGTATTATACAGTTTTATCTTGAAGCAAGAGTAACAAACTTCAGAAGAGGACATGGCCAACTATGCCCTTGGCGTGCTTTAAGAGAACGTGGTCAAACTCATCAGGCCTTGGGCCACATGGCAAATATCCTTTTTGTGAGCTTCTCTAAGGTGAAACGAGATTATACATACATTGCTTGGGCGACGTCGAGAGTGACTATGTTAATGAGGCATCAAAGGTAGATGTCACCAGCGGGGAAGGTGGGTAGGGTGGGGATAGTGCCCAGCAGGGTGGACTAGAGGTAGTGCTGAATGATGGCCTTGGCAACATGGTCAGAGACATGCATGCTTTCGATATCCAGCACCATAACATGCTTCTTGCGGATGTGTGGGAGGAGGCACAACGTGACACCACGTTCTTATCCCCAATGGGAAAAAAATGTTCATGTTGCCACCAAATCATGACACACTTGCTAGGCATGGAAGTCAAAGGACACATGTGTGCTCTCGTGAGGCAGGCAGACTAGGGTTTCTTGCCTCCGGCCGGTGGCGCCGTAGGTCTACCTTGTCTCCTATGGCCTTAGGCCATGGAGGCGTGGTGTATCTCGGTCCTTGCGGTGGGAGGGCTCCTTCTCCGTTTTTAGATGTCCTTTGTGTTTGTTTAGGGCTTGTGTCCTGCTCTGAAAGACGAGGAGGTTGGTCCCTGAAGATGGAATAAAGTTCTCCGCCTAGCCCCCATCCCGGCGCTGCAACTAGCGTTGTCGGAGAGCATGTGGAGGTATGTTTCCGACGAAGCTCACGAGATTCGGTCGGTGGTTGTCTTTGGTGGATCCGATCGAATTCGATCTTCGCTCGTCTATCTCTATGTGTCTTCAAGTCAGATCCTTCCGATCTACGTTTATTTCCATCGGTGGTGGTTGTAATTCTGGTGTGTTGGTCCTATGGGGCCTTAGCACAATGTCTCAACTGTTTACTAAAACAAGTTTTCCTCGGCTCCAGCGAGAGAGGGGTGACAACGGCGGTGCGTCTTTAGCTCGCTTCAATCCTTGTAGGCGTCGCTATGTGGTCTACGGATCTGGATGTAGTTTTTACTATTTTTAGTGTTCATAGTGCTGACATGATTGATGATGAATAGATTAAAAGTTTTCCGAAAAAATGAAGTCAAAGGAGCACCAAACAAGGTAAGCAAAGTCTAGCATCTAAATAGGATCATGACGGTTTTTATGATTTCATCAAGGGTGGCGTTGACCTTTGGCCGAATATTTGAGATCAGAGCGCACACTTGAGGAGGATAGAGACGTGCTACTCAGCCAACAGGGAGATGGAGACACTGATGCAAGCTCCATCCACACGCCGAAATAGATGCCATGGCTTTTTTTTAAAAAATGCCGGTGGACATATATTAAAAAAACCAGTCCTTAAAAGAACTATCTACAAAATGAAGAAATTACCAGCAAGTCCTTGAAAATATCAGTACCGTCTTTCTTTTGCATCGACCGACGGCGTACCATGAGTAAATATTGTTGCCGCCTCGGGGCACGGTCTTACCACTCATTGGTAGGGTTTGTTCAAGTGTTTTTGCACCCGCAAAAAAAAAAAAATCCATTGCTGCCGAGATTATACACATGATACATGCATGCACAGATGATGGACGTACGCATAGTCTCTGATTATGGATGGTTCAATTTGTCCTACCTAGGTCAAATGATGAACCCAATGACGAATCTACTAACCCATGAACAAACAAGCAAAGTTCAACTGAGTACACGAGGCAAACAAAGTTGATCAGGCGGCAAAGCCAACAACGCTTAACACGAAAAAGGGACGGCGTACGATATATATACGTATGTGGGTGAATATGTTTTTTACACAAGTTAATTACATCCATGCTCCCTCGCAAAACAAAAAAAAATACATCCGTGCTCTAAGAAAGCTACGTGCAAATCTATAAATAAGAAAGCTATGTCCAAATCGATAAATAAGAAAGGTACGTACGAATCGATAAATTGCTAGAAATACAAATTCACGTCAAAGAAAAACTTTAATTTTTAGGTTGCAAAATGGAATATTCACTTAAGTGGGCTGATCAATCCCTTCTGTAGGTGTGACGCCTCTCCTATGAAAAAAGTCCATACAGTCTGACTTGGGAAATCCGATCCTTCAAACATCCGCGGGCACTGACCGGGCACCTCTTAAATAATGGTGTCCACATCCGGACACCTCACTTACCATATATCAAATCTATACAAACTCATGCAACTACATCGATGCACAAACGTCGTCCGGCTACTCCATCAGTACTAACTAACATGCCATCGGACTACCAATATTTGGCATGTTTGGCTATGGTCGAGTTCACCGACGGCTGCCCTTGTCGACCTTCTCGCCAAAGTACCTGTCGTAGACGCAGAACGGATCAAGCAGGATTTGTCCTCGCCGTAGATGTCTTCCTTCTCCACCTTAGGTGGCAGTCCGGTCATGGCATGGACCGCCTGATTCTGCTCAAGGGCGAGGGCGCGCGTGTTTCTCCGCTGCCATTTCTTCACAATGCGGGCGCGGATGGTTTCCTCCTCATCAGAGGCCCTTATCCTCTCCTTCCCACGGCGGGCCGCCCATTCCCGGTGGGACTCATACTCTACCCGACCGGTGATAGGGAAGGAGAGGTGTTCCTGCCAGGACCACAAGGATCCCGTACCAGAGGACCCGAGCGCTCGGTGAGCCGACGCTATGGCGTAGCGGCGGAAGGATCCGTCCGTCGGTCGGTCCTCCCGGGATCGGCGGAGTGCAATGCGGATTGTCATTGCCTCCTCCAACCCACACGGGATGACACCCCAGTTGATGGATCCGAAGTGGTCGGAATCCTATCCGCTGCCTGCCATGCTGGAGACAACAGGAACTTGCCAGAGACGAGCTAGGGTGGCGGAGGGGAGGGGAGGGGAGTGAAGTGAAGTGGCTAGCGTTTGCTCCGTCGAGCGGATGGGGACGAATATATGTGGGATCGGGTGAGCCAGAATGGGCCGGGTCCGATGTGACGGGCGTGCCCAGGTGCCCCATATCCGCCCCATATTTAGGCTGGATATGAGGGGTGCCGGTTAACTCGTGCGTTTGAGGCCGGCGTCCATTTGGTCAAAAAACGTGACCGGTCAGTGACCGAGCTGCCCGTCCGGGCGTATAAGACGGGTTTGAGACGTCCGACTGTAGATGCCCTTAGTCTGCTGGTAATGAAGCAGTTCCAAGAGATCCACTGAGCATCGACTCACTGCGGAGCCATGATCAAGTCGCCGTGAAGAGTCTCCACCTTTCTGTCCCTTTTCTACTTCTGTCGCCTATCTTCCGTTCAACATCAAATTTACGTGGATGAACAGTACTCTTTGTATGTAACAAACCAAAAGTAATAATAACAATTTGATCCAGAAATTCCAGAAAGCGCCACTTACACACGAGACAATGCCAGCTGTACCACTCGTTGTACACACACATGTTACATTTGGGGAGCCGGGAGGGGGGACATGGTTTTTGACCGTTCTATTAGTAGCTAGCTACTGTTCATGCATGGTTCAGCTGGGGGTCACGTTGGTAATGCCGGCAGTGGTTCAGTACGTACGTAGGTTATATATGTGGCATACGTACATTGTCGTGAGCTTGACAGGCAGCAACCGATGGAAAGCTGGTCAATCGGCAAACTTTTCGATGGCCCTTTTAATTTCTCCAGGTGTCAGATCACGGTGCAGCGAAATGCGCTTTTGCTTCTAGAGTAAGCTTGAATATGGCTCCACTGCAGCCAGTCTAAGGGATGATAGCTAGGTCACTGACCGAACTGCAGCCAATCTCAGAAGTAATTCGTTGAACCAACAGGCTCTCCAGACAGCAACATAGCTGAGGCAGCGTCTCTTGTTGTGTCCGGCCAAATAATACTTTTCACACGTTGTACATAGCTAGTCGGATACTTCATGCATGACGACCATACATGTATATATGTCACGATACTTCACCACACACGGTCTCTCATCTCTCTACGTGAGACGACAACCATCTAATAAACGTACGAGATCCACAAGTGCAGTGCCAGCTAGCCAATAGCTAAAAAGTAAAAATATCATTGGATGTCAATGTCATGGACAACATTTGTGTTTTCCGGGAACTATCCCTTCGGACCATCTAGCTAGCGACCCCATGATATATATGTTTCTCTAGAAGGAAGTTCTTTTCGTCTCCGTTTTCCGTATCAAGTATGAAGTCCACTGGCAGCATGCAATCCAAACCAGAACATACATTCCCTAGTAAGACAGTTGAGTTTCTTGGGGCAAAGTGCCAACTGATACATAATAGTAGCAAATACACATGCACGCAAAATGTATTTCACCGTGTAGGGTGTAGACTAAGTTACTTTCAAACCATGGTTTTATTATGTCCTTGCATTTCGAGTATATAAATACTTACATACAAGCTGACTCACAATGAAAAATCAGCATCAGAAACGCAAGATACAAGTCATAACCAAGGTTTTCGATTCTGAATGGAGAAATTTTCTTGTGGGGGATGATACTCTCAGTTAGCAACAGACAACATATTATAACTTTCTTGCAGGTTATCTTCAAAGCTACGGCATGGATCCGTATGTGGTCCTTACTCACTCCTACGGACTCCAGGGAGCCTTTGGTACTGGGTGCAACCAGTGAGAGATGGTAGCACGGGCTATCTTCAACCGGTTTTGATGGTGCTCTCATAATAGGATAGGCGTGTAGTGTTCTTGTCCTATTATCCTGCCGGTTGTGGCATTGAGTTTTTATTTTTCTTTTTGCTCCGTTTGCGAGCTATAATAGATCTAAGACTATGTTTTATTTGAACTTTTTAATAATATGGCCGCATGCATCTTTCGGATGCAGAGACCGGGGGTAAGCCTCCTTTTCCAAAAAAAATCTAACGAAATTTTATAATTGAATTTCGATTTCATATTCTTCTAAACTAGATTGAAATAAGTTGAAGGAATATCAGTCATAAAATAGGTATTAGCTCAGTGAAATGTCTACTACGTGCGTGCTAAGCAGTGTGAGGTTGCGAGTGCGACTCTTTGGGTCATTATTTTTTTACTTTTCCTACTTACCTGTTCCAAAAAATAAACAAAAAAGGTGCGGCAAGACGACTCCGACCAGCTACCTCTCAAGGCACAAAATAATAGGTTACCACCACTCCACAACTAGGAATGTTGATGTAACTGCGAGCTACAATGTTTTACTATACTTGGAGTGTTTAAATTTTAAAAATTGGATTTTTTTGTTTTTTTCTCGGGATGGGTATTTCTCGTGGGGCGGCGAGAAACGCGGATACCACCCAATATCTGAATTTTTCAGTCAGTACTCAAAAGCTTGGCCATAACCATATAAAATCACACCAAAAATGTCATTATTTACATTTTATGTCGTCTTTTTACGTTTGTGATTTTAGGCCACGCATACAATTTTATAATTGTATATTATACATTTTCTTTTGTTCTTTTTGACTTCCAACGTATGCAATGAAGTAGTAGAAAGGGTGTGGGAAAGTAATAATCAATTCCTCGTCGTTAACGTTAGTACTGAATATCATGAACCTACTGCTGTTTGTTTCCTCATTGTCAAAGGTCACTCTCCTCTATATGTTTGTTTCCTTGTATATGGAAAATCTATTTTCGATACCAGATTCTCTTTCTTTTGGTGGCATGCTCCTATGAGATATCAATGGGAACTTTTTATGGTGTAACTGGATGCTATATCTGTACCACCATTTTATAATGCTGAGAGAGCTGAAATACTATCCACGTGGATGTCTTCTATCTATAGGCTGCTTTCTAGAAGACTGTAAAAGATGCATCCATAGTATAATTTTTTTGCGGGTGACATGGACAGTCTAAACATAACTGAGTGTTTTTCTAAATCTGTAAGAAAGCTACATACAGACCGATAAATAGCTAGAAATACAAATTTGCGTGGAAGAAAAGCTTGTTTTTTAGGTTACGAAATGGTATATTCACTTAATTAAGTGGGTGATCAGTCGCTTCTGTAGGTGTGACGTCGCTCCTCTAAAAAAAGGGTCCCTTCTTTAGGTTGCTGGTGAAGCAGTGCTGAGGGATCCACTAGATCAAGACTCGAGAGCATCGACTCATTGCGGAGCCATGAGTCTCCGTGAAGACTCCACCCTTTTTGTCCCTTTTCTACTTTTTCCGTTACGTGGATGAACAGTGCTCTTTGTATGGAACAAACCAAAAGTAAATAAACATATAGAGGAGAGTCTCCACCCTTTTTGTCCCTTCTCTACCTTTTCCGTCTATCTACCGTTCAACATCAAATTTACGTGGATGAACAGTGTTCTTTGTATGGAACAAACCAAAAGTAAATAAACATATAGAGGAGAGTCTCCACCCTTTCTGTCCCTTTTCTACCTTTTCCGTCTATATACCGTTCAACATCAAATTTACTTGGATGAACAGTACTCTTGTATGTAATAAACCAAAAGTACATAATAACAATTTGGCCAGTGATGGGCGCCGGCGCACCGGCCCAAATTTGGGCCGGTCCTAATCCCACCGTACGATCAGATTCCCTATAACCGTCTGATGCGCTTATTCCTCGTCCCCATTATCTGCAACCAGGAAAAAAAACAAAGCGATCACATCTCCGCGCAAAAAAGAGGGTCGAGGTCAACGCCCGCGTCAGATCATCCTCCCCCGCCCCCGTCAGATCGTCCTCCCCTGGCCACCGCTCTAACTGCATCACGGAGCTCGTCGCCGCCGCCGTAGCCGTCGCAACTCGCCATCATCACCGTTGAAGCTCCTCGCCGTAGTTGTTCCCTGCCTCGCCGTCGTGGGTTGCAACCTTGTCCGTCGCTGTTGTGGCCATGTTCGTCGAGCTCTGGCAGGGTACTGCCCATGGCTGTCGGGTCTGTGCCGTGGTCGGTTGAAGCAATCGTCAAACACGGTTGTAGCACCCCTCCATAACGGTTGTAGCACCCACTCGGACAGTGCTCTGTTCGTTGAGCTCCGGCGAGGGTAACCGCCCTTGGCCGCTTGGACGGTGCCGTGGCAGGTTGAAGCAATCGCCGACCACGGTTGTAGCACCAACCATAACGGTTGTAGCACCCCATTCAATCATAGCTCCAGCAAAAATAAGATGGTTCTAGCAAAAACATGGTTACAACAAACAAAGGTACGGTTCCAGCAAAAACAGAGTATGGTTCCAGCAAAAACACATGGTTTCGCATAGCATTGGCAATGACCAAGAAAACAAAAAAAATACATGGTTCCAGCAAAAACAAAGTATGGTTCCAGCAAAAACAAAAAAAATGGTTTCGCATAGCATTGGCAATGACCAACAAAACAAAAAAAATGCATGGTTCCAGCAAACAAAAAACATGGTTCCAGCAAAAACAAAGTGTGGTTCCAGCAAAAACAAACAGATTGCCGTCGCTGGATCACAGCAAAAAAATTGGTCCGTTCCAGCAAAAAAACTGGGTCGCCGCCGATCCGTAGCTGCCGGCCCCAGCAGCACGCACCACCGGTTGCAACATCCCGGCGGGCTGCTCCCAGCGCGCACCACCGGTGCTGGCGTGTGGGTCTTGTAGCTCTCATCCAATCCATCCATGGTGATGTTTGCTAGATGAAGAAGATGGGGGAAGCAGGAGGGTTGTGGAGAAGAGAGCGATGGCGGAGGAGCAGCACCGGAGACCAAAGCGTGTGGGGGAGGAGCAGCATCGGAGACCAAAGTTTGGGGCGATGGAGCGATGGAGCAGCGTGAGAAGAGATAGATGAGAGGAGGAAGACGCACGGGAAGAGAAATGAGTGGACGAGAGAAGTCCTGGTGAAGATAAGAACAAAAGAAACAAAAGCGGTTGTGGGCCAATAGAGAAAACGCGTGGCGCAACACAAGGGACCGGCGCAGTGTTCGGCCGGTCGACCGGCACGCAACGTTTCCCTAACAATTTGACCCAAGAATTCCAGAAAGCGCCACTTACATAGAGACAATGCCAGCTGTACCAGTCGTTGTACACACACGTTAATTACATTTTGGGGATGGGGTAAATGGTTTTTGACCGCTCTATTAGTAGCTAGCTACTATATATGCATGCATAGTTCAGCTGGGGGGTTCGGGGTCACGTTGGTAATGCCGGCAGTTGTTCATTACGTAGGTTATATGTGGCATACGTACATTGTCGTGAGCTTGACAGGTAGCAACCGATGAAAAACTGGTCAATCGGCAGACTTTTCGATGGCCCTTTTAATTTCCCCAGGTGTCAGATGGAGACGTTGACGTGGCAGGACTTACAAATATAGGAACTATATAGAGTACTTACGTGTGTGGCTCTTTTGCCAGTTGTGGGTGCGGTGCAGGGAGAAACCGTGTGCACGAACGATGTCGCGGTATTTGTCTCCTAACGACGACCAGACTAGACATCAGAGTCCAGAGCAAGGTGCATGGTGCGTGGTGCATGCATGGTTCACTCTCCAAACAAAGAATGCATGGTGCATTAGCCCTGGACGAAAAACAAAACTTGATTAGCGCATGCATGACGTTTAGTAAATTTTCCACATGGCTCGCCACTCGGTGGAGGATCAACGCGGCATTGCTCAACCTCCCCTCCCCCTATAAATCTGGAGGGCATGCATGCATTGCTCATATCCCCAATCCATCCCAAGACATAGCAGAAGCAGCAGCCTGCTAGTGCTACGTACTCTTGTTCATCCCATATCATTCACGCTACAAAATCAGCCGATCAACCTGCTCAGCCGATCAGCTGTAACACGTCACATTAATCAAGCAAGGGATGGCTGCTGCGCATGTATGCTTCTCCTTATCCTCCTTGGCGCCGTTGCACCTTCCCGCTTTGCCGGTGGCCAGAAATGGTGGCCGGAGTGGCCAAAACCGTGGCTTATTTCGCCCTTCCACGGTGATATATCCCGGGCGGGAGCCGGTGTCCCATGAGCTGTCCGACGATTTTGACTTCCAGGTATATATTGTCATGGTACAAACATATTTATAGGACCACAACATTAGCACGTACTTTGAATGCAGTTATCATGCATGTTTGTTTGCCTCTTTTTTTTGCTAATTATACTTCCTCTGTCCTTAAATAACTGGCGTATAAATCGAGTCCAAAAATTAATGCTTTCTAAATTTGATAAATCATATATACCAAAAAAAAAAGGAATCTGGTAACGCTGAATGTCAGGTACGAGCACATGGCAAATTGAACATTTTCACAAGTTTAATGACGCGAGGATGGCAACTTTAGCTGCCAAGGTGGCAACTTCATGCGTCGGTTTCTTTTTTAACAGAAAATTGCCGTGTGTGTCAACTAATTTGCCATCCTTGCGTCATTAGAATTAGCACAATTTTCGATCTCTATGTTTGTTTGTTAATTAGTTTTGAAACTATGTTAATGAAATATAAACCTACATTATATGCATGATTTTCCTATGATGTCATCTAGTAATGAAATCAAGTAATAGATGATATATATTGCAGTTCTCTAGACTTTGTATTCTTGCTAAAAAGAAGTTTGCTCTATGTGCAATAATAGGAAAACCTATCGAATGTTCAAGCATTGCTTCATCAACATCTGAAGAGCAGAAAAGGAATGTTGAGCACGGTTGATCACCTCAAGCGCCTCTGCATTGACCACTATTCCACGATGAAATTGATAACATAATGAACTCGTGTGTGGATCTCATCCATAGTGATGATCTACTTGACGCAACACTTTCCTTAAGGCTAATGAGAGAAGCTGGATATTCTATTTCGGCAGGTCAGTAAAATACTAGTTTAGTGTGTTGAGTTAGATAAACACACATGCGTTGGGAAACTTGAGTGCAATTTGGTCTATGATGATTTTATGCGATAATTTTTCTAATAAGAAATTAGTCTTAGAGTGGCCAAGTTTAATACAAAAAATAGCCGTCCTTTGTGGAGCATAGAAACACCTCTCGTGAGACGTATTATTTTCATTATCTATGGCATGCGCCTAAGACCCCTCCTTCTTGCCATGGCAGACGATGTTCTTCGGAAGTTCACAAACAATAATGGTGATTTCAACCTTAGGCATAGCAAAGACCTTAGAGGGTTGCTGAGCTTGCAAGACATGTCACACCTCAACATGAGAGAAGCTTCACTCTACAAGGCAAAGGAATTCTCAAGAAAGCACCTTAAATTTGCAATTAAGTATTTGGAGCCAAACCTTGCGAGATATGTCATGAAGTCACTGGACCATCCCTATCATGTGAGCTTGATGCAATACAAGGCTAGGCATCATCTGAGTTACCTCAAAAACTTGCCTACTAGGCACACTGCAATTGAGACGCTAGCAGTTGCAGAATTTCAGATCAAGAAGTTGCAGCATCAGAGGGAAATGCAAGAGGTTAAGAGGTATAAACATATTAAACTACACCCCTTCCATTATTAGTTATTGGGGAGATTTGCCCACCTACCTATTGACAAGAGAGAACTCACTTGGAATTTATAGATTAATATTTTTGGTCATGTATTGGCACAATTAATGGTGTGGTGCTTGTTTACTATGAAAACTTCATTTTCACACAGATGGTGGATGGATCTGGGACTGGCTCAAGAAATACCAGCTGCACGGGACCAAGTTCTGAAATGGTACATGTGGTCCATGACTATCCTCGATGGTTTATCCTTCTCTAGATATCGGGTTGAGGCCACAAAGGTTATATCAATGGTCTACATTGTGGATGACATCTTCGATCTTGTCGCCACACAAGAGGAGCTCTCTCTCTTTAATTAGGCGATCAAAATGTGAGCACTGATGTTCCCATAATAAACAACAACACTGTACTTTAGGAATGAAGTATAATTACGTTTATTCATAAATAAATGACATCTTAAATATGTCCAATTGAACATTAATAATTCTTTAATTTTGAGAGATCATGAATATAGAGATGTTAGGACTAGTCTGACATAAACATTAGGTTACGAGAAATAATTCCATATTTTGATAGCATTATAATTATTCATATATATTCATACAAAAAATAAGATAAAGCATTGCATATTGAAAGCTACTTTTGCACAAAATGACATATTTTTTCTAATGGTATAACCAAACTCATGGGTTAGTTGAGACCATATGCATAATGAAATATATTGTTATAGAAGTTTCACACACAAAGTGCACATTTTGACAGGTGGGATCTTGCAGCTGCTGAGTCACTACCGAGTTACATGAAATCATGTTACAAGGCTATTTACACCATCACAAATGATATTGCCGATATGGTCAGAAAAGAGCATGGATTTAACCCTATCAATCATCTCAAGAAAGCAGTATGTCTAGTTGAATGGTTTTTCATTTTTTTAGTTTAATTTGTCTAACCAACTCAATATATTAATAGTACCACCTCACATATTTCTTTGTACTATATAACTTGTGACTAATTGTATTAAAAATAAAATATAAGAAAATAACACTGGAAGAGTTGCATTCATGCCCTTTTTTCCTTGGAGTGGGCATCTTTGTTTGAGTAATTGCATTCATGAATTTTTTTTCCTTGCAGTGGGCATCTTTGTTTGATGGATTCATGATCGAGGGGAAATGGCTATCTACTAATCAGATCCCTACATCAGAGGACTACCTAAGAAATGGCATCATCACTTCAGGGGCACCACTTTTATTTATGCATCTTTTATTCATGCTAGGGCATGATGTAACAGATGACAACAACCACCACATACTTAGGGTTATCTCCTGCCCTGCAAAGATCATGAGGCTCTGGGATGACATGGGGAGTGCAAAGGTCAGAATACATCAAGAACTTTATCAAACAAGACTATATGATTAGTAATACTAATATATTTACATGAATTAATTCGTACCATATCCTGGTGGTGTGCATCCAAGTTGACATTGACAAAATTAGGCTGATCTGAAAAGAAATTATTCGTCCCATGCAGGATGAGTTGCAAGAAGGGCTCGACGGATCATACAAGGATTTGTACCAGAGAGAAAACCCTCATGCTGATGCGGAGAAGCACATGTTGCATATGATCGCGTGTGAATGGGGGGATCTAAACAGGGAATGCTTCTCTCAGACAAAGTCCACACTACCACCTTGCTTCATCGGGGCGTCTCTCAACTTTGCAAGGATGGTCAGCATCATGTATGGCTATGACGATGAGCAGAGGCTCCCCTCCCTGGAGGATTACACTAGGATGTTGCTCTTTTGAATAATGCATGCTAGCTCTGTGTATATAAGTCGTATATATGTAGCGCACCATTTTTCGCAGGGTTGCCCAGTTGTATCGTGAACTAGTATCATGCACCATTAGCGAATGTCTTCCTACTTCCTAGTGGTCATATAATAAATTTACTTGTCAAAAGACTTGAGCTGCCTGCAAGGTTATGCACGTGTTGCAGTGTATGTGATGCATGTGAAGTTATGGAATCAAATACCACTATCTATATGAAACTGTCAATGCACAGATTACTAGTTAGATCCTAATCCACCTCTATCTCATTGTCTCATCATCGGCGGGAACGTCTAGTTCTCTTGTGCACAGCGAACTTCTCACAGAGCCTATCGGCAAAAGCACAAGTGCGTGTGACCGTCATGGGCGTCCGGCGGTACGGCGGCCAGCGATCTGCAACAACGCAAGCCCATTCAGGGGGTCATGCACACTAGGCCTGGACAGGATGTTGTGGCATTCATGACTTGGATCGTGGACTAACATAATCAAGAAATTTGATTAGTACTTGATTCATGTATCAATAGCCACCGATTCTTTGGTTCAATCTTGTTCTGTTCTGCTTGCAGGAAATACTTTTTTTTACAATAATATGACTTTATTTCTCAAATAATAGATAGGTCATTTACAAGCATATGAGGAATACGGTCTGGAGGGGTAAAATCTCAAAATGAGGAAGCTCTAGAGCTGAAGCAATGTTTTGCTAAAGATTTTGCTATCTGATTTGCTTCATGAAAGCAGTGATCATACGAAACTGTCCCAAAATTATTAGCAAGGTTATGGCATTCCCTTACTATCACAACTTCAAGGCCGAAGTAGTCCTCGTGTTGATTCAAGGTTTGCACCGCAAATGTACTAGATGATTCAACAATCACTCAGGTACCTCCAACGTTTGCTGCAGATAGAGCCCATTATGAATAGCACTCAATTCTGCACAATCAACATTGTTAACATGTGGTAAAAACCAGTTAGCTGCAGCCAGAAAATCCCCCTTATCATCACGTGCAACAACTCCTGTGGCACCTGATTGGCTGTCATGATGAAATGCAGCATCCACATTGACCTTAACGAAACCCTAAGGCGGTCTCCTCCATATGTGGAAACGCTTTCGAACTGGTTAATTGGGAGACGTTGCTCTTATAAAGTTTGTGGCCAATACTTTGATAGAAACACTTGTACGATCCGGTGATTGGACAGTCTCACGCTTCACAAGACTGGTGCCGTTGCCACCAGATATACCACGCTACGACGACAATCAGCTCTGCCATTGGTAGGTCCCCACAGTTTGTGTGGTTTCTTTCTAAAATTTCCATAGTAATAGATCTCGAGCAATATTCCGTCACAGCCTTCATAATGACTTCCTCCAAGCCTAGAGCAGCCCAAACTTCCAGCGATCTAGTGCAAGTGAACAAGCAATGTTGTATATCCTCCAAACCGATTTTGCACATTAGGCATTGGCAAGTAACAGGAATATATCGACTAGCTAGCACACTGTAACATGGAACTACTCCATGCAGTACCTTCCATACAACATGCATTTTTGACTTTACTAGGGACTTTTAACGCCTGCTACGTATCCTTCGAAATTTCGTTTTCTTGAATGCTTCCAGCACCATCAATAAGTAATGTCCGCTGACCATATTGATGGGATGGGGTGCCGAAGAAAGTTTATGACTTACGTGCATAATTATTGTAATGTGACCATTTTTTGTCAAAAAATTTGTAATGTGACCATTGATCTTTTGCGATTAAATCTCCAACATTGCTCAATATTGTAATGTGACCATTGATATTTTACGCTCATTATCTATGGTCGCATTATTAACCCGAATTCTCCTATGAAATGATGTTATTGTCCAAGACATATAAAAATAAGTATTTGTCTATCACAATTTTGTTCTTCAAGCAACAAGAGGAGGAACATTATGTTTGCCTCCTAGTTGCGACATATGCCTCCATCCAACTCTGCCTCTATCATTGTATAAAATACAATTTTATCTTCAAGCAAGAGTAACAAATATCCAAAGAGGACAGGACCAACTATGCCCTTGGCGTGCTTCAAGAGTACGTGGCCGAACCCGTCAGGCCCCGGGCCACATGGCAAATATCCTTTTGTGAGCTCCTCTAAGGTGAAACAAGATTATACGGACATTGCTTGGGTGATGTCCAGAGTGGGCTATGTTAATGAGGCAGCAAAGGTAGATGTCACTGGCGAGGAAGGTGGTAGGGTGGGGTTAGTACCCAGCAGGGTGGCTTAGAAGTAGTGCTGAATGATGGCCTTGGCACCATGGGCAGAGACATACATGCCTTTGATTTCTAGCCCGTAACATGATTCCTACGGATGTATGGGAGGCACAACGTGTAAATACACCATGCTCTTGTCCCCAGTGTGACAAAGTTTCAACATTCATGTTGCCGTCAAAATACGACATCCTTGCAAGGTGTGCAAGTCAAAGGAGTGGCGCCAGACAAGGTCAACAAGATCTAGCATCCCCCCGCAAAAAAAAAAACAAGATCTAGCATCTGAATAGGATCACGGCGGTTTTTACGATTTCATCGAGGGTGGTGTTCTCCTTTGGCCGAATATTTGAGATTAGAGTGCACCCTAGAGGATGATGGAGTCCTGCTGCTCAGCCAACAGTGAGTCGGAGACAATGACGCAAGATCCATTCACAACTGACTTGAACACAGGGAAACAGAACAAATGGCTTTTTTTAAAATGCTGGAGGACATATATTAAATAAAACCAGCCTTTACAAGAACTTTCTACAAAATAAAGAAATTATCAGCAAGTCCTTCGAAAAATTAGCACCGTCTTCCTTTTGCATCGACCGAGGGCATGCCGTAAGCAAACACTGTTGCTACCTCTGGGCACGGTCTTATCACTCGTTGGACAGGTTTGTTCAAGTGTTTTTGCCCTCATCCATTGTTGCCGAGAGTACACACATGGTACATGCATGCACATATGATGGAAGTACTCGCATAGTCTCTGATGATTATGACGATAAAGGATTTCCCTGTTTTATATTATAAAGCAACCATCCGATACAACCAGCTTGTTGGGGCCGCAGCACAAATAAGTCTACAAAAATGAGAGAAAGAAAGAAAAACAAATGCCGACACCGGCAGATCAACAACCGAAGATGACCCGCAACCGTTGCACCCTCTGGAGAAGTTCCACCATGCTCCAAGCACTCTGAAGCGTCGCGTAACGAGCAACACCTTCAAGAAGGCATGTGACGACGACGACGCTGCTGCTCGGACTAGTCCTAAGGTTTCCCCTGTACGTGAAGGACAGTGGGGGAGGGGTATACCTGACGCCCTTCAGGAAGGCCCGGCGGCGCCTGCAGGCATCGCCCCGTCGGAGCCGGATGAGCCGCCACCCAAACACCCACCACCACCCCAGACGATCCGAAGTGTACCGCCCAACCTGCCGTCCACCAGCCTGTGCCACCACGGTCACCGAACCAACTTCGCGTCTCACTAAGGCCACCGACCACGAGACCTGGAGGACGGGAGAGGAGACAATGGGCTTAGGGCATCCGCAACGCAACCGACGGGAGGGGACAGCCTCCACCGCTGTCGCGGAGCCGACTGGACGCGACGACAGGGACCTACCAGACCCCTATTGGCCCAGCCGGACCCAAACAGGTCCGGACAGCCCCTGTCGCACACTGCGGCTCGCCGGCCGACGAAGCCACCACCGCCTCCTTTCCACCACCATGAGGGAGCAACACCGCAGCATGCCAACTCACCGGCCCACCCGAACCCAGATGGACCCCAAAAGGGCACAGACCTAGGCCACGCGGGCGCCACCACGCCGCCCCGCGACTAACGGTCGCGCCGTCACATCAAAGGCACCCGAGGCCCGCGGAGTCCGCGCCACCAAGCCACAACCCCCGTCGGCCGAGCAGCACCGCCGCCATCAGGAGGCCCTCGCGCCCCCTACACGCGCGGGAAAAAACCGGCCTGCGCAGGGCCCGGCGGATCACGCCGGCGGCGATTGTAAGGAAGTATGGCGAGGAGGGGGCTGGAGGAGAGGTGGGGATGGAGGGGGTTCGCCCGTCGCCCGCATCATGCGCTTTTTCACCAGTCTCTCATGATTGTCGATGGCTCAATTTGTCCTACCTAGGTAAAACGATGAACCCAATGATGGATTAACTAGCCCATGAACAAACAAGCAAAGTTCAGCTGACTAAACTAGGCAAGCAAAGTCGATCGGGCGGCAAATCCAGCGACGCTTCACCACTGGGGTACGATATATAATTTTCACACAAGTACGTATGTGGGTGAATATATTTTTCACACAAGTTACATCCATAGCCATAACTAAGCGGATCAAGATGAGCAGATCCGGAGGCACCAACGGTCCTGGGGAGTGGCCGTTTCTAGTGGGCGTCCCGGCGGCGAAGGCCATGAGGAAGATCCTCCACGACAGGCCGGACGTCACGGTGGAGGTTATCCCGGACGGCACCCCGGTGCCCGGAGAGTACAACCCCGACCGTGTCCGCGTCTTCTATGACTCGCAAGAGCCCGACGCGCCCGTCGCCAAGATCCCCGTCATCGGCTAGCTGGCCCGGACCGATCACCAGTGCATGCTTTTCCTCTTGAGAGCTCAATAAATAAAGCTAGCAGCGTGTTATACCTGCATAGCATAATCCGCCAGCATTATTTCTTTTTCAAATGATAAGTGACATACGTGTGGCACGACGTAACACCGTCTGACGTTTTTTATACTAAAGTTGTCATCCGAAAAGAAAATTGAACGTATCATCCAAACAAAAAGTTGCCATGCTTCACAACTAAACTTGTCATACTCTTGTAACTAAACTTGCCATAAAAAACATAAGGACAGAATTGCTTCGTGTCACACGTGTGACACTTATCAGGGACCATTTTTCCTTGTTCACAAGGCACACCAGGCCTGCATAAAAAGAGACAGGTTCTCCAATGGCCATCAAAATGCAGTGGTAGAGGAATCGACAAATCGAGTTGATCAAAGGGTGCCTACGGTTTGGCAGAGCCTGCGGCCAGTCATGCGTATGTAGGTACGAGAGGTCCTATTTTGGTGCCTTCTGCACTATAGATACGGAAGTGGCACTCATGCGCCTGATCTGATGGGCTGGCCCAGTGCGAGAGTTTCTCACTCACTCGGTTTCACTGCTTGATCAGTCGACCGTTGACGAGTTGAATGTTGACTTTTGAAACAAATCATTGATATGAAAAAATCATAAAATTGAAAAAGTTCATGAATTGGAAAAAAGGTTTGTGAATTTGAAAAAAGTTCGTAAATTTGAAAAAGTTCACGACACTAAAAAAAGATGTGATTGACCGCCTGAAGGTAGCAAACCATGTGCTAGTCCTAAGCCTAATGGCAAGTAGCACATTACTCCGAACTTCACCATCCTCAACAAAGCATGCACCAAAAATCAAACACCTTCAAATGGATTGACGAGATAGTAGACTACATATATGGGTGCACGTACTTATGTTCATGGATGCCTACTGTGGGTATCAACAAGTTATCATGAATCACGAGGATGGGGGGAAATGTTCTTCACGGCCCCCTGTAGGGCATTCTACTATCTCGAAATGCATATCATCTTTGAAAAAGCGTAGCAGGAACGTTACAAACGTGCCATGAGGAACGCCTTGGATAGACAAATTGACCGAAGCAAGGAAGCTTGCACGTATGGCTAGTGGATAAAATAAAGTATATGAGGCCTCATACCCCAACCTACACAAGATATCTTGCAACTTGAGGAAGCCCCGGTTCATGCTCAACCCCGAGAAATGTGTCTTCGGGAAGTAAACTCCTCTGGTTTATGCTATCCCACTGGGGCATTTTAGTGCAACTCACAATGATCGACATGTAATCCACACCATCTATGTGGTCGTGATCAACCATTTTATCTCTTAGGTAAGAGACCAAGGGCTTTCATATTTCAAGCTCCTACGAAAGGTAAAAAGTTTAAGTGGACCGAGGAGGAGGATGTCACGTTCCCTGAACTCAAAACCTACTTGACCAGTGGAGCCATTCGTTCTCTATGCTGCCACTAGTCTAGGGGCCATGAGCTATGTCTTGGTGGTGAAACATGAGGAGGAAGAAGATCTAGAGGCATGTGATATGAGGCCCAAAAAGCGATATCTAGTTGCGCAAAAGTTCCTCTACACGTTGTTGCTACTGTTCAAGAAGCTATATCATGATTTCAACGCTCACGCAATAGTTGTCCCAAAAAACTACGCCCTTGGGTAGATCATGTGTCCTTCGGGAGAATAGCAAAGAGAAGAATTAAATTTAGCCAATTCTACATCTATTTCATCTCGTGCGCTCAAGTTAAGTTGCATGATCTTGTGGACTTTGTTTCAAAATGTATGTGACCAGTTGAGACACACAAAGGTATCAATCACAATGTTTCAATCATCATGTTTGATAGATATTTGGCTATCCAGCACTATGTCAAGTTGATATGTACCACCGCTTTCTAGACATGATGTGACAATCTTTTTGAAACATATGTAGTTCTTAATAACACATGTAGTATGTTGCAACAACTTCTTAGACTTGTATCCAACATTGCTCTATTTTTCTTCTTACGCACAAGAGCTAATGTGCACAATAACCAACTACTTTTAAGTTTCGCAAAACCACCTTGCTTCCTGCACAGCTAATCAAAGTTTCTATTACACGGTAATAATACTTCCATGACACCTGAATAAAGTTCTCTATCTAAAACAAAGTTTCTATTAGGACACTACCAATGCATTGGATCTTAACGTGTCATCCTAGGTGGTGGAATATTTACAATGACAATCACGCCAATGCATTATCTCTTAGGAATTGTATATATGTAACTGATGTTCCATTTAATTAGTTTAGTGGTCATGTTTCCATCTCAATAGTGTATCTAGTGGCGGGGAGAAGGGAATGAGAGAGAAATAAGAAGAGAAGTCACATACGATCAAATAATTAATATCACTTCGTAGGGAACCATTCTAGGAGTCGTACCTCCACTAACATACAACTCTACTTTCTGTCTTCTTTAATTGTTGTCCCACCTCAGCATTTTACCTATGAAACTGTGCTAAGAGCCAAGCACTAGGACTGTGCACGAGGGAAGCTAATTGGCAGGTGCCTGCCAACGAAATTGTGGCGTTCAAATTTTGACCGTCTGTGTTTGTAAATTACCAATTTGGTATTTTGCATTGCAACTTTCCATTTTTAGGGACTTTCAAATATTGCAGTACTGGCTTTCAAAATATCTTGCTTGGGCTTTCAAAATTGTTGAAACTCTCGAAAACTTAAAGTTTCAACATTTCAATGTTCAGAATTCGATCGGTACTTCTAAAATAATGAAAAATTGAAGTACTTTCGGACCCAAAAAAAATGTGGAAAAAAACCACATGTATGCGGCCCACATCAAGAATGAGAAAGGATGAAATAGAAGAAACTGGAGAACCGAAATGGCGTTTTAGCTCTCTGGCGTGCGCGCACACGCACCAGCATGAACAACAAATTATGGAGAGAAAAAACTATTTTTTTGTGACAAACATTGATTAGTGTTTCACCTACGTGTAGCATTTCGTGAAGTAAAAATATTTGTAATGCTCTAGGCAAAATAAACATTGTCCTAAAAAGACAACTTTTGAAAAAATAATTTGGAGCACTGATGTGTTTGGTTCTTGTCCTCGCACAAAGGTGTCTGGCCTAGAGGGGTCCCTGAAAGCTCCCTGGACCTTGTTTGGTTGTTGGCCTGGTGATCTCTCTGCTAGCCTGGCCTGGACGGACATATAACGGTGATTAGCCTGGCCAACATGCAGGCACACAATTAGCCTGACCCAGGCTACGTGGAAGGGAAGCCTGGACACAAAATTCGAGATGCCTGGCGAATACAAACAAGGGGATGTAGCAATTAAAGAACTAGGACCCGACATAGTACTAGTTTAATAGTCGTTCACGCCCATGAAGTGAACCAAACGCCTTCTCGCTCAGGCAGCCTGGTCCGGCAATATTCGTTGGCTTTTTAGGCGCAGGTCAGGCATCTACCATGTTATGTCTGTAGGTAGAAAATTAAGCAATGTTGATGTCATAAAGTTTCTTAACTATTTGTATTTTGCTGCTATTCTTTTGAGCTTTACTATTCATTGTAGGAGAAATAGAGAAACCCCATGTGCGGCTAGGACTCCAATCCCGGCTGGCCAGGCTCTCCTGCGCACGAGTGTTGACCATCTGAGCTCCTACGCGGCGCTTAGAGCGCATGCTAGGGAAGCTGGTGCTCACCAGGACACTAGATGAGCAGCGACCCATGATACCACTAACCTTTGACTTTTGGCCCTCACTATTAACTCTCGACACTTGGCCCTAAGCATTGACTGTTGACCATTGACTTTTTGGAAGAAAAAAAATTAATTTGTAAAAAGTTCACAAAATTGTAAAGAGAGTCTGAATTTTAAAAGTTCATAAGTTTGGAAAAGTTTGTACCTTGAAAAAAGTTCAGAAAATAGAAAAATTACATAAATTTGAAAAAAGATACAAAATAATTCATGAATTTTGAAAATTATTATGAGTTGGAAAAAGCTCGAGAACATGGAAAAAATCAAGAAATTTGGAAAGTTCCGAAAATAAGTAAAACAAATCATGAATTTTGGAAAAATGTGAATTTAATAAATATTTTGGAACCAGAAAAAAAATAATGTGTTTGAAAAAAGTAAAAGGAAAAATAAAGATGAAAGGGAAATAAAATGAAAAATAAAAAGAAAAAAGAAAAAGAAAAAATAAAAATGAGATAACCAAAAGAAAAGCAATCAGAAAAAAATAGTGGAACCTTCTAGAAGGTTCCCAAAAGCTATAAAAAATGTTGTACGGGTTGGCCCACTACACTTGCTATCTCAGGCCTCTACAGGTACCGCCTATGCGGTTCTTCTAATCGGCAGGCGACCGATACAGATTGGACCCATTAATACTTTCACCACTCACCTTTCTTCTGTGTCTAGCTCAAAAATTATCCAAAAAAATGAAAAAAAAAAGTTCACGAATTTTAATAAAAGTTCATGAATTTGAAAAGAATGTTTAAACATTTGAAACTATTCACGATTTTAAAAAAATCATGACTTAAAAACAGTTCATGAATTTGAAAAAAAAGGGGAAAATCCCGTTTTATTCTTTCTTTTTCTCTTCTTTTTTGTGTCTTGACGATTTTTTTTCCTGTTGTTCGATGTTTTTCACAATTTTTAGTTTAATTTTTTCCTTTTCATTCTTTTTGTCTTCATTTTTCTCTGTTTCCTTCTTGGTTTCACTCTTTTGTTTGCCTTCCTTTCTTTTTTCTTCATTTCTTTATTTTTTTCTCTTTTTTTGCTCTTATTTCATTTTTCCTTTCTACATTTGTTATGGATGAGGAACATTTCTTATGTACATGCTTAACATTTGCCAAATACATGATTAGCTATTTTTTTAAAATATATATTTTTTGTCGCTTTTTTCATACATATTTTACATTTTTTTGTATACATCAGGAATATTTCTTATGTAACCTTAGAAAATTTTGTCAATGTATGGTTAACAGTTTTCTAAAACAGTTTTTTGTCTACGCTTTCCATAACACTGTACATTTTTGTGTACATCAGGAAACTTTACATATACATGTTTACAATTTTGCAAATACATAATTAACATTTTTTAAACATATATTTTTCTAAGACTACTTTTTCCATACACATTTTACAGTTTTTGTATCAAAAAAAAATTACACAGGTTTAACATTTTCCAAATAAATGATTAAAATTTTAAAAAACCTACTTTTATGTCTATTTTTTAAATACACAATGTAAATGGTCCATATACATTCGAAAAAATGGTATACACATTTAACATTTTCTAAATACATTGTTAACATTTTTGAAAATTTATAATTTTTATGTCTATTTTTTCTATACACATTGTAACCTTTTTGTATACATCAAAAACATTTTATATATACATGCTTAACATTGTCCAAATATTTGATTAATTTTTTGAAAACTTATAGTTTTTTATGTCAATTTTTCACATACACTTTGTACATTTATACATCGGTCACATTTTTCCTACACATATTTAACATTTTCAAATGCATGATTTATGGTTTTCAAATGTTTTTTGTAAAATTTGTATTTAAAATATTTTCAAGTATGAAAAATTAAAAAATAAAGAAAAAAAGAAAAAAGAAGGGCATAAAATGAGGCTCTACGTCGGCGTTGTCTCGCCCTCGTCCAAGCGGCAGCTCTTCGTCTGACAGTAAGCGAGGCATAGGCGCACCATGGGCAAGGAATCCGTTCTCGCATCATCATATGGGCCGATTACCCTGGCATGACTGTGTCGCTTTTTTTGCCGGGACACCAGGATCCTTTTTATAACATGGTATAGACACATACGCTCATATACATATCCACATAAACTAATCGCTATGAGCACCCCTGAGAGACTGAGCTGGCACATCATTTTGAGATTGATGAACTCGCCTCAGACATCTTCATAGTCGACAAAAACGTCTTCTCCCACTAAATGCACATAGCCGAAAGGCCTTAAATAAATTCAGCAAAATGCAAGCACCAGTGTCAAGTCTAGAATTCAAAGCCTGGTGGGCTAGGAATACCATTGTCCTTACCAACCACAGGTCGATTCGCACAGACACGAAATCGTAAGTTATAACCGTACGTATGTGGGTAACACACGGGAAAGTTGTGGGGTGGTGCGCCAGTGTCAAGTCTAGGATTTCAAAAAAAAAATCAAAACAAGTAATGGCGCACCGTGGGGTGGTGCACCATTACTAGTTAAACTAGTAATGGCGCACCACCCCACGGTGCGCCATTACTAACTTGGCCCAACACCGAATGCACCCCCTGCACCCCCCCTGTGGACCGCCTTTTCAGTTTTAAAAAATAAAAGAAAATGATGGAAATGTCAAAAAAATAAAAGAAAATAAGTTTCCCATGTAATATGTGGTCTAGTTGTTGGGAAAATTTACAAATATGAATTTCGACTTTATTTGCAAAATCTCTCTGAAAATTTGTAAAATGGCCATAACTTTTGCATACGAACTCGGATTAAAAAGTTTTTTATATGAAAAGTCATCTACTCGAAAAGTTACATCCAAATTTAACCGGGGAAACCCCGTTAAACATTTTCAAAATCCCCAAAAACCTAACAGAAAAAAAGTTACGAGGCTTTCAAGATCTAGAGGCAAAAAAATTCAAAAAATTTCAAAAAAAATTGGTTTTGAATTTTTTTTGAATTGTTTTTCAAAAAATGATACGTAATATGACCGGGAAGTTTGAAGTATTTTCCAAAATTTCATCATAGTCATGAACATGAACAAAATCCTAGGCATCAACAAGGTATAATAGGATTGATATGCTAGATATATCAATAAGTGCCTGTGAAGCATTGGAAAAAATAGCGCGCTATAGCGTCGCTAATAGCATGCTATAGCATATTGAGAATTGCCTCGCTAAATATATATAGTGTACAATGTCTCGATAATAGCACGCTATAGCGCGATATAGCATGCTAATAGCATATTTTGAGGTCGGCGCTATTTTGCTGTAGCGCGCTATTTTTTTCATTGCTGTGAAGTGAGCTGTTGCTGGGGTTGGATAGAACTCTGAAGTTAAGCGTGCTTGGGCTGGAGTAGTGTGAGGATGGGTGACCTTTCGGGAAGTTTGACCACGGAGTTCGATTTGACCTGAGATTAAGCATATTGATCTGAGATTAAGAAAAAAAATTGAATTTTTTTTTAAAAAAAAAATCTGAAAAAAAATTGAAAAAAATATGTTACCAATGGCGCACTTCTATGTGGTGCGCCATTAGTATACCAGATACTAATGGCGCACCGTGTGCTATACTAATGGCGCACCACGTGGTGCGTCATTAGTAGGCCTTTTTCTAGTAGTGTCAGGAGGATGCAACACCGAGTGAGGATGCCATTCCTCTCCCGCTGTTGGGAATCATTGCATGGGAAAACAATAAATATTCTAAGCACACGCAATGATCTATCCATGGAGATGCATAGCAACGAGGGGGAGAGTATGTCTACGTACCCTTGTAAACCGAAAGCGCAAGCGTTTGACAAAGTGGTTGATGTAGTCGAACTTCTTCTAGCTTCGGCCGATCAAGTACTGAACGTATGGCACCTCCGAGTTCTGCACACGTTCAGCTCGATGACGTCCCTTGTCCTCTTGATCGAGCAAGATGTGGAGGAAGTAGATGAGTTCCGTCAGCACGACGGCGTGGTGACGGTGATGGGGTGAAGTGATCCGCGTAGGGCTTCACCTAAGCACCGCGAGAAATGACCGGGGTGTAAACTATGGAGGGGGGCGCCGCACACGGCTAATAATTGATGTTGTGTGTTCTAGCCGCCCCCTTCCCCAAAATATATAGGTGGGAGGGGAGGAAAGGCAGCTAGGGGGCCCCCCAAGTAGGCCGAATCCTACTTGGGGTCTTTCCCAATTCGGCCTCCCCCCTTCCATAATTGCCGGAGGGGGAAAAGGGAAGGGGAAAGAGAGAAGGAGACGGGGGCGGGGGGATGAGGGGCGAACCCCCTCTTTCCCTTCTCCCACTTGGCCTCCTTCCATAGGGGGGTACGCAACCCCTTGTGGGCTGGTGTGCTCCCCTCTTATGGCTCATATGGCCCATATATTCCCCCGGGGGGTTCCGGTAACCCCTCTGGTACTCCGATAAATACCTGATACACTCCGGAAAACTTCCGGTGTCTGAAAACTATTGTCCTATATATCAATCTTTACCTCTCGACCATTTCGAGACTCCTCGTGATTTCCATGATCACATCCGGGACTCCGAACAACATTCGGTCACCAAATCACGTAACTCATATAATACTAAATCGTCATCGAACGTTAAGCGTGCGGACCATACGAGTTCGAGAACTATGTAGACATGACCGAGACACCTCCCCGGTCAATAACCAATAGCGGACCCCGGATGCTCATATTGGCTCCTACATATTCTACGAAGATCTTTATCGGTCGAACCGTTATGACAACATACGTAATTCATTTTGTCTCTATCGGTATGTTACTTGCCCGAGATTCGATCATTGGTATCTTCATACCTAGTTCAATCTCGTTACCGGCAAGTCTCTTTACTCCTTCCCTAATACATCATCCTACAACTAACTCTTTAGTCACTTTGCTTGCAAGGCTTCTTATGATGTGTTTTGCCGAGAGGGCCCAGAGATACCTCTCCGATACTCAGAGTGACAAATCCTAATTTCAATCTATGCCAACTCAACAAACACCTCCGGAGAACCTGTAGAGCATCTTTATAATCACCTAGTTACATTGTGAAGTTTCATAGCACACAAGGCATTCCTCCGGTATCCGGGAGTTGCATAATCTCACAGTCGAAGGAATATGTATTTGACATGAAGAAACCAATAGAAATAAAACTGAACGATCAATATGCTAAGCTAATGGATGGGTCTTGTCCATCACATCATTCTCCTAATGATGTGATCCCGTTATAAAATGACAACCCATGTCCATGGTTAAGAAACCTTAACCATCTTTGATCAACGAGGCAGTCAAGTAGAGGCTCACTAGGGACACAGTGTTTGTCTATCTATTCACACATGTATTTAGGTTTTCGGTCAATACAATTCTAGCATAAATAATTAACCTTTATCCTAAATAAGGAAATATAAAATAACAACTTTATTATTGCCTCTAGGGCATATTTCCTAATGTTTCCCACTTGCACTAGAGTCAATAATCTAGTTCACATCGCCATGTGAATAACACCCATAGTTCACATGGATTAACACCTATAGTTCACATCGCCATGTGACCAACACCCAAAGGGTTTACTAGAGTCAATAATCAAGTTCACATAGCCATGTGATTAACACCCAAAGAGTAATAAGGTGTGATCATGTTTTGCTTGTGAGAGAAGTTTAGTCAACGGGTCTGTCACATTCAGATCCGTATGTATTTTGTGAATTTCTATGTCTACAATGCTCTACATGGAGCTACTCTAGCTAATCGCTCCTATGTTTAATATGTATCCATATTCAGACTTAGAGTCATCTAGATTAGTGTCAAAACTTGCATTGACGTAACTCTTTACCACGAACTCTTTGTCACCTCCATAATCGAGAAACATATCCTTAGTCCTTTTCAGGTACTTCAGGATGTTCTTGACCGTTGTCCAGTGATCCACTCCTGGATTACTTTGGTACCTCCCTGCCAGACTTATGGCAAGGCACACATCAGGTATGGTACACAGCATAGCATACATGTTAGAACCTATGGTGAGGCATAGGGAATGACTTTCAGTTTCTATCTATCTTCTGCAGTGGTCGGGCATTGAGTCTGACTCAATTTCACACCTTGCAACACAGGCAAGAACCCTTTCATTGACTAATCCATTTTGAACTTCTTCAAAACTTTGTCAAGGTATGTGCTTTGTGAAAGTCCTATTAAGCATCTTGATCTATCTCTATTGAAAAACTTTTATTCAAGTATCCCTTTATGCTATCCAAAAATTCTACATCATTTCCAATCAGCAATATGTCGTCCACATATAATATTAGAAATGCACAGCGGCAGAAATGTCTAGTTCTCTTGTGCACAGCAGATTTCTCACTGGCCCTATCAACGAAAGCACAAGTGCATGCGGCCGTCATGGGTGCCTGACGGGACGGCGTCCAGCGACCTGCAACAACGAAAGCCCATTCAGGCGGGTCATGCTCACTAGGTCTTACCAGGATATTGTACCATTCATGGCCTGGATCGTGGGCTAAGATAATCAACGAATATGATTAGTACTACCTCCTTCCTGGTTTATTAGTCCCCTTTCTATTCTATACCAAATTTTGACTCTAAATTTAACTAACAAAATGCTAATGCATGTCATAAAAATAATATAATTGGAAACTATGTTCTAATACGAATTCAACATTATAATGGTTGGTGACATGCATTCATATTTTGTAAGTTAAATTTATAGTCAAAAATTTGGCACAACATACAAAGGGAACTGATAAACCAGGATGGAGGTAGTAGTACTTAATTCATGTATTAATAGCCATTGATTCTAGGCAATGTTGACTGCGAGTTGAGCCTTTTTACTACGAATCGAGCCTTCTCACCATGAAATTAGATTGACTAAAGTGCCCTTTTAACCGAGGGGTAAGTTGTAATATCGACCATTGATCTGCACGATAAGTTGTATACTTTTCTTTGGGGGGGGGGGGTACCAAGCATGGCTCTTTTGTGTACATGAGTAGATAACATTAGAATATTTGTTAACCATGATTATCCTATAAAATGATGTTACTGTCCAAGACATGTAAAAACAACTATTTGTCTATCACAATTTTGTTCTTCAAGCAACAAGAGGATGAACTCTATGTTGCCTCCTAGTTGCAACATAAGCCTCCATCCAACTCTACCTCTATCATCGTGTGTGATACAGTTTTATCTTGAAGCAAGAGTAACAAACTTCATCAGAGGACATGGCCAACTATGCCCTTGGCGTGCTTTAAGAGAACATGGTCGAACTCATCAGCCCTGGGCCACATGGCAAATATCCTTTTTGTGAGCTCCTCTAAGGTGAAACGAGATTATACAGACATTGCTTGGGCGACGTCCAGAGTGACTATGTTAATGAGGCATCAAAGGTAGATGTCACCAGTGGGGAAGGTGGGGGTAGGGTGGGGATAGTGCCCAGCAGGGTGGATTAGAGGTAGTGATGAATGATGGCCTTGGCAACATGGTCAGAGACATGCATGCCTTCGATATCCAGCACCGTAACATGCTTCTTGCGGATGTGTGGGAGGAGGCACAACGTGACACCACGTTCTTATCCCCAATGGGAAAAAAATTGTTCATGTTGCCACCAAAACATGACACACTTGCTAGGCATGGAAGTCAAATGACACATGTGTGCTCTCGCGAGGCAGGCAGACTAGGGTTTCTTGCCTCCGGCCGGTGGCGCCGTAGGTCTACCTTGTCTCCTATGACCTTAGGCCATGGAGGCGTGGTGTATCTCGGTCCTTGCGGTAGGAGGGCTCCTTCTCCGTTTTTAGATGTCCTTTGTGTTCGTTTAGGGCTTGTGTCCTGCTCTGGAAGACGAGGAGGGGGGTCCCTGAAGATGGAATAAAGTTCTCCGCCTAGCCCCCGTCCCGGCGCTGCAACTAGCGTTGTCGGAGGGCATGTGGAGGTATGTTTTCGATGAAGCTCACGAGATTCGGTCAGTGGTTGTCTTTGGTGGATCTGATCGAATTCGATCTTCGCTCGTCTATCTCTATGTGTCTTCAAGTCAGATCCTTCCGATCTACGTTTATTTTCATCGGTGGTGGTTGTAATTCTGGTGTGTTGGTCCTATGGGGCCTTAGCACAACGTCTCAACTGTTTACTAAAACAAGTTTTTCCCGGCTCCAGCGAGAGAGGGGTGACAACGGCGGTGCGCCTTTAGCTCACTTCAATCCTTGTAGGCGTCGCTATGTAGTCTATGGATCCGGATGTAGTTTTTACTATTTTTAGTGTTCACAGTGCTGCCATGATTGATGATGAATAGATTAAAAGTTTTCCAACAAAATGAAGTCAAAGGAGCACCAAACAAGGTAAGCAAAATCTAGCATCTAAATAGGATCATGACAGTTTTTATGATTTCATCAAGGGTGGCGTTGACCTTTGGCCGAATATTTGAGATCAGAGCGCACACTTGAGGATGATAGACACGTGCTACTCAGCCAACAGGGAGATGGAGGCACTGGCGCAAGCTCCATCCACACGGCGAAATAGATGCCATGGCTTTTTCTTAAAATGCCGATGGACATATATTAAAGAAAACCAGTCCTTAAAAGAACTATCTACAAAATGAAGAAATTACCAGCAACTCCTTGAAAATATCAGTACGGTCTTTCTTTTGCATCCACCGACGGCGTACCGTGAGTAAATATTGTTGCCGCCTCCGGGCACGGTCTTATCACTCATTGGTAGGGTTTGTTCAAGTGTTTTTGCACCCGCAAAAAAAAAGATCCATTGCTGCCGAGATTATACACATGATACATGCATGCACAGATGATGCACGTACGCATAGTCTCTGATTATGGATGGTTCAATTTGTCCTACCTAGGTCAAATGATGAACCCAATGACGAATCTACTAACCCATGAACAAACAAGCAAAGTTCAACTGACTACACGAGGCAAACAAAGTTGATCGGGCGGCAAAGCCAACAACGCTTAACACGAAAAAGGGATGGCGTACGATATATATACGTATGTTGGTGAATATGTTTGTCACACAAGTTAATTACATCCGTGCTCTAAGAAAGCTACGTGCAGATTGATAAATAAGAAAGCTATGTCCAAATCAATAAATAAGAAAGGTACGTACGATTCGATAAATTGCTAGAAATACAAATTCGCGTCAAAGAAGAACTTTAATTTTTAGGTTGCAAAATGGAATATTCACTTAAGTGGGCTGATCAATCCCTTCTGTAGGTGTGACGCCTCTCCTATGAAAAAAAGTCCCTTCTTTCGAGCATCTACAGTCTGACTTGGCAAATCCGACCCTTCAAACGCCCGCGGGCACTGACCGGGCACCCATTAAATAATGGTGTCCACATCCGGACACCTCACTTACCGTATATCAAATCCATACAAACTCATGCAACTATATCGATGCACAGACATCGTCCGGCTACTCCATCAGTACTAACTAACATGCCATCGGACTACCAATATTTGGCATGTTTGGCTATGGTCGAGTTCACCCACGGCTGCCCTTGCCGACCTTCTCGCCAAAGTACCTGTCGAAGACGCAGATCGGATCAAGACGGATTAGTCCTCGCCGTAGATGTCTTCCTTCTCCACCTTCGGTGGCAGTCCGGTCATGGCATAGACCACCCGATTCTGCTCAAGGGCGAGGGCGCGCGTGTTTCTCTGCTGCCATTTCTTCACAATGCGGGCGCGGATGGCTTCCTCCTCTTCAGAGGCCCTTATCCTCTCCTTCCCACGGCGGGCCACCCATTCCCGGTGGGACTCATACTCTACCCGAACGGTGATAGAGAAGGAGAGGTGTTTCAGCCAGGACCACAAGGATCCCGTACCAGAGGACCCGAGCGCCCGGTGAGCCGACGCTATGGCGTAGCGGCGGACGGATCCGTCCGTCGGTCGGTCCTCCCGGGATCGGCGGAGTGCAATGCGGATTGCCATTGCCTCCTCCAACCCGCACGGGATGACACCCTTGTCGATGGATCCGGAGTGGTCGGAGTCCGATCCGCTGCCTGCCATGCTGGAGACGACAGGAACTTGCCGGAGACGAGCTCGGGTGGCGGAGGGAAGGGGAGGGGAGTGAAGTGAAGTGGTTAGCGTTTGCTCCGTCGAGCGGATGGGGATGAATATATGTGGGATCGGGTGAGCCAGAATGGGCCGGGTCCGATGTGACGGGCGTG
The DNA here is from genome assembly GCF_018294505.1 of Triticum aestivum. NCBI lineage: Eukaryota > Viridiplantae > Streptophyta > Magnoliopsida > Poales > Poaceae > Triticum > Triticum aestivum. The sequence continues at coordinate 71,703,413 of NC_057810.1, read as the reverse complement.
CCCGGGTGCCCCATATTCGCCCCATATTTAGCCTGGATACGAGGGGTGTTGGTTAACCCGTGCGTTTGAGGCCCGTTTGCGACGTCCATTTGGTCAAAAAACGTGACGGGTCAGTGACCGGGCTACCCACCCAAGCATATAAGACGGGTTTGAGGCGTCCGGCCGTAGATGCCCTTAGTCTGCTGCTAATGAAGCAGTGCGGAGAGATCCACTGAGCATTGAATCACTGCGGAGCCATGATCAAGTCTCCGTGAAGAGTCTCCACCTTTCTGTCCCTTTTCTACTTCTGTCGTCTATCTTCCGTTCAATATCAAATTTATGTGGATAAAAAGTACTCTTTTTTTAAGCATTAGTACAGACACAAGCGCTCATATACACACGCATACGCCCACCTCTATGAACGCACACATGCACACCCTACTCTATGAGCACCTCCGAGAGACTGAGCCGGCATATCATCTTGAGATTTACGAAGTCACCATAGGCGCCTCGTCATCGACGGAAACGTCTCCTCCCACTAAAAGCGCATCACCGAAAATCCTGAAATAAATCCAGGAATAATGCGAGCACCAGGATGTGAACCCTGGTGGGTTGGGGATACCACTGTTCACCTAACCATCTCAACCACAAGTTGGTTCGCATGAACATTACTCTTTGTATGTAACAAACCAAAAGTAAATAATAACAATTTGATCCAGAAATTGCAGAAAGCGACACTTACACACGAGACAATGCCAGCTGTACCAGTCGTTGTACACACACATGTTACATTTGGGGAGCCGGGAGGGGGGTAAATGGTTTTTGACCGTTCTATTAGGGCATCTCGAGCCGCGCCCCCAAGAAGGCCTCCCCAGGCGATTTTTTCGCGCCGGCGCCGAAAAAACGTCCCAGTCGCGCCCCCAGGACGCCGAAAATCGCCGGTTCGGGCCTTTTTTCCGCCGGGCGGTCACAGGCCGAACCCGGCGCGCTGGGGAGCCGTTGGGGGCTCCGGCGCTAGTGAAAAGCGCGCCTGGCCCACACCGACAGGGGAAAAGTCAAGTTTTTCTTCCTCGACTCGCCTCGCACCCCCCGCGCCCTCGGCCACCACTAGCTGTATCCCGGCGACGGTCGCCGGCCTACTCTGCCTAGATAGCCATTTCCCGCCTGAAAATAGCAGCGCTTCGCCGCGGCAACCCCTCCCCGCAGAACTAGGCGGTGCCGGCCGCCGTTTCCGGCCGCGGAGGCGCGGTTTAACGGCGGGTACACGCCCACGAGCGCAAGGTGTTCGGCGTTTTGACTGACTCGGCGATGGACTCCGATGAGGAGGAAGAGCTCGCCGCGCTGCTGGAGGAGGAAGCCGCGGCCGACGTCCAGGAAGAAGAGCATCTGATGGTGCTCGCCGCCCTCGCCCAGCTGCTGGCGAGCAATGAAAAGCCGCGTCGAGGTGGCTCGGCGCCGGGGCGGGTGAAAGCAAAGAACCGGCATCGTCTGCAAGGCTACTGCATGCTCTACTCCGACTACTTCGCCGATGCTCCACTTCATGGCGAGAGAACATTTCGGCGCCGTTATCGGATGAGCCGAAAGCTCTTCCTCAGGATTGTGAATTCCATCCGGGAGTTCGACGACTACTTCAAGTGCAAGATGGATTGCACTGGCGCTCTTGGATTCACCTCCATCCAGAAGTGCACGACAGCGATGAGGATGCTTGCATATGGAGCTCCCAGTGATTCACTCGACGACTATGGGCGCATGGCCGAGTCCACCAGCATAGAGTGTTTCTATAAGTTCTGTCGGGCAGTGGTGACAGTGTTTGGGCCACAATACTTGAGAGCACCTAATACGGAAGACACTGCTCGGATCCTAGCCCAGAATGCAGCAAGAGGATTTCCTGGGATGCTTGGAAGCATCGACTGCATGCATTAGAAATGAAAGAACTGCCCATTTGGTTGGCAGGGGATGTACAAAGGCGCCAAAGGCGGTTGCAGTATGGTGCTTGAGGCGGTAGCCACACAGGACCTCTGGATTTGGCACTCCTTCTTTGGTATGCCAGGAACTCACAATGACATCAACGTGTTGCAGTGCTCTCCTGTTTTTGCCAAGCTCGTTGAGGGCCATTCTCCTCCGGTGAACTTCGAGATCAATGGGCACCAATACAATAAGGGGTACTATCTAGCTAACTGCATCTATCCGAGATGGTCGACATTTGTGAAGACGATCTCAAACCCTGTGCCAGGAGGCAAGAATGCCTGGTTTGCGAAGGTTCAGGAGGCTTGCAGGAAGGATGTCGAGCGGGCATTTGGTGTGCTCCAATCTCGATTCGCTGTTGTTCGGTACCCCGCTCAGACATGGTCAAAAGATCAAATGTGGGAGATCATGACTTGCTGTGTCATCTTGCACAACATGATCATCGAGAGTGAGCAAGAAGACCCAGTGTTTGACACTGAACCATACTACAGGCAGGGTCCTCTAGCCGAAGTTGATCACCAGCTACCGGCAACTTGGACTGCCTATCTCAGTATGCGTCAAGAGATCCGAGACCCACAGGTGCATCATCAACTGCAGAAAGATCTGATTGAGCACCTATGAAGGCTCAAGGGGGACGCCGCGTGATGAAATACGAGTTTTTATTTGTTGAACTATATAATTTGTATTGAACTATTTGTTGTTGTACTATTTTGTTGAAGTATTTGATTTTTCTGTGATGAAATATGTGATAAGGAATAATTATGTTGATAAATGAACGCCGATAAATGCGAAACCACGCCGAATATGGGCATATTCTCGCTCATATGGGCCGTTTATTCGCCGAAATTGGGCTGCAAAGTGGGCCAATTTCGGCGCCTGGGGGCGAGCTGGGGACGGTGACTGGGCGAAAAACCGCCCTAGCGCCTAGTGTCTCGCCGGCTCGCCCCCAGGGGGCGATTTTTGTGCTTAGTAGCTAGCTACTGTGCATGCATGGTTCAGCTGGGGGTCACGTTGGTAATGCCGGCAGTGGTTCAATACGTAGGTTATATTATGCGGCATACGTACATTGTCGTGAGCTTGACAGGCAGCAACCGATGGAAAACTGGTCAATCTGCAGACCTTTCGATGGCCCTTTTAATTTCTCCATGTGTCAGATCAAGACGCTCACGTGGCAGAACGTCCAAATATAGGTATATAGAGTACTTACGTGTGTGGCTCTTGCCAGTTGTGGGTGCTGTGCAGGAAGAAACCGTGTGCACGATGCATGTCGCGGTATTTGTCTGGTAACGACGACCAGACTAGACATCAGAGTTCAGTCTTCAGAGCATGGTGAATGGTGTCTCCAAACAAAGAATGGATGGTGCACTAGACAAACACTGATGCAATATAAATTCGCCAGAGGAAATTTCTTCGACTCACAAATGTGAAACCTGAGGAGATTCAGGGGCCCAAAGTAAAATAACAACTGTACAATCTGCAGTCAGAACACAGACGGTGCAGCGAAGTGCGCTTTCGCTTCTAGAGGAAGCTTGAATATGGCTCCACTCCAGCCAGTCTAAGGGATGATAGCTAGGTCACTGACCGAACTGCAGCCAATCTCAGCAGTAATTTCTTGAACCAACAGGCTCTCCAGACAGCAACATAGCTGAGGCAGCGACTCTTGTTGTGTCCAGCCAAATAATACTTTTCACACGTGGTACATAGCTAGTCGGATACTTCATGCATGACGACCATACATGTATATATGTCACGATACTTCATCACACGGTCTCTCATGTCTATACGTCAGACGACAACTTGAGATCCACAAGTGCATTGCCAGCTTGTCAATAGCTAGAAAGTAAAAACATCACTCGATGTCAATGTCGTGTACATTTGTGGTTTCTGGGAAATATCCGTTTGGACCATCTAGCTAGCGACCCCATGATATATATTTCTAGAAGGAAGTTCTTATCGTCTCCGCTCTCTGTATCAAGAATGTATATAACCAACGCACTTATCACAAACTTAATATGTATGGTCACAAAAAATGTAGCCAGATTATAAAAGTGCGACAGGCTACAATGAGAAGATTTCAGCAGTATGAAGTCTACTGACAGCACACAATCCAAATCTGGACATAAATTCCCTAGTAAGTCACTCAAGTTTCTTAGGGTGAAGTTCCACATTATCCCATGATCACCATCAACTGATACAAAATATAGCAGCAAACGCATACGCACACCAAATGCTATTCAGTGCTTAGGATCCGGAATACGTTATTTTCGAACCATGATTTTGGTGTGTCATTGCATTTAGAATATACAAATAGTTACATAAATCCTGACCCCTGACGAAAAATCGGCATCAGAAATATAGAATATACAAATAGTTACATAAATCCTGACCCCTGACGAAAAATCGGCATCAGAAATGCAAGATACAAGTCATAACCATGTAAAACCACAAAAAAAATGTCTATATTTATATTTTATGTCATATTTTTACGTTTGCAGTTTTACGCCACGTATACAATTTTATCAGTTTACTGTACACATTTTCTTATGTTCTTTTTGACTTCCAACGTATGCAATGACGTATAAGTAGAAAAGGTGTGGAAAAGTAACAAATTCTTCGTCGTTAATGTTAGTACCGAATAGCATGAACCTACTAGTGTTTGTTTTCTCGTAGTCAAAGGTCACTCTCCTCTACATGTTTGTTTCCTCAGATATGGAAAATCTCTCGTTGATACGAGATTCTCTTTGTTTGGTGGCATGCTGCTACCAGATATCGATGGGGACTTTTTGTGGTGTAACTTAGTGCTATATTTGTACCACTATTTCATAATGTTGAGAGAGCGTGAAATACTACCCACCTGGATGTCTTCTAGCTATAAGCTGCTTTCTAAGAGAAAGACTGTAAAAGATGCATCAACGTCATAACATTTTTGCGGGTGACATGGACAGCATAAACATAATTAAGTGTTTTTCTAAAACTGTAAGAAAGCTACATACAGATCGATAAATAGCTAGAAATATGAATTCACGTCGAAGAAAAACTTTATTTTTTAGGTTGTGAAATGGTATATTCACTTAAGTGGGCTGATCAATCCCTTTTGTAGGCGTGACGCCTCTCTTCTGAAAAAAAGACCCTTCTGTAGGTTGGTAATGAAGCAGTGCTGAGGGATTCACTGGGCCATTGACGCATTGTGGAGTCATGAGTCTCCGCGAAGACTCCGCCATTTCTGTCCCTTTCTCTAGTTTTCCCGTCTATCCACTGTTCAACATCAAATTTACGTGGATGAACAGTCCTCTTTCTATGTAACAAACCAAAAGTAAATAATAACAATTTTTCAAATTTAAATAATAACAATTTGACCCAAGAATTCGAGAAAGCGCCACTTACACACGAGACAATGCCAGCTGTACCAGTCGTTGTACACCCACATGTTACATTTTGGGGGGTAAATGCTTTTTGACCGCTCTATTAGTAGCTAGCTACTGTGCATGCATGGTTCAGCTGGGGGTCAAAGTTGATAATGGCAGCAGTGGTTCAGTAGTACGTAGGTTGTCTTCTACGTATACCTATAGGCTGCTTTCTAAGAGAAATAACTTAAAAGATGCATCAACAGCATAATTTTTTTGCGGGTGACATGGACATAACTGAGTGTTTTTCTAAATTTGTAAGAAAGCTAACTTCAGGTCGATAAATGGCTAGAAATACAATTTCGTGTTGAATAAAAACTTTCTTTTAGGTGCTGAGAGATGCACTGGATCTAGAGCTTTGACTCATTGCGGGGCCACCCGTCTCCGTGAAGACTCCATCCTTTGTGTCCCTTTTTCTATTTTTCGCGTCTATCTTCCGTTCAACATCAATGTTACGTTGCTGAACAGTGCTCTTGTATGTAACAACCAAAAGTAACAATTTGACTCAAGAATTCGAGAAAGCGTCACTTACCAGACAATGGAAGCTGTACCAGTCGTTGTATTGTACACACACGTTACATTTCGGGGGTGGAGGTGGGGTAAATGTCTTTTGACCGCTCTATTAGTAGCTAGCTACTGTGCATGCATGGTTCAGCTGGGGGTCAAAGTTGATAATGGCAGCAGTGTTTCAGTACGTAGGTTATAATATGTGGCATACCTACATTGTCGTGAGCTTGACAGGCAGCAACCGATGGAAAACGGAAAAAGTCCATTTTAAACCTTGAATTTGTAGAGGTCAGGCGAAACAAACCCTCAAATCGAAATCCCGGTCGATTGCACCCTGAACTCTGCAATCCCGGTCTAAATCAAACCTTCGGGTCATTTTCCAAACAGGGATTGCTGATGTGGCAAAGAATGATCGGGATTGGGGAGGAAACGCCCGCAGGTGGGCCGGCCTAGTTCGCGGCAGCCCGTGCTGCGCGTTGTTGCTTCAGTTTTTTTGTTTGTTATTTGTTTTCTTTTCCTTTTCCTTTTTATTTTTTATATTTATATTTATAATCTTTTCCTTTTTCCTTTTTTATGATTTATTTTTTTATTTTTAATGTTTCTTTTTCCCTATAGTGTTACAAAATGTTCATTGTATATTTAGGAATGTTCACGGTATATTACAAAAAAGTTCATCATGCATTATAAAATGTTCATTGTATATTAAAAATTGCTCAATGAATATAAATTGTACCCTATGTTTTTAAAATTTGTTCAGTGTATATTACACAAATTTTTAATGTGTATTCGAAAATTGTTCAACGTATATTACAAATGTCCAATGCATATTCGCAAATTGTTCAACACGTATATTCATAGTTTTCCCAAAATGTTCATTATGTATAATTTAAAATGTTCATCGTACATTAAGAAAATGTTCAATGGATATTAAAAAATCCAGGCGCATGAAAAAATTTAGCTTGAAAATAGTTTCACGAGTAAAGCTCGAACTCGCGATCTGCCGCTAGTGCATACATCTTCCAAACCAACAGACCTGCCGTCTTCCAGTGTTAAATTAGGGGCGCCCGACTTTAAGAAGTAACTTACATCACCTGAACATTTTTTATATATGCTGAACAAATATTTAAATACACATTGAATATTTTTTATATATGCTGAACAAATATTTAAATACACATTGAATATTTTTGTGATATACACTGAACAAAGTTTAAATATGCATTGAACATTCTTGTGAATATATGTCGAACAATTTTAAAATACACAATGAACATTTTCTTAAAGATGTTGAACATTTTCTTAAATATACGCTGAACATAAATATGCAATGAACTGGTAATAATACACGAAAAAGAAACAAAAATAAAAATAGGAAAAAGAAAAGAAAAGAAATAGAAACAGAAAAAAGAAAGGAAAGAAACAGGAAAAAGAAGAAAAATCATCGCGACCCTGGGATGCCCAAATGAGGCGTCGGGTGTGCAGGCTTCAGCGAAGCCACGTCCTTTTGACGCCTGCAGGCGTCAAATAGGATCTGCCCCGGTATGCGCCCTTTGGAATTTTTGTGTTTGAACGAAAAAAAAACCCTAACGGGCCGGCCCACCAGACGAATCCCAGTTGAAACAATGTCAGGGTTTGATTTAGACCGGGATTGTATAGTTTAGGGTGCAATCGACCGGGATTTCGACTTGAGGGTTCATTTCGTCCGACCCCTACAAGTTTAAGGTTTAAAATGGACTTTTTCCGATGGAAAACCGGTCAATCGGCAGACTTTTCGATGGCCCTTTTAATTTCCCCAGGTGTCAGATGGAGACATTCACGTGGCAGGACGTACAAATATAGGTACTATATATAGAGTACTTATTACGTGTGTGGCTCTTGCCAGTTGCGGGTGCAGTGCATGGAGAAACCGTGTGCACGAACGATGTCGCGGTTTTTGTCTCCTAACGAAGACCAGACTAGACATCAGAGTCCAGAGCAAGGTGCATGGTGTGTGGTGCATGCATGGTTCACTCTCCAAACAAAGAATGGATGGTGCACTAGCCCTAGACGAAAAACAAAACTTGATTAGCGCATGCATGACGTTCAGTAAAATTTCCACATGGCTCGCCACTCGGCATTGCTCAACCTCCCCTCCCCCTATAAATCTGGAGGGCATGCATGCATTGCTCATATCCCCCATCCATCCCAAGACATAGCAGAAGCAGCAGCCTGCTACGTACTCTTGTTCATCCCATATCATCCACGCTACAAAATCAGCCGATCAACCTACTCAGCCGATCAGCTGTAACACGTCACATTAATCAAGCAAGTGATGGCTGCTGCGCATGTATGCTTCTCCTTATCCTCGGCGCCGTTGCACCTTCCCGCTTTGCCGGTGGCCAGAAATGGTGGCCGGAGTGGCCAAAACCGTGGCTTATTTCGCCCTTCCACGGTGATATATCCCGGGCGGGAGCCGGTGTTCCATGAGCTGTCCGACGATTTTGACTTCCAGGTATATATTGTTATGGTACAAACATATTTATAGGACCACAACATTAGCACGTACTTTGAATGCAGTTATCATGCATGTTTATTTGCCTCTCTTTTTTTTTTGCTAATTATACTTCCTCCGTCCCTAAATAACTGGCGTATAAATCGAGTCAAAAAATTCATGCTTTCTAAATTTGATAAAGCATATATAAAAAAAAAGGAATATGGTAACGCCGAATGTCAGGTACGAGCACATGGCAAATCGAACATTTTGCAAGTTTAGTGATGCGAGGATGACAACTTTAGTTGCCAAGGTGGCAACTTCATGCGTCAGTTCCTTTTTCAATAGAAAATTGCCGTGTGTGTCAACTAAATTGCCATCCTTGCGTCACTGGAATGAGCATAATTTTTTATCTCTATGTTTGATTGTTAGTTTTGAAACTATGTTAATAAAATATAAACCTACATTATATGCATGATTTTCCTATGATATCATCTAGTAATGAAATCAAATAATATATGATATATATTGCACTTCTCTAGACTTTCTATTCTTGCTAAAAAGAAGTTTGCTCTATGTGCAATAATAGAAAAGCCTATCGAATGTTCAAGCATTGCTTCATCAACATCTGAAGATCAGAAAAGGAATGTTGAGCACGGTTGATCACCTCAAGCGCCTCTGCATTGACCACTATTTCCACGATGAAATTGATAACATAATGGACTCGTGTGTGAATCTCATCCATAGTGATGATCTACTTGACGCAACCCTTTCCTTAAGGTTGATGAGAGAAGCTGGATATTCTTTTTCGGCAGGTCAGTAAAATACTAGTTTAGTGTGTTGAGTTATATAAACACACATGTGTTGGGAAACGTGAGTGCAATTTGGTCTATGATGATATTATGCGATAATTTTGCTAATAAGAAATTAGTCTTAGAGTGGCCAAGTTCTAAAAAAATAGCAGTACTTTGTGGAGCATAGAAACACCTCTCGTGAGACGTATTATTTTCATTATCTATGGCATGCGCCTAACACCCCTTCTTCTTGGCGTGGCAGACGATGTTCTTCGGAAGTTCACAAACAATAATGGTGATTTCAAACTTAGGCATAGCAAAGACCTTAGAGGGTTGCTGAGCTTGCAAGACATGTCACACCTCAACATGGGAGAAGCTTCACTCTACAAGGCAAAGGAATTCTCAAGCAAGCACCTTAAATTTGCAATTAAGTATTTGGAGCCAAACCTTGCGAGATATGTCATGAAGTCACTGGACCATCCCTACCATGTGAGCTTGATGCAATACAAGGCTAGGCATCATCTGAGTTACCTCCAAAACTTGCCTACTAGGCACACTGCAATTGAGACGCTAGCACTTGCAGAATTTCAGATCAAGAAGTTGCAGCATCAAAGGGAAATGCAAGAGGTTAAGAGGTATAAACATATTAAACTACACCCCTTCCATTATTAGTTATTCTGGAAATTTGTCCACCTACCTATTGACAAGAGAGAACTCACTTGGAATTTATAGATTAATATTTTTCATTGGTCATGTATTCGCACAATTAATGGTGTGGTTCTTTTTTACTATGAAAACTTCATTTTCACACAGATGGTGGATTGATCTGGGACTGGCTCAAGAAATACCAGCTGCAAGGTACCAAGTTCTGAAATGGTACATGTGGTCCATGACTATCCTCGACGGTTTATCCTTCTCTAGATATCGGGTTGAGGCCACAAAGGTTATATCAATGGTCTACATTGTGGATGACATCTTTGATCTTGTCGCCACACAAGAGGAGCTCTCTCTCTTTAATGAGGCGATCAAAATGTGAGCATTGATGTTCCCATAATAAACAACAACACTGCACTTTAGGAATGAAGTATAATACATAAATAAATGACATCTTAAATATGTCCAATTGAACATTAAAAATTCTTTAATTTTGAGAGATCATGAATATAGAGATGTTAGGACTGGTCTAACATAAACATTAGGTTACGAGAAATAATTCCATATGTTGGTAGCTTTATAATTATTCATATATATTCATACAAAAAAGATAAAGCATTGCATATTGAAAGCTACTTATGCACAAAATGACATATTTTTGCTAATGGTATAACCAAACTCATGGGTTAGTTGAGACCATATGCATAATAACATATACTGTTATAGAAGTTTCACACACAAAGTGCACATTTTGACAGGTGGGATCTTGCAGCTGCTGAGTCACTACCGAGTTACATGATATCATGTTACAAGGCTCTTTACACCATCACAAATGATATTGCCGATATGGTCAGAAAAGAGCATGGATTTAACCCTATCAATCACCTCAAGAAAGCAGTATGTCTACTTGAATGGTTTTTCAATTTTTTTAGTTTAATTTGTCTAATCAACTAAATATATTAATAGTACCACCTCACATATTTCTTTGCACCATATACCTTGTAACTAATTGTATTAAAATAAAATATAAGAAAATAACACTGGAAGAATTGCATTCATGCCTTCCTTGGAGTGGGCATCTTTGTTTGACTAATTGCATCCATGCATTTTTTTCCTTGCAGTGGGTATCTTTGTTTGATGGATTCATGATCGAGGGAAAATGGCTATCCACTAATCAGATCCCTACATCAAAGGACTACCTAAGAAATGGCATCATCACTTCAGGAGCACCACTTTTATTTATGCATCTTTTATTCATGCTAGGGCATGATTTAACAGAGGACAACAATGACCACATACTTAGGGTCATATCCTGCCCTGCAAAGATCATGAGGCTCTGGGATGACATGAGGAGTGCAAAGGTCAGAATACATCAAGAATTTTATCACACAAGACTATATGATTAGTAATACTAATATATTTACACTCGTACCATATTCTGGTGGTGTGCATCCAAATTGACATTCCCAAAATTAGGCTGATCTGAAAAGAAATTATTCGTCCCATGCAGGATGAGTTGCAAGAAGGGCTCGACGGATCATACAAGGATTTGTACCAGAGAGAAAACCCTCATGCTGATGCGGAGAAGCACATGTTGGATATGATCGCGGGTGAATGGGAGGATCTAAACAGGGAATGCTTCTCTAACACAATGTCCACACTACCACCTAGCTTCATTGGGGCGTCTCTCAACTTCGCAAGGATGGTCAGCATCATGTATGGCTATGACAATGAGCAGAGGCTCCCCGTCCTGGAGGATTACACTAGGATGTTGCTCTTTTGAATAATGCATGCTAGCTCTGTGTATATAAGTTGTATATATGTAGCGCACCATTTTTCGCAGTGTTGCCCAGTTGTACGTGAACTAGTATCATGCACCATTAGCGAATGTGTTCCTACTTCCTAGTGGTTATATAATAAATATATTTGTCAAATGCCTTGAGCCGCCTACAAGGTTATGCACGTGTTGCAATGTATGTGATGCATGTGAAGTTATGGAATCAAATACTACTATCTAATATGGAACTGTCAATGCACGGATTGCTAGTTAGATCCTAATCCGCCTCTATCTCATTGTCTCATCATCGGCGGGAACGTATAGTTCTCTTGTGCATAGCGAACTTCTCACAGACCCTATTGGCAGAAGCACAAGTGCGTGTGACCGTGATGGGCGGCCGGCAGTACGGCGGCCAGTGATCTGCAACAACGCAAGCGCATTCAGATGGGTCATGCACACTAGGCCTGGACAGGATGTTGTGGCATTCATGACTTGGATCGTGGACTAACATAATCAAGAAATTTGAATAGTAGTTGATTCATCTATCAATAGCCACAGGTTCTTTGGTTCAATCTTGTTCAGCTCTGCTTGCAGGAAATACTTTTTTTACAATAATATGACTTTATTTCTCAAATAATAGATAGGTCATTTACAAGCATATGAGGAATACAGTCTGGAGGGGTAAAATCTCAAAGTGAGGAAGCTCTAGAGCTGAAGCAATGTTTTGCTAGAGAATCTGCTACCTCATTTGCTTCATGGAAGCAATGATCGTACGAAACTGTCCCAAAATCATTAGCAAGGTTATGGCATTCCCTTACTATCACAACTCAAGGCCGAAGTAGTCCTCGTGCTGATTTAAGGTTTGCACCGCAAATGTACTAGATGATTCAACAATCACTCAGGTACCTCCAACGTTTGCTGCAGATAGAGCCCATTATAAATAGCACTCAATTTTGCACAATCAACATTGTTAACATGTGGTAAAAACCAGCTAGCTGCAGCCAGAAAATCCCCCTTATCATCACGTGCAACAACTCCCGTGGCACCTGATTGGCTGTCATGATGAAATGCAGCGTCCACATTGACTTTAATGAAACCCTAAGGCGGTCTCTTCCACATGTGGTCACGCTTTCGAACAGGTTAATTGTGACACGCTGCTCTCATAAAGTTTGTGGCCAATACTTTGATAGAAACACTTGTACGATCCGGCGATAGGATAGTCTCACCCTTCACAAGCCTGGTGCCGTTGCCACCAGATATACCACGCTGCGACAACAATCAGCTCCGCCATTGGTAGGTCCCCACAGTTTGTGTGGTTTCTTTCTAAAATTTCCATAGTAACAGATCTCGAGCAATATTCCATCATAGCTTTCATAATGACTTCCTCCAAGCCTAGAGCAGCCCAAACTTCCAGCGATCTAGTGCAAGTGAACAAGCAATGTTGTATATCCTCCAAACCAATTTTGCACATCAGGCATTGGCAAGTAACAGGAATATGTCGACTAGTTAACACACCGTAACATGGAACTAGTCCACGCAGTACCTTCCATACAACATGTTTGACTTTACCAGGGACTTTTAACGCCAGCTAGGTATCCTTCGAAATTTCATTTACTTGAATGATTCCAGCACCATCAATAAGTAATGTCCGCTGACCATATTGATGGGATGGGGTGCCAAAGAAAGTTTATGACTTACGTGCACAATTATTGTAATGTGACCATTTTTTGTCAAAAAAATTTGTAATGTGACCATTTTTTGTCAAAAAAAATTGTAATGTGACCATTGATCTTTTGTGATTAAATCTCCAACATTGATCAATATTGTAATGTGAACATCGATATTTTGTGTTCATTATTTATGGTCGCATTATAATATTTTGTTAACCCGAATTCTCCTATAAAATGGTGTTATTGTCCAAGACATATAAAATAAGTATTTGTCTATCACAATTTTGTTCTTCAAGCAACAAGAGGAGGAACACTATGTTTGCCTCCTAGTTGCGACATATGCCTCCATCCAACTCTGCCTCTATCACCGTGTGCAATACAATTTTATCTTCAAGCAAGAGTAACAAATATCCAAAGAGGACATGACCAACTACGCCCTTGGCGTGCTTCAAGAGTACCCGCCAGGCCCCGGGACACATGGCAAATATCCTTTTGTGAGCTCCTCTAAGGTGAAACGAGATTATATCGACATTGCTTGGGTGATGTCCAGAGCGGCTATGTTAATGAGGGCATGTACAATGGTTGATAAGACAACCTTATCTTAAGTCTTGCATGTAATTTAGAGATGACAAAAAAAGATGTCTACAATGGGTCTTTTTTAGCCTTATCTTTAATAACTAGCTATTCCTAAAAACGTGGTGAGACATATTGTGCTAAGAGATCATCTCTTGTCTTCTCTTAGATAAGAGAAGACAAGCCTTTTCTTACGAGCTCTCTCTCCTCCACCTCATCATTTATCCTATGTGTCACTCCTAAGATAGCACCATTATACATGCCCTGAGGCAGCAAAGGTAGATGTCACTGGCGAGGAAGGTGGGTAGGGTGGGGTTAGTACCCAGCAGGGTGGCTTAGAAGTAGTGCTGAATGATGGCCTTGGCACCATGGGCAGAGATATACATGCCTTTGATTTCCAGCCCGTAACATGATTCTTACGGATGTATGGGAGGCACAACGTGCAAATACACCATGCTCTTGTCCCCAGTGTGACAAAGTTTCAACATTCATGTTGCCGCCAAAATACGACATCCTTGCAAGGTTTGCAAGTCAAAGGAGTGGCGCCAGACAAGGTCAACAAGATCTTGCATCTGAATTGGATCATGGCGGTTTTTACGATTTCATCGACGGTGGGGTTCTCATTTGGCCGAATATTTGAGATTAGAGTTTCTTTTAGAAAAGAAGGATGACCCCCGGCCTCTGCATCTGGGTGATGCATGCGACCACTTTATTAATTATTCTCACAAGACCTTACAAAGTCATACAATAGTAAGACTGAAGCCGCCGTCTAAGCAACAACTGTCGCTACATCTATCCAATTGATGAAGGGGCGCTGATAGTCTGGACCTAATACCAAACAGACATCGCAGCCAAACCTAAACATCTAAGACCTGAGGTCCCAACCAGGACGCCTGCCTGGTATGGGGCACCTACCAGTCCGGCGCACTCCTCAACCAGGACGCCTGCCGGGTATGGGGCCGCCGCAGCCACCTGCCACGAGTCCATCTTCAGAGTTGTACTGTTGCATCTACCGTGCCAGGTCTCTCAGCCATCGACGCCACCACGACGCAAGACAGCGTCGTCCTCCTGCGCGAGTCCATCCTCCCACATCGAACTCCGAATCTGCACTGCGCCACGCCGTCCAGATCCGTCGCCATCAATGTATGGATGAAGCACCGCTCCACCAAAGAAGCCGTCCGCTGGTCCCGCGAAGCCGAGTACACCTCCAAGAATGCCGCCCCCAAGGGGGTTACGACACATGATTGCCGCCAACATCCGATCAGCTAATCTAGGGTTTCCCCCGGAGGTATTGAGTGGAGTTGGGATCTTCACCTCGATGATGCCTTCATGAAGGAAACGATGATAAGGGCATCGTCATCACTGGCTCCGACCATCGACCGAAGATCAGGTTTTCACCCTGATCCGTCCCAAGAAATCCATCCAACAACCTGTGCACCGTCTCGGCCGCCTTCAAAGCCCCAGATCCAGCCGCCTAGATCCGGCGACCAACCGCAACAATAGTCCACTGTGGGACCCCTGGCGCACCGGCCACTGCCTGAGTGTGCCACCACTGGAGCCTAGGAGGAGGGCTCCCATCCCGCCTCGCCAAGCCGCGAGAGCCGCCGAGAAGGATCCCGCGCGCTCGTCGCCGTCTCTGATCCGAACCAACCCATAGCAAATCACCGTCATAGACCCGCCTTGGACAGGGACTGCACCACGCCATGCCGCCGCGGGAAGCCCGAGCTTCACCGGCCTCCACCCTCCAGGGCCGCCGCCCCGGGATCCAGACAGAACTTTGGCGTTGCCACCGGCCAAGTTCCGCCGCTGCCGACCGGCCAAGCTGCCGGTCACTGCATGACCATGCGAGCACAGCCAGCCGGCCGACCAACTCCGTCAAAGAAGAAGGCCACCACCACCAAGCCTAGGGCCGGCACCCCAAACATCCTCGTGTTGCAGATCAAGTTCAGGAGCAGTGCCCCGCCGGCGGCGATTGAGATCGGTAGCACAACGAATTAGCCCGACATGAGTCAAGGCCAGATCCGCCGTTGCTGGTGCCGTCCTCCCCCGCCGCCGCCGCACCACTATATCACCGCCGATCTGCGCCACCGCCGCCGATCTGGCCGGAGAGGAGCGCCGCCTCCCAACCAGTTCAAGATCCGAGGAGAAACCGCCGCCGCCACCACGGCACAAAGGCTTTGCCCTATGACGCCCCGGGTGACGGCGGCGGAGGGGAGCGGAGGAGGGGCGAGGCTGTAGGAGGAGGGCGGGGGCTCCCCGGTGCGGGTCGGCGCCGCCGCACGGGGGTGGGACGGGAGGAGGGACGGGAGGGTTGTCTCGTCTCCATTTGAGATTAGAGTGCACCCTAGAGGATGATGGAGTCTTGCTGGTCAGCCAACAGGGAGTCGGAGCCAATGACGCAAGATCCATTCACAACTGAGTTGAACACAGGGAAATAGAACAAATGGCTTTTTAAAAAAATGCCGGTGGACATATATTAAATAAAACCAGCCTTTACAAGAACTTTCTACAAAATAAAGAAATTATCAGCAAATCCTTCGAAAAATTACACCGTCTTCCGGCATCGACCGAGGCGTGCCGTGAGCAAACACTGTTGCTACCTCTGGGCACGGTCTTATCACTCGTTGGACAGGTTTGTTCAAGTGTTTTTGCCCTGAACCATTGTTACCGAGTGTACACACGTGGTACATTCATGCACATACGATGGACGTACTCGCATAGTCTCTGATGATTATGATGAAAAGGGGTTTCCCTGTTTTATATTATAAAGCAGCTATCCGATACAATCAGCTTGTTGGGGCTGTAGCACAAATAAGTCTAAAAAAGAGAGAGAAATAAAGAGAAACAAATGTCGACACCGGCAGATCAACAAGCGAAGATGACCCGCAAACGTTACATCCTCCGAAGAAGTTTCACCGCACTCCAAGCACTCTGAAGCGTCGCGTACCGAGCAACACTTTCAAGAAGGAATGTGACGACGACGCTGCTGCCCAGACTAGTCCTAATGTTTCCCTCAGTACGTGGAGGGCAGTGGGGGAGGGGTGTACCTGACGCCCTTCAGTAAGGCCCGGCGACGCTTGCAGGTGTCGCCGCGTCGGAGCCGAATGAGCCGCCAATGATTTCTCCCGACCCAAACACCCACCACCACCCCGGACAATCCAAGTGTACCGCCCAACCTGCCGCCCACCAGCCTGTGCCACCACGATCACCGAACCAACTTCGCGTCTCACTGAGGCCACCGACACGAGACCTGGAGGACGGGAGAGGAGACAATGGGCTTAGGGCATCCGCAACACCACCACGCCGCCCCGCGACCAACGGTCGCGCCGTCACATCAAAGGCACCTGAGGCCCGCGGAATCCGTGCCACCGAGCCACACCCCCGACGGCCGAGCAGCACCGCCGCCATCAAGAGGCCCTTGCGCCCCCTACGCGCGCGCGGGAAAAAACCGGCCTGCGCAGGGCCCGGCGGACCACGGCGGCGGTGACGGTAGGGAAGAATGGCGAGAAGGGGGCTGGAGGAGAGGTGGGGATCGAGGGGGTTCGCCCGTCGCCTGCCGGCGGGGCCGCGCGAGGGGGGGGGGGGGGGGAGGGTATCATGCGCTTTTTCACGAGTCTCTCGTGATTGTCGATGGCTCAATTTGTCCTACCTAGGTAAAACGATGAACCCAATGATGGATTAACTAGCCCATGAACAAACAAGCAAAGTTCAGCTGACTAAACGAGGCAACCAAAGTTGATCGGGCGGCAAATCCAACGACGCTTCAGGGAGCGTATGTATATATAGGAGTACGTATGTGGGTGAACGGATCCACAGCCATAACTGAGCGGATCAAGATGAGCAGATCCGGAGGCACCAACGGTCCTGGGGAGTGGCCGTTTCTAGTGGGCGTCCCGGCGGTGACGGCCATGAGGAAGATCCGCCACGACAGGCCGGATGTCACGGTGGAGGTTATCCCGGACGGCACCCCGGTGCCCGGAGAGTACAACCCCGACCGTGTACGCGTCTTCTATGACTCGCAAGAGCCCGACGCGCCCGTCGCCAAGATCCCCGTCATCGGCTAGCTGGCCCGGACCGATCACCAGTGCATGCTTTTCCTCTTGAGAGCTCAATAAATAAAGCTAGCAGCGTGTTATACCTGCATAGCATAATCCGCCAGCATTATTTTTTTTCAAATGATAAGTGACATACGTGTGGCACGAAGTAACACCGTCTGACATTTTTTACACTAAAGTTGTCATCCGAAAAGAAAATTGAACGTATCATCCAAACAGAAAGTTGCCATGCTTCACAACTAAACTTGTCATACTCTTGTAACTAAACTTGCCATAAAAAACATAAGGACAGAATTGCTTCGTGCCACATGTGTGACACTTATCAGGGACCATTTTTCCTTGTTCACAAGGCACACCAGGCCTGCATAAAAAGAGACAGGTTCTCCAGTGGCCATCAAAATGCAGTGGTAGAGGAATCGACAAATCGAGTTGATCAAAGGGTGCCTACGGTTTGGCGGAGCCTGCGGCCAGTCATGCGTATGTAGGTAGGAGAGGTCCTATTTGGCGCCTTCTGCACTATAGATACGGAAGAGGCACTCATGTGCCTGATCTGATGGGCTGGCCCAGTGCGAGAGTTTCTCACTCACTCGGTTTCACTGCTTGATCAGTCGACCGTTGACGAGTTGAACGTTGACTTTTGAAACAAATCATTGATATGAAAAAATCATAAAATTCAAAAAGTTCATGAATTGGAAAAAAGGTTTGTGAATTTGAAAAAAGTTCGTAAATTTGAAAAAGTTCACGGCACTAAAAAAAGATGTGATTGACCGCCTAAAGGTAGCAAACCATGTGCTAGTCCTAAGCCTAATGGCAAGTAGCACATTACTCCGACCTTCACCATCCTCAACAAAGCATGCACCAAAAATCAAACACCTTCAAATGGATTGACGAGATAATAGACTACATATATGGGTGCACGTACTTATATTCATTGGTTCCTACTGTGGGTATCAACAAGTTATCATGAATCAAGAGGATGGGGGGAAATGTTCTTCAAGGCCCCCTGTAGGGCATTCTACTATCTCGAAATGCATATCATCTTTGAAAAAGCGTAGCAGGAACGTTACAAACGTGCCATGAGGAACGCCTTGGATAGACAAATTGACCGAAGCAAGGAAGCTTGCACGTATGGCTAGTGGATAAAATAAAGTATATGAGGCCTCATACCCCAACTACACAAGATATCTTGCAACTTGAGGAAGCCCCGATTCATGTTCAACCCCGAGAAATGTGTCTTCGGGAAGTAAACTCCTCTGGTTTATGCTATCCTACTGGGGCATTTTAGTGCAACTCACAATGATCGACATGTAATCCACACCATCTATGTGGTCGTGATCAACCATTTTATCTCTTAGGTAAGAGACCAAGGGCTTCCATATTTCAAGCTCCTACGAAAGGTAAAAAGTTTAAGTGGACCGAGGAGGAGGATGTCACGTTCCCTGAACTCAAAACCTACTTGACCAGTGGAGCCATTCGTTCTCTATGTTGCCACTAGTCTAGGGGCCCTGAGCATTGACTGTTGACCATTGACTTTTTGGAAGAAAAAAACTAAATTTGTAAAGAGTTCACAAAATTGTAAAGAGAGTCTGAATTTTAAAAGTTCATAAGTTTGGAAAAGTTTTTACCTTGAAAAAAGTTCACAAAATAGAAAAATTTCATAAATTTGAAAAAAGATACAAAATAATTCATGAATTTTGAAAATTTTATGAATTGGAAAAAGCTCGAGAACATGGAAAAAATCAAGAAATTTGAAAAGTTCCTAAAATAAGTAAAACAAATCATGAATTTTGGAAAAAAATGTGAATTTAATAAATATTTTGGAACCAAAAAAATTAATGTGTTTGAAAAAAGTAAAAGGAAAAATAAAGATGAAAGGGAAATAAAATGAAAAAGAAAAAAGAAAAAAGAAAAATGAGATAACCAAAAGAAAAGCACTCAGAAAAAAATAGTGGAACCTTCTAGAAGGTTCCCAAAAGCTATAAAACATGTTGTACGGGTTGGCCCACTACACTTGCTATCTCAGGCCTCTACAGGCACCGCCTATGCGGTGCTTCTAATCGGCAGACGACCGCTACAGATTGGACCCATTAATACTTTCACCACTCACCTTTTCTTCTGTGTCTAGCTCAAAAAATATCCAAAAAAATGAAAAACAAAGTTCACAAATTTTAATAAAAGTTCATGAATTTGAAAAGAATGTTTAAAAATTTTAAACTATTAACGATTTAAAAAATCATGACTTAAAAACAGTTCATGAATTTGAAAAAAAAGGGAAAATCCCGTTTTCTTCTTTCTTTTTCTCTTCTTTTTTGTGTCTTGACGATTTTTTTTCCTGTTGTTCGATGTTTTTCACACTTTTTTAGTTTATTTTTTTCCTTTTCATTCTTTTTGTCTTCATTTTTCTCTGTTTCTTTCTTGGTTTCACTCTTTTGTTTGCCTTCCTTTCTTTTTTCTTCATTTCTTTATTTTTTCTCTTTTTTTGCTCTTATTTCATTTTTCCTTTCTACATTTGTTATGGATCAGGAACATTTCTTATGTACATGCTTAACATTTGCCAAATACATGATTAGCTATTTTTTTAAAATATATATTTTTATGTCGCTTTTTTCATACATATTTTACATTTTTTTTGTATACATCAGGAATATTTCTTATGTAACCTTAGAAAATTTTGTCAATGTATGGTTAACAGTTTTCTAAAACAGTTTTTTGTCTACGCTTTCCATAACACTGTACATTTTTGTATACATCAGGAAACTTTACATATACATGTTTACAATTTTTCAAATACATAATTAACATTTTTTAAACATATATTTTTTGAAGACTACTTTTTCCATATACATTTTACAGTTTTTGTATCCAAAAATAAATTACACAGGTTTAACATTTTCCAAATAAATGATTAAAATTTTCAAAAACCTACTTTTTATGCCTATTTTTTACATACACAATGTAAATTGTCCATATACATTCGAAAAAATGGTATACACATTTAACATTTTCTAAATACATTGTTAACATTTTTGAAAATTTATAATTTTTATGTCTATTTTTTCTATACACATTGTAATCTTTTTGTATACATCGAAAACATTTTATATATACATGCTTAACATTGTCCAAATACTTGATTAATTTTTTGAAAACTTATAGTTTTTTATGTCAATTTTTCTCATACACTTTGTACATTTATACATCGGTCACATTTTTCCTACACATATTTAACATTTTCAAATGCATGAGTTATGGTTTTCAAATGTTTTTTGTAAAATTTGTATTTAGAATATTTCCAAGTATGAAAAAATAAAAAATAAAGAAAAAAAGAAAAAAAAAGGGCATAAAATGAGGCTCTACGTCGGCGTTGTCTCGCCCTCGTCCAAGCCGCAGCTCTTCGTCTGACAGTAAGCGAGGCATAGGCGCACCATGGGCAAGGAATCCGTTCTCGCATCATCATATGGGCCGATTACCCTAGCATGACTGTGTCGCTTTTTTTGCAGGGACACTAGGATCCTTTTTATAACATGGTATAGACACATACGCTCATATACATATCCACATAAACTAACCGCTATGAGCACCCCTGAGAGACTGAGCTGGCACATCATTTTGAGATTGATGAACTCGCCTCAGACATCTTCGTAGTCGACAAAAACGTCTTCTCCCACTAAATGCACATCGCCGAAAGGCCTTAAATAAATTCAGCAAAATGCAAGCACCAGTGTCAAGTCTAGGATTTAAAGCCTGGTGGGCTAGGAATACCATTGTCCTTCCCAACCACAGGTCGATTCGCACAGACACGAGATCGTAAGTTATAACCGTACGTACGTGGGTAACACACGGGAAAGTTGTGGTCTGCCTGGTAATTGGTTGTAAGTTGATCAGTATTGAATTCATGCTCCAGCCAACTCATCCAAAAGTCCGAACTGATGGAGGGAGGTGGGTAATATATTTCAACACTCCCCCTCACGTCTACGCTATTTTAGTCCTTAGACGTGGGATCGATGTAGGCCGCAGAATCGTTTTATTTAATACTGCGTTGGCAGGGTCTTGAACTCAAGACCTCTTGGCTCGGATACCATATTGAATTCATGCTCCAGCCAACTCATCCAAAAGTCTGAACTGATGGAGGGAGGTGGGCAATATATTTCAACAATCAGTCACTGGCCGCATGCATACCAGCATATGCTGGCAGGCGATCTGTTGGTTGGTTAATTTGCGCTTGCAGTGACTAGGTCAAGAATTGTCATTTGATCAAATCAATGTATGCATGCAGCCAATCAACATCAAGACAGTGGCAAAACCGTCCTGAGCCGGCCATGCATGAGTTCCACCAATGGAGGGGCGGTGTACGCTATGCCCACTCGTCGTCACCCTAGGTATTACCTTGATTTAATCGTATATATTCCCGGCAGCAAATCCTACAAATACCATCGACTCATGGAGTAAGTATACACGATACTCCTACAGCCAGCCCCCTATATCCATCACAAGTTCACCTGTGATTTCACTAAATTCTCGCAAGGAGCTGAGCGAGGAGGGGTTGATGGCGAAGACGTCGTGGCCTGAGGTGGTGGGGTGGCCGGAGCTGAACGCGGCGGACCAGATCAACATCGACCGGCCGGACGTGTCGGTGGGGTTCTACATGGAGGGCTCCCCGCTGCCGTCCGGGTACGACCCCCGGCGCGTAGTCATCATCGTCAACGCGTCCGGCGTGGTCATCAGGACCCCAGTCGTCGGCTAGCTGCTGGCCTTCAGTCCGGCTGGGTACGTACATGCGGGGGTGTGCATGCTAACACTCCCTGCAACCTGAGTACACTGGAGCCTGTTGTGTTCCATATACGAACGTGCTTATGTATCCCAACTGTTAGGGGTTCTGTATGTGGCCTGTAATCCCTTGATCATGAGGTGTACAGGAATAAATTTCAAGAAAACTCCATTTTGATCTTCTTTTTTATATGAGCAAAGCTAAATACAAGGAGGCAGCCCTCAATGCAATAATTATTATACCATTCACATTGTTAGACTTTTTTTTAAACACAGTACAGACGCAAACGTTCATATACACGCGCATACACTCACCCCTATGAACGCACACATGCACACCCTACCCCTATGAGCACCTCCGAAAGACTGAGCCGACATATCATCTTGGAATTTACGAAGTCACCATACGCACCTCGTCGTTGACGGGAATGTCTCCTCCCACTGAATGCGCATCGCTCGAAATCCTGAAATAAATCCAGGAATAAATGCGAGCACCAGGATTTGAACCCTGGTGGGCTGGGGATACCACAGTTTCTCTAACCATCCAACCACAGGTTGGTTCGCCACATTGTTAGACTTTTGTGATGTTAAAATTGGATATCACCAAAGCCTTTGACACGATGGGGTGGGCCTTGTTACTCGAGATCCTCACCAAGGTGGGGTTCAGACAGAGGTGGTTAGCTTGGCTGGCGGGGCTCCTGGCCTCGACCTCCACGAGGGGGCTTCTAACCGGTGTCCTCGGCCTCCACGAGGGTGCTTCTAACCAGTGGCCTCGGCCTCCACGAGGGTGCCGCTAACAGGTGACCTCAGCCTCCACGAGGGTGCTTCTAACCAGTGTCCTCGGCCTCCGCGAGGGTGCTGCTAACCGGTGTCCTCAGCCTCCACGAGGGTGCTTCTAACCGGTGTGCCTGGCAAGTTGATTTTCAGCCGGCGGGGGCCTTCCCCCTGCTTTTTGTCATTTCCATGGACGGGCTTCACTATTTATTTTGAAAGGCCGAGGAGATGGTTTTGCTGTCGAAGCTTGCTCATTCGGGATTGCGCAATCACACCTCCATATATGTTGATGACGTTGGCACCTTCGTCGAGCCAAATATGATCAGCCTCAAGGCATGCACCAACTTTGGGGTGGCCTCCGGGCTTTACACCAACTTTGCAAAATGCTCAGCCCACCCCATTAGATTCCCCCAAGCAGATTGCCATGTTCTTCACTTCCCTTGCCAGTACCTTCGGTTGCCTCTCGACCTTCGTAAGCCTTCGGCGGCGATCTTGTAGCCGCTAGTGGATAGATTGCTAGGCAGCATAGCTTCCCTTCTATATCGCGGTGGACGTATGAACCTGTTAAAACCCACACTCTCGGCAATGTCGGTGCATTCCATGCTTGCACTTGATATGCCAGCAAGATCCCTCAAGGACATGATCAAGATTTGTCGTGGATTTCTTTGGAAGGCAAGCAATGTGAGGGTGGACATTGCTTAGTGGCTCGAGACAAGGTCTGCATGCCAAAACATCTGGGCGGCCTTGGGATCCGAAACCTTCAGCTACTCAACATAGCCTTGCGTGCTAAGATTGTCATGGTTGCAGCCCACGGTGGCTGAGAAGCCATGGGGAGAGTTCAACATCCAAGTGCATGCAGAATCTCTCATGATCTTCAATGCCGCCACTATATCCATCATTGGGGACAGTAGATCTGCGCTCTTCTGGACTGATTGGTGGCTACCAGCAGGCCGCATCTACAACATCGCACCATGCTTATTCGCCTCAATTTAGGATAGGGTAGCTCGATCCTGCACGGTGAGAGAAGGGGTACGAGGAGACTGGTGGAGGGATGTTAGATCTCAGTGCAGATACACTTTGTGAGTTTCTTCAAATGACGGACTAGAGGGCCGTCATTCCTTCAACGAACAACCTGCAAGGCTCTCTTTGGCGGCCGTGTGGAAACAACTGAAGCAAATTAGGTTTGGCGTTCACGTGAACACCCTCGACTTGAAGATGTTTGCTTGGCTGGCCCTGCAAGACAGGTGTTGGACGGCTGACAGATTGCAGTGCTAGTGCCTGCCACACGCGTACGCTTTCCCATTTTGTGATAAGGAGCCAGAGTCGCTACAACACATTCTCCTAGGATGTATGTTTGCTCGACAGGTTTGACACACAATACTGGGATTAAGGGGGCTTTGAAACTGGATGCCTTCGGCCGATGAGGAGCTGCTCCAGTGGTGGGCTTCCAAGAGCACGGGTACACGGGTGGGGGATGCTTGGACCGGTATCATCTTGGTCACCTGGACCATTTGGACGCATCGGAATAACGGGGCTGCCACAGTTGTGAACGTAGTGTTGTGACATATCCATGATGAGGGGAGCAACTGGAGTACCGCATCATTCTTTAGAGATACGAGTTTTGGGTCCATTCTAATGTCGGTGGACAGGTTAAGTAGTGTGTAGTCTGCATGTCGCTCTCTCTTCTTGGCCTCCATGCAAGTGTTGTAGCCTCTATGGCATCGTAACTCGCCATTTTCCGCTTTCCTCTATGAGCCTGATACATCTTCGAGAATGTATCCTTGAAACAAAAATCATACCAGCAAGACTCTGCTTTTACATTAAAGGTAGAGGGGAAAAGGTTAAAAAAAATACAATGATTTTCAAACAATAACCAGAAAAAAGAAAAGGACAAGGAATGTCACTCCAGCTAGAAGTTCGGTGGTGCAGGTGTTTAGGATGCTTTGTACTTCTTACGAACCTTTTTAATAGATTGGGTCCCTAATAGATTTGGGTCTTTAAAAAAAAGATCCTGACGCAAACACAATGCTACTTTTGCTCTTGAGTACCTTTTCCAGAAGATCAAGATCATTGAGCAGAACATGCATGTTAGAAACCATGCCCAGGTCGTTATTGGGCTGACACATGGACTGGGGGTGACGACCTGGCCTACTTCGCATCATCACACAATAAGATACCTTACTATATCTCGCTTACCGCCTCGCCTGAGGGTTTTATGTGCGAGTTCTAGGGCCGGCCCATTTATTCTCCTTGCTCACTCGCTCAGTTTCGATCCTCGCTCCTCGCGTGCTCGCTGTACTAATTTTTGATCCTTTTTTTAGCCTTTTCTTATGTTTTTTCTTTTCCTTTTCGGGTTTCTTTGTTTCTTCATGATTTTCATTGGTTTTATGTCTTTCTTTATTTTTTCACTAGTTTTCTTTGTTTCTTTTATGGTTTTACTTTTCTTTATTTTTTTCTCTGTTTGTCACTGGCTTTTTTTTACTTTTCTTCCTTTCTTCATTTTCCCTTATTCCTTTGTTTTCCTTTTTTCGTTTTTTATCAGTTCTCTTCGTTTTTCTATATACATTTTTCGTATACATCAGCAACATTTTTTATATATGTATTTAACATTTTTTAAATACATGATTAATATTTTGGGGAAATTAATTTTTTATGTCTACTTTTTCCATGCACGATGTACATTTTTTATAGATCAGGAACAATTTCCACATACATGTTTAACATTATCGAAATATGAGATTATCATTTTTTTAACAAATATTTTTTTATTTTTACTTAATACATACACATATTTCATTTTCTATATATCCTGAATATTTATAAATACTTGATTAAAATTTTTAGAAACATATATTTTCTGTTTCTACATTTTTGTACAAACTATACATTTTTTATTACATCCAGAGCATTTCTTATATAGAAATTTAACATTTTCCAAACACATGATTAACATTTTTGAAAACTTACATTTTGTGCCGACTTTTGTCCATACACATTGTACATTGTTTGAACACATTTCACGTATACATAAAAAAAATTCATACACATTTAATATTTTTCAAATGTATGATTAATATTTTTCATACTTTATGCACAGTGTTTTTCAAAATACGGAGTATATGTTTAGAATATGTGGGAGTATAAACAAAAGTAAAAAAGAGGAATGAAAAAGAAAAAACGAAAATGTGAAGACAAGAAATAGTGAAAAAATGCTCGCTTTTAAGGCATGTGGCCTCCTGCGCGCTAGGCTGGCCGATAACATGCTCGCTTCAGGCGAGGTAGCCATATGTGGCTTTACCTATTTGACGCATTCTGCGTCAAGTAGTCGGTCGTTCGCACAGAACAGATTAAAGCTAGCGACCGAACTGGGCCTGCCCATCAGAGAAGCTAACGAGTACCGGCACCCGGGTTTGGTAACATTCTGGAAGGTTCCAGCCTGGTTTTCCTGGTTTTGCGAAGATTCTTGATGGTTCCTGAGCCGTCTTTTTTACTGGTTTTTCGCTTTTTTATTAATTTTTAATAAACTTTTTCTTTTTTTTCTGTTTCTGTCTCTTTTCTTTTTTCTTTTTTGTTCAGTTTCTTTTTTTATGTTTCTGTTCAAAATTCTCCAAAACGTCTTCAGAAAAATTTGTGGGTTTCAATTAATAATTCTGTTTCAAAACTTGTTCACTAATTTCAAAGAATATTGATGCTTCAAAATTTTGTACGAAAGATTAAAAAAATCATTTCTAAAAATTGTTCACCAATTTAAAATTTTGTTCAAGTCTTGAATTGTGTTCTGGAGTTCAAAAATGTTCCGTTTCAATAATTATGTGCATTTTTCTAAAATTGTGCATGTTTTCAAATTTTGTTATGAAGTTCAAACAAAACTAGGTTTTCAAAAAATGTTCGCTTTCCAAATTTAGTTTTAATTTCAAAAAATGTTCTATTATAAAAAAATGTATTCCAAATTTTTGTTCCAGAGTTTCATAAAATGTTCGTGTTTTCCAAAAATTTAAGAATTTCATAAAATGTTCCCGTTTTGAAAAAAGTTCACGTATTCTTTTTTCCCGGAGTTTCAGAAAAATGTTCAGTATTTCGAAAAAATGTTCCTCTTTTGAAAATGTTTGGGTTTCTTAAAATTTTGTTTGCAAATTTTAAATGTGATCATGTTTAATAAACATTTTCTTTTTTAAAACAAATGTTTTGGGTTGAAATTTAAAAAATAGTCGGATCTGCGATGGTTTTGGTTCTTAATTTATTCACAGCCCATACAGTCGTCAGTTGAACTGGTAAGAGCATTTCTTGGCGAACGAGAGCTCCTGTTTGATACCTACAGAACGCGACTTTTTTCAGACCTCTAGACACTCTCTACAGTACTGCTGGTTCGCTGCTGCTCGCTAGCTTGAGCCGGCCCAGTCGGATATCTGCCTGTGTGTTCGGCTGGCAATTGACTGCAAAGAGCGGCATACAGGACCTCCCGCCATATGTCTCGCTATAAGCATGCTATCGAAATCACTGGTTAAGGAATACTCGTTGTGAAGATCACTCCAACTCCCAGGTTGTGACAAGTGGCGTGATGCATGTGCGCCAATTGTCGCAACCTGGTAGTTCCTTTTTTTCGTAGATCTGTTTATTCAAAATGTTTTATCTCTTAAACCATGCGTCCAAATCTCAAACCGCGTTCACCGTTGGATTCCTCACGTGGAGATCTTCAAAACTAGATCTTCAAAACGAAAAAACTGTACCGGGATTTAGAAAGAGGCACGCCCGTGCCTCTGACGAAATCACAACCGAGTCTCTAGCGGAAGCAAAACCGTAACTCTCGCGAAAGGAAAAAAAGAGAAAACACGTTTTTTTTTCGTTTCCGAGGAAGCACGACCGTGACTTTCGCGAAAGCACAACCGTGCCTCTCGCGGAAGCAAAACCGTAACCTCTCACGAAAGAAAAAAAACCAGAAAACGCGGTTTTTTTTCGTTTCTGAGGAGGCACGGCCGTGACTCTCGCGAAAGCACAGCTGTGCCTCTCGCGGAAGCAAAACCGTGACTCTCAGAAAATAAAAAGAAACAGAAAACACGTATTTTTCGTTTCCGAGAGGCACGGCCGTGACTCTCGCGAAAGTACAACCGTGCCTCTCACGGAAGCAAAACCGGGACTCTGGCGAAAGGAAAAAAAACAGAAAACACATTTTTCCCCATTTCCGAGAGGCACGGCCGTGACTCTCGCGAAAGCACAACCGTGCCTCTCGCGGAAGCAACGCCGTGACTCTCGTGAAAGGGAAAAAAGAAAATGCGGTTTTTTGCACAAAAAAAATTGAAATTTTTTTTGGTCGAAAAGCTAGGGAAGATCGGTGGAAAACTAAAACGTCGAAAACCCCCCAGAAAAAACCGTTTAAAGAACCGAAAACGCGTGCGGAAAAATTAAAAAATAAAATCCGGAGGGAACGCCCAGAGCGCGACACGTGGTGAATGGGTGAGAGCGCGCCAAGTGGCATTGATCGTTGCGAGGCTCCCAAAGGAGCGCTCGTTAATTAGTTGCTCTCACATGCCATAGTTACGCCAGATGCTTGGGCACCCCTATTTATCGCCTTACGCAATCAAACGGGGACGCCTCGCGTCGAGGCGAGCCCAGATGGGCCGGCGCGGCCGTGCGGGAGGCAAAGGCCTATTTTTTCTGTTTTCTATTCTCATCTTTTGCTTTATTTTTATACTTTTATTTATATTATAAAATATTCTTCATATATATACAATAAACACATTAAAAATATATTGAAAAAGTATTTGAAAATGTTGAATAAGTATTAAAAAATGTTAAACAAGTATTTGAAAAATGTTGAACAATTTTTGGAAATTTTTGAATAAGTTTTCAAATTTTTGAATAAGTACTAATGATTGTTGAAAGAATATTTAAAAATATTGAACAAGTATTTGAAAAATATTGAATAACTATTAGAAATGTTGAACAAGTATTTGAAAATGTTGAATAATTACTAAAAAATGTTGAATGAGTACTCGGAAATTGTTGAGCATGTATTTATAAAATGTTGAATAATTATAAAAATGTTGAGCAAGTATTTAAAAATGTTGAATGAGCGTTCGGACAATGTTGAACATGTATACAAAAAATGTTGATCATTTATTAAAATTTTTTTTTGACGTATACGAAAATGTAGAGTGAAAACGAAAACAAACATACAAAAAACAAAACAAAAGCCAAAACAAAGAAGGAAAAAGAAAGCAAACAAAAAATGGAGGAAGACCAGGGTTCGAATTCCCATTTCTCTGCTCTCTTCTCTTTTTTCTTCCATTAGCTGCACACGAATGGGCCGGCCTAATTAGTAGACCCCTTCAATGATACGTCTCCTTTTTCTTTCATTAGCTGCACACGAATGCGTCGGCCCAATCAGTAGACCTCTTCAGCGATACGTCCCCATGTGCTCGCGTAAGTCGATAAATAGTCGCCACGCAGATGCTTCGTTCGTGCAAATGCTATATCTCGCTTCTTGCGAGATAGAGCACCACATCATGGTAAGTGTTTTTGCTACCATGTTCGATTGGGCCGTCCAATAACACATTTCTGCAATTATCGGTTTGGGGAACCTTCCATGAGGTTGTAGGAATATTCTAGGCCACTTTTTCCTTTCCTTTCTGTGATTTACTTGACGGTTTTATTAGTTTTCACCATACCAAAATGGTCAATTTCCTTTTTTTAGGTTTTTTTATTTACAAATTTTCTTCTCCTTGTTTTCTTTTTCAGATATGTTTCAACTTCTTTTATTAGATGTTGAACATTTTCTAGATCCCCACCAAACATTTTTTAAATACATGTCAAATATATTTGTACATACATGTTAGAACATTTATCGCATGCACGTTGAGTGCTTTCAAATACACATTGAACATTATTTAAACACATGTTGTACATTTTTCAAATACAAGCCAAATATTTGTCAAAATATATGGTGCACATTTTTCTCAAAATACATTGAAATTTTTCTAAAATACAGGATGTCATTTTCCTAATACATGACAAACATTTTGTAAATACACGATTAGTATTTTAACACAAGATGAATATTTAAGTAAACTCATGGCGAATATTTTGAAGTACATGACGAACAATTTTTAACTCATGATGGACATTTTAATACAAGATGAACATTTATATAAATTAAGGGAATTAAAATATTTTATTTCATTTATATATAAATTTACACTCAAATATTTCTGAAATATATATGTAAGGAAAAAAGAAAAGACGATAAAACTATAAAAAATAAAACGGATAAAATCTCAAAGCTACCAACCTAGCAATCATCTAAAAAAACTTGGTAAACACAAGATGCACATTTGATTGAAGGCGAGTGCCCAATGATGGTCATAAGCAAGTGGGTCTTTTTAGGGAAGTGAACGGATGCTATAGCTGATGCCATTCGATGCTCAATGATGACAATTTGTGCGCACAATGTGATTTTGAGAGCCGTTTCTTATTCGTTGATGATGATAAAACTCATATATTCTAGTTATTTAATTTACGCAGTTTTACAACTAATAGTTTAGTCCAGTGGTGTTGATCCTATTGTTCGTTTGCGTCTGTCATCTCTCTGAGTCTGTAAACGCATTTAACTGCCTACTTATGCATTCTTTGTGATTACACGATATGCGAGAGATCAAATGACGTACTTGGTACTCCCTTCGCTCCAAAATAAGTGTATCAAACTTAGTACAACTTTGTCATGTTCATAAAATAAGTAGCATATGATCCACGTGCGTAATACCTTAGGAAACATATAACTCAGAAAGGGTTATACTTATCTATAGACTATTGATGGAACTCAGGTCTACTTCTCATGTTAATGTATGCCGACCTTTTGATGCAAATTTTGACGAATAAGTTCACCACAAGAAACTTGTTAATAGATGACAATCCTTGTCCGTCACAGATCAGCCAAAAACTGTCATGCATGTCCATCCCTGATGGATTTAAAATCCGTCGTTTATATCGCGTCATAATTTGACATCATACCTTCGATGATGGTTCTTGGCCGTCGTGGATCTGCCCCAGCCCACCGAGCCCAAATTAGGTTGTGACGGAACAAACCGTCACCGATTTACATGACGTGGAAGCAACATGGGCGTCTACATGGTTCTGACGTGGAGGCCAACATGACCAATTTAGTAACGAGCACAATTAGGGGTTTGGCCCAATAGTTTCAGTCATGTCCAACCGATTAGTTGCTTAGTTGTTTATTTTTGTCCTGCCAATTAGCCTACCTGTCTTTTTAGTCCAACCCATTAGCGTCTTTTTAAATCCAGCATGTTTTCTCGGTGCAGCACAATTTACAACCAGACAAACAAATTCTATTCATTTAAAAAATAGCATTGTTCATATGACAATACAGAATTCCAACAACCTAATCTGATTTAAAAAAAGTTTAATATCAAAACATCAACATATCTAGAAAGTGCTATAAGCACATATTTTTTTTAAACAAAATCGAGTAACTTGACTTCATTGAAAAGATCTGCTAGCTAATTTTAATCTCCAACACTACACCACCACTTCCAGGCAGCTATTCGGACCCAAGTATTTCTTGCTAAAAAACTTCAATATTTAGTAACACGGACTAACGACCAAACCTGCATAAAATCCAGAACACATACAAAATTATAATAAGTTATAACAACCAGATCACAACGAATCTGGAGAGTAATAATATTAGTTGATTTTTCAAGCAATCATCTGATGGACACACCACTACTATATTAAGGTACCATGAAAATGTGGGGAACCCACGCTAAAAAAGCAGACTAGTTACAAGTTACAAAAATTGTTCTAGAAATGTGACATTGTATCATCCCAACATAGAAAGTGCAACAACATTTTAGGGATGATACAATGCAATTTCCTAATTATTCTCTTTACAGTAAAATGAATATAAGGGAAAGTATTATAAAATAGGGCACATGACAATGAACCAACTAAACTAAAATCATGTTAACAATGTAGCCATTTGTTAATGATATGTAAAAATATTAACATGATTTTGTAAATGAATACCAGTTGCTTTCTGTAAAGAGCTCTCACATGAAAATGTATGAAGTAAATAATTCAAGGGAATATATGAGATCTATTTTTTTAGTTCTGATTGTATACATAAACATTTTAGTTTAACTTAGCACACCATTGATTAATTATTCTTTCCAGTAGGCTTTAACCAATGACGTGGTGTGAATAATACCAAGAAATAGGGAATATGCTAGTAATAACATTGAAATTTTGAGACCGAACAAATGCACTATGTAGCAAATCGGACACTCCTAAATCTGAAGCGAAAATAATATACCATCTATTAGTAATCTTAAAGAAAAGCATGCAATCTTCACTTCTATCGCTCCTTCAGATTGCAATTTTGTGTAGGTGCATTTCCAAAAATACAATAGTATGGAATCCATCACATTTCCTATAATAAGCAAAAAAACTCAGCATCAACTAAACTGTTAGCTTGCAAATCCAAAGAAGAAAGAGAAACAAAAATATTATTTATACAACTACATTAAGAAGTTAGGTAATAATTGAATAAGACGTCAAGGCAGTAATGTGTTCATTTCAAGGGTTTCACTTTGTGTCACCTATTTGAAGCGCCAAGAAGACGTAGGACTGAGGAAGTCCCTGCAGAATTCAGATGCATACTTTCAGGTGCAACAGCAAGCGTTGGAGGATTTTAACACCAAACAAGAGAAAGCTAATAAGCTTGCTAATCTTACTTTCAGCATGATGGGTATCTAAGATATCATTTCTTTATCTGTTTTGAAGTGGTTTCAATTATGAACTTATTATGGTGTCGTGTGTATTTGCACTAATGGCCAACTTTGACGCCCAGTGTATGTAATATACTGCTTTGTTGTTACCTATATTTGCACCGGTAGCAAACTTTTGATCCCCAGTGGATGTAATATGTGTAATAGCTGTAATAGCCTAGCATTTGTTGCTTGCTTATTTATTTTTGTATAGTCTTGTTTATTTATTTTGTTATAGTCACTGCAGTTATTTTTCTTGGTTTTATAATGGCCACAATAACCATGGGCCTGCATACGCTCCGTGGTAACCATGGGCCTCCTACGGGTCATATGATCCATGGTCCACACGTCGGCCGTACTAATCATGGGCAACACCTGGACCGCAATATGGGCCATAAAAGGGCTAAAAGCAGATGATGTGTTTATGGGCCAGTACATAATTATGGACCATTAATTGGCCGAAAGAAATCAAAGGCTTAATACTATCGACAGGCATAACGGGCCATTAATGGGCCGAAATACATGACGAGATGAAACAACCCAAAGGATTAACGGGCCACAAATAGGTCGAATGTAACCATGACTAAATTTGGCCCAGAAGCAGAACAGGCCGGTAACGGACTGAAAGTAATTGAGGGCCGAAACCGAGCCTAAGAATTTATGGGCCTTTAAAAGGCCGAAAAATAACATGGTCCAATTGTATCATGGTTCGTTAGTGGGTCCATAGCCATTTACTGTTCTTTATGGGCGAAAATCACCATGTGTCGTTAATTGGCCGAGAGATACAGAAGGCCTCATATGGGCCGAAAGACATCATGAGCCACACATGGGCCGAAAGTGTGAAGGAGCTGGAATCAAATTGGGTGGCCCAAATGACCCATGCTATAACGGGTCATGCGTACCCAGGCCATAAGTGTGCCATATGCGAACAAGCCGTTAAATGCTTTGAATGGGATGGCTTGCTAACTTTTGACCAAGTCAAGTGAGACGACCTTTTCAATCTAAATGGGCCACTATTAGGTCATGCCACATGTCGATGTTTCATAGGTACACTTTGTCCAATGGATGGATGACATCTGTCGGAACACATAGCTGACACATGGTTCCGTTAGCGAATGAGAATTTGACACGTGGAAAATCATCGTTGGCCGGGCTTTTAGTGGGTATCTGATCCAAAACCGGCACCCAATAGCTTAATGGCGACTTGCTACGGTAGATGCCACGTGTCGGTTACCCTTTGACGAAAACACTTCCATGATGCGCCATTTATCATCACGGAAGTGAACACTTCCGTGACAATAAATTGAGTATTGTCATAGAACATTTCCGCGACAGACATGTATGATTATCTTGGTTCTGTCATAAAATTGTTACGGATGTACATGCGTGATAGAAACGTGACCTACTGTGACAAACATGTATTATCACGAAAGTGTTTTTTTATAGTGCCTCCTCCTGGCTTTGAGGAGAAAGGTAAATATATTACAGGGAATTTGAATAATTTATGTTTAGATGTTGATTATCTCTTACAAGATGATGCTTCAGAACCTACACCTATGGGCCTTCAAGTCTGGAAAAACCACTTTGAAACTGATATGGGCAACTCTTTAAAAGTTCAGGTACCTATGGAATGGATTTTCTTGATCTGTAACATTCTTATAACTCCAGAAAAGTTTGAGTGGGCCTCATCCTTTCTGAAATTTCAAATGTGGTCCATTATTATATCTTCCTCTCATCGGTTGAATCTGGTTGATTTTTTTCATCCCTTAGTGTCGCCCCTCTTCTCGGGCTATTGTATGTGTGTAGGAGGGGAACTTGGAGCATCAGGACAC
Organism: Triticum aestivum; assembly: GCF_018294505.1. Lineage (NCBI taxonomy): Eukaryota > Viridiplantae > Streptophyta > Magnoliopsida > Poales > Poaceae > Triticum > Triticum aestivum. The sequence goes on along the minus strand of NC_057810.1, from coordinate 71,668,413 downwards.
AGTTTCTTGCTCCACCCCTCAAGGTCACTCCTTCTCTATAGTGGTTGTCACTACTAGTGCTCTTTACATGAAAGGCGAGAGGAAGGACAGAATCCCCATCGTGGAGACTGAGGTGAGAAGAAGTGTGAGACTGCAACATCTTGCAAATGGATTTAGAAGGAAATCTTCACTAGTAGAAAAAACCCCATTCATCCCGGTTCGTGAGGGCCATTTGTCCCGGTTCCCGAACCGAGACTAAAGGGTCGTTACTAAAGCCCTGTCCCTTTAGTCCCGGTTCGCCCAGGAACCGGGACAGATGGGGCTCTACGTGGCCGCTGCCGCTTGCCCAGGTAGGGGGGCCTTTTGTCCCCGTTGGTGCCACCAACCGGGACCAAAAGGCTTCCACGTGTCAGCATTTCAGGGACTAGGTTTTTGGTTTTTTTCTGAAGGGGGGGGGGGGGTTGGGGGGTTTTGTACGGTTAATTTAGGGGTTTCATATATTGTGTTATCAAGCTAATAGAGAGAAGTGTCCTCTCTTATCTCCGTGCTTGGTCGACGCTACGTATAGAGAGGACTCGGCACGCTAGCTAGCTAGTAAGCAAATGAAGGAAACTATTAAGTACAGAAGATCGTCATGAACATATACAGACAGAAGTGATCGACCTCTCCTTCTCTCCGAGAGATTGGTCGAACAACAAGTTTTCGTATATCTTACCGATGGTACTGTCTACATATATATATATATACAATGTGTAAGATCTCTTACAGTACCCTAACGTATGAACTCAACTTCCACATGCATAGTGGTATTCTCTGGCTTTATTGATGACGTGGTCAACAAAGAATCCAGACAATTCCTCTAGAATTACTCGCATGCGATCTTGTGGTAGGAGTTCATTCCGCATCTCCCACATCTAATTTGAATAAGGGGTCAATACATATATATGAATGAAACTCAACAGAAATAATGGTAATAAAATAAACTTGTGAATACTTTTGCTTACGCACTTCATATTGTCTTTTAGAGTAGCCCCGCCTATTCTTGGCCGTCGTGTTGTAGATGAACTCGCAGACGTAGTATCCACAGTAAATATTCCTGGGTCCCTGCCACAAGAACTTTACGAGAAATAGAGGTCAACCAAACTGATAATGAAGCATTATAAATGGCATTGATGAAAGTAGCTAGAATCAACGGGAGATGCGCGGAACTAGCTAGCTAGTAGTACTTACTTTCAGGAATTTCCATCGCAGATCCCGTGGCAGTCCCGAAACTTGTACGGTGAATACTTTCCAAACCCTGCGAGACAAAGAAAACAATTAGATATCATGAAATGAACAAAGTTGCCGATATGGTGCGATAATGATCGATTCAACTTACTTCTCGAGCATTTTACATCCGCATATTCCTCGCGATCTTTTCGTCTAGAGTCTAAGACGCTTACTAGTCCCTGCTCAAGCTTAATCTCTAGGAGAATATAGTGGAAACTGCGCACGCATGCATATACCTCATCAATTACATTAATTACTATAACCTCGAGTAATAATTAAGGGAAACCAAATATGCACAAGACAGTAACACTCACTTGAAGTTGTAAGGAAAGAGTATTGTATCTTTGTTCTGATTTATTACCAACAATCGTAGAAAGTTCTCCTGGTTTCTTCGGCATGAAATTTAACCGTAAATTCATCTATGAGATTTGTGTTAATGAACCCAATATCATACATTTCAGCTTTTCTGCATTCACGATCTTCAATCTGCATAATATAGTGAGGATAATTATATATACATGCAATGAAAGAGCTGAGCTATATGTAGGGACTTAATGACAGAAGTAGTACTTACAGACAGTAGCAAGCAACCATTAATTTATCGAGGGCCTTTAGATTGAAAAACTGGAAGAACTCCCCAAATGGAACATACAACTCCTCAATTCCAACGAGGTCATGTTGATCCTCTTTAACTTTCAGCGTCAAAGTATCGATTTTCTTCCCAGCTGACTGCTTTCTGCAGGTTTCCATGTACCAATCATGGAATCTTCGCATCATCATTGTTAGAGTAGTTCCATCTTTGATGAGAGGCTTCCCGTACTTGTATTTGAATTTGTCCACCTCCATTATATCAAAATGTGCATCGTCGTAATCTCCAGGATTGGTACCGAGCAAGATCCCCAGATGATTAGCGACGATACCGCTAGACATCTTGAGCGGGGGGCACGATTGGTTCGCTTGTTCGCCAATCTGGGGATTTTTTTCCCAGTTCTTTGTTCTTGTAACCTTTTGTCACTTCAAGTACTTCCCGACCGCTTCGCTTCCTTATATGTCTTTTCAGTAATGCGCTCATAATTGGTTTGTGGCGGAGACGGTGGTGGTCGCCGCAGGGCATCCAAAGTGTGTTTTGCTTTCACCGGATCTATCTTCTCCTCCGGAGGTGGATGTCTCTTAGCTCTTTGCATTGCGAAGTAGTCCTTCACTTGGGCTTGATAGATCTCCTCGTTTTCGTTCTCGGTCATCTCGTATGGTAACTTCTCTGGAGTCTTGAGAGATGGACCGAATTTGTATTGCCTCCCGCCTGTACTGCTAGACGCCGGAGCAGGCCGAGCGGCTGTGGCTTTCTTCTTTAGTTGCTTACAAGGCGGAGGAGAAGGACTGCGACACGCCGGAGAAGCCGGAGCGGCGGCAGGTCTCTTCCACCCTTGCTGACGAGGCGGAGAAGGAGGAGGCTGGCTGGTTGGCCGCGTCGGCACAGGCGGAGAAGGAGGTGGAGTGCCCTGATCACTCGCTGGAGGATCAGGCAGAGGAGGAGGCGGAGTGCTGCCACGTGCCAGAGAAGGAGGCGGAGTGCCCTGATCACTCGCCGGAGGAGCAGGCGGAGGAGGAGGCGGAGTGCCCTGACTCGCCGGAGGAGTAGGAGGAGGCGGAGGCGTCTAGTTCGTAAGGTTGATGAGCTCCTTCCGCCATAGGCATGGAGTCTTCAAAGCAGAATCCAACCGAGTCTCCCCTTCACCAGTAGGGTGGTCAAGCACGAGCTCCTCAAATCCCTCCGTTATTTCTTCCACCATCACCCTAGCATATCCTTCTGGAATTGGGCGTCAGTGAAAAGTTGCGCCGGGTTCAGGAGGTCGAACAGAGCTGACAGCCGCCTTGACTTTGTACTTCTGCCATTGTGTCATAAGGTGGCAATGTTGAGACTCCGTGATAGCATCCACGGGGTAGCTAGTAGGAGTCGTGAAGACAGGCTCCAGCTGAAGCAGCTCGGTGGAAGCCACGCTGCTTCTCCGCTGAGATGGCGGGGTAGCTTCGGGGGTAGCTTTGGCAGGTCGCTTGCTTCGAACTGCATCTCGTTCCTCTAGCTTCTATACCCTTGCGTGCAGCTCCTGCAGTTCGCTCTGCTCCACCTTCCTCCTCCTCTCTTGGCATTTGTAACCGCCTGCGTCCAGAAACCCAGCCTCCCATGGAATGGAGCCTGGCATGCCCCGTGTCCGTCCAGGGTGCTCAGGATTCCTAAGGGCCATTGTGAGCTCGTCATTCTCTCTGTCTGGAATGAACGTCCCTTCCTGCGCTGCGTTAATATAGTACCGAAGCTTTGTGAGGGGTATTCGCAGTTTCTCCCTCGTCCAAACGCACTTCCCTGTTACAGGGTCCAAGGTTCCGCCAACCCCGAAGAACCAAGTCCGGCAACGGTCTAGCCAGTATAATGTCTCTGGTTCGACCCCTTTATCAAGCAGGTCGTTCTCAGCCTTGGCCCACAACGGTCGGGCTTTGAGGTAGCTACCTGACCCCGTGCGATGGTGATGCTCCTTCTTCGCAGCATTTATCTTGTTTATCGCTGACATCTTCTTACTCCTCTCCGATGTCTTGTTGGCCACAAATGCGTCCCATTGAGCTCTGAGCTTCTCAAATCGGCCGGCGAATTCTAGTGTCTTTTTTTTGTCGACAAACTTTGGTTTCAACTCATTCTTCCACCTCTTGAATAGATCTCCATCTTCTTGAACGCAAAGGACTTGATCATTGGCTCCATAACTGGATTCTCCGGATCCTCCTCTTCCGGTAGGGTGAAATTTACCTTCAACACTTTCCAAAGATCATCTTTCTGTCTATCTTCGACAAAAGAAACTTGAAGCTCCTCATCCTTAGGCTGATTCCATAGCTCGATGCTGATCGGGATCATGTCCCTAACAAGAACCCCGCACTGAGCAGTAAATGCCTCCTTGGTCCGGAGGGGTTCAATCGGTTGGCCATCGCGCGCGATTGCTGTGATCGTGAACCTTTCATCTGAGCGCAACTTTTTCTTCGGTCCTCGTCTCTTTACCGAAGTTGTGCTTGATCCGGAGGGCTAGAAATAAGTAGAAAGACGAGAGTTAATATGTGTAGATACCAAAACAATGAATGCATCAATTAGCTAGTCAGCACAGGCTTAATTAATATATATACCTGGTCAGACTCTGTCCGGTCATCGGAGCCATCATCACGGCCTCCTTCTTGCACTAGCATTCGGTCACCGGAGCCATCATAATCATGTCATTCCTCCTCTGTTGTTCGATAACCGTAGCATGCTTCTTCACCCTCTCCTTCCAGACCACGTTGAGATACGACATGAAATAAGCTCCAGCTGCGATTATGTCCCCCAACACCCGTTCTACTTACTCGTCTCGGCCGTGCTCCATAGTTTCTGCAAATATTACAACATGGCAATTATTATACAAACATGACAGATGGATATATTAGCGGCAAACGTAGACCTAGCTATAGCTATTCACAACAAGGAATTATATTAATTAATGGCCTCGACGCTTCTCAAGGGTTTGGGGTGGCCTCGGCAACGCTTAAAGGGTTCGGGGTGGCCTCAACGACACCGCTCTTTTAACTTGGTAAAGGAGGGGGTATATCGACAACGACGACATACATACATGGAAAAAATGTTATCGGGGAGGGGGTATATCCACCCCCCCTCATGTCAAAGTTATCGGGGAGGGGGTATCGACCCCCCCATGTTGAATATATGTTTAATTCCCGAGAGAGTTAGGAACCGGAGGGGGACTCCTCCCCCCTCATGTCTGATGAGTTTTTACTCCCTCTCTCCCATGAAACATTCATCGAACAAACTTAATACGAGTTTTAACAGAAAACATTCATCAAACAAAATTACAACAGAAAAAATTGACCAAGTTTTCATATATCATCATCATCATCTACTAAAAAAAATCGACATATTCTTTACATATGAACATACAAACGTTTGCATATTCGACAATAATATCACCAAAAAAATTCTATGAACATTAAAAATTCTAACCCTCGACCCCTCAACCCTCGAACCCTTGAACCCTCGACGACCCTCGAAACCTCGACCCCTCGACCCCTATTCCTCCTCATGTCGAAGTTATCAGGGAGGGGGTATATCGACCCCCCCCCCTCATGTCGAGGTTATCGGGGAGGTGGTATATCGACAACGACATACCCGATAAAGAAAAAAAAGAAAAAAAAGTAGAAGAAGAAAGGAATAGAGGTGAAGAAAAAAAATAGAAATTACTCTATTTTTTTCTTCTTCTCTTCTATTCCTTTCTTCTTCTCCTCTTTTTTTCCCTATTCTTATTTATTTCTCCTCTTCTTCCTCTCCTCTTCTTCTCCTTCTTCTTCTCCTTCTTCCTCTTCTTAATATTTTCCTTTTTCTTCTCCTTCTTTTTCTTCTTCTTCCTTCTTCCTTCTTCCTAGATAAAACTTTTCTAAAATGTAACTTTTCCATATATAAAAGTTTTTCTTCTTCTTCCTTCTTCCTTCTCTTCCTTCTTCCTAAATATATATAACTTCTCTAAAAATGAAACTAACCTAAAATGCACTAAATCAGAGAACATACATAGATAAAACTTTTCTAAAAATCTATCTTTTGCATACATGAACATATATACACAGAGAACATACATACATATATACATTTTTATAAAAATGCAAAAAACAAATCATCATATATATGAACAAAAAATCTGAAAAAGGACATATAGTTAGATATACACACATACATATACTCATACATATACATATAATCTGGAAAAAACATCATATATATGTGGAAAAAAACAGGGAGGAGAGGACAGGAGAAGGGGGCGGCGCCGGCATGACCAAGGAGAGGTGTGGTGTGGTTGGGGCAGGGGTAGAGGCACGATGTTGGTGTAGAGGGCGGCGACAGCGGCGTGGTCGGGGCAGGGGCGACGACGGCGTGGTCGATCGGGCCAGGCAGGGTGGGGCAGAGGCATGGCGAGGGCGCGTGGCGTGGTCGGGGCAGGGGCGATGACGGCATGGTCGGGGCAGGGCAACGGCGGCATGGCCGGGGCGGGCCGCCGGCGGCGTGGTCGTGGCAGGGGCGGCGGCATCGACGGGGGGACGACGTCGACGAGGTGAGCTCGGGCAGCCTTGCGTCGTCGTCGGAGGGATCGAAGAACTGAAACGAAATTTTTACAAGTGCTGGCTTATATAACAAAGGCTTTAGTCCCGGTTCGTGGCAGCAACCGGGAGCAATGCCCACCTTTAGTCCCGGTTGGTGCCACCAACCTGGACCAAAGGTCTCTTTTCAGCAGCCTAAAGGGCGGGAAGCAGACGCCTTTGGTCCCGGTTGGTGGCACCTACCGGGACTAAAGGGGGGCATTGGTCCCGGTTGGTGCCACGAACTGGTACGAATGCCCCCCTTTGGTACCGGTTGGTGGCACCAACCGGGACCAAAGGCCTCGTGCTGCCCGTGGCCAAAACTTTAGTCCCACCTCGCTAGTTGAGAGGGACGCACAGTGGTTTATAAGCCCCACTGCCGCACCCCTCTCGAGCTCCTGTCGATTGCAGGTTTACGGTCCTAATTGTCACTGCTATGCCTGTTGGGCCTACTGGGCCTTCTGCAGGCCTGAATCCTGGCCCATGGTAGGGTTTCTAGTCGTATTCAGGCCGTAGTGGCCGAGTAGGTGGCATTTTTTTATTTTCCCAGTTTTTTTTCTGTTTTTTTCATTATTTATTTTCTTTTGTTTTTTGCTTTATTTTTAGTTCCTTTTGCTTTTAGGTAATAAAAATTATAAACTTTTTGTTAGTGCCATTTGTTTTCCAATTTGAATAATTTAATTTTGATTTTTTTGAAATTTGTGTGAATCACTAGTTTTTGAATAACTTAACTATAAACATAGATTTTTGAGTGATTCTTTTTCCTGCTATTTAATATTACTGTGTTTTATTATTATATTCAAAAACATATTTTGTTATTTTAGTTTCTAACAAAAAATTCTTTATGATAATTCTTTTTTGCTATTAAAGTTTCTAACAAAAAAATTCTTTATGAAAATTCTTTTTTCTTTTAATGTTTTGAACAGAAAATACATTGATAATTTTATTTGCATAAATTTTATATAATTTTAGTTTCAATAATACTAGAGGTTTTATAAAATTTTATTTTGTTTTTACTATTTATTAAAGTTTATTTTGTTTCTACTTATTTATTTTATTTTATTTTTTGCTTTTTTATTTACTTTATGAAAATCCATTCTTTTTTGCTTTATTTATTTTATTAATGTTTTACACATAAAAGCCCTCTCCCCTGGCTGGTTCACTGGTCCCGGTTCGTGGCTTGACCCGGTACTAAAGACCACCCTTTGGTCCCGGCTCAGGCCACCAACCGGGACCAATGGTGGTGGGCCAGGAGCGAGGCCCACTGGTCCCAGTTCGTCCCAACAACCGGGACCAAAGGGGCCAGACGATCCGGGACCAATGCCCCCACGAGGCCCGGCAGGCCCCCTGGCCTCACGAACCGGGACCAATGGGCCCATGGGTCCCGGTTCGTGACTGAACCGCGACTAATGGGCTTACCTGGCCCGAACTAAAGCCCTGTTTTCTACTAGTGCTTGTAAAGATAAATATTGCATCGCCTATTACGTTGACCCTCCAAAAATTTCTAATAAAATAGTTAAGAACTTAAATGTTTCTAACTGCAAAGTTGATCCCTAGGATACTACTGAAGACATCCTAGAAAAAAAAGAAGGCAAGGGAGCTACAAAGAAGGGAGGTGCTTCTGGTTCCCAATAGACAGGGCAATTCAAGTCAGAAATCTTCTCCCATGATGGTGGACATTATAAACAAAATTGAGAGAAGTGTCTCTAGATGCACTAGCTTTTATGTAACAATGGGGAAGTGTACTGTTGCTAGTTTGGAAACTTCCAGTGGTTGGTCCTCCTTTTGCGTTCTTTTTGATCTATATCATCAGGAGAATGTGTCTTTGCTCCAAAACTTTTCTGGATATAAAATGGAACATCTTAAACTAGAATAGTAGGGGTCTTAATTCTCATGATAAATGGCTTGCTCTCACCAACAAGATTGAAGAATCCGGTTGCTCTATTGTCTGTCTTGAAGAAATATAAAGGAAGCTTTTTGACAGTGGTTACATTAAAAGCTTTTTCCTAAGAAGATTTTCTAAGTTTGATTTTGTGCCCTCTCTTGGGGCCTTAGTAGGGATTCTCATTTGTTGGAATGACATCCTCTTTCAAGTGCACACTCTTTTTAAAAATTAATTTGTCATCTCCATCCAGTTCACCTCCTCTCTTATTGGTGCTCAATGGATTCTCACTAATATTTATGGTCCCTGCCATGAGGAAGCTAGAACAAATTTCATTGATTGGTTTAAAAATATTCAGATGACTGATGCTAACTGGATTATTGTTGGGGACTTTAATTAGATATCCTAGTAATAGAAACAGAGGCTTAGGTGACATTAATAACATGATGAATTTTAATGAGGCTATCAGTAATTTAGCTTTGGTGGAAATAGCTCACAAAGGAAGAAACTTCACTTGGTCTAATATGCAAGATGCCCCCTTTTGGAAAGACTTGATTGGTTCTTCACCTCTGAGAATTGGACAACCAACTATCACAATACTTTAGCTCTTCCTCTATCAAGACCTATCTCTGATCACATCTCCTGCGTTATCCAAGTTGGTACTTCCATCCCTACAACACCTCTTTTCAGGTTTGAAAGTTTTTGGCTTGAACATCAAGACTTCAAAACAGTTGTTAAGAATCTTTGGGACCGGGATGTCCAAGAAGTGGATAGTTCTAAAGTTATTACAACAAAGCTCAAGAGGCTCAGAAAGGGTTTAAAATTTTGGTCAGTGAACCTCTCTAACCTATCTGCAAACATCAAGGCTACTAATGAGCTCACCTTCTTTTGGTATTTCATTGAGGAGTTTAGAGATTTGAGTCTAGCACTACTAGGGAAAATCCTAGCAGTAGCGCGGGTTTTGTGTCCACTAGTAGCGCGGGAGGCCGCGCTACTAATAAGGCGCTACAGCTATTGCTTAGCAGTAACGCGTGCCCGCACGCGCTACTGCTAGGACAAATAGCTGCAGCGTTTATTCAGTACCACACCACTGCTAAGGTAACTACTTGCAGCGTGTTTTCCGTCCATCGCTACTAGTATTTTTTTATTTTATTTTTATTTTTAGTGTATTTATGCGCCATCGTACAAATATTGGTACAATACCAGTTATGAGGTTTACATCATTATGTCCATAACAGTGTGTCAAATGAAGGTGGATTAGGTTCAAGTGGAGGCAATATGTGGTGCATGTCAAAAGTATACTACTAATCCAAACTTGATCTAGTTTGGACTAGTAGTACTTGCGATGTGCACCACATGTTGCCTCCACTTGAATCTAATCCGTCAGCACAAACTATTTAATCATCATCATAGTCATTACCACCAACACTAGCTATTTTATCATCATAGTAATAGTGTAGCACATCATCATCTTCAAACTCATTTCTAGCTAGCTAATCACTCCTGCTGCTCTCTCTTAGGTAAAATAATATAAAACATGTATAGCTCTCCTCCTTGATCAAACTGGAGCATGCAGATGAACTTGTCTCCTAATCGTGGGTAGCGCATCTGTTTGCTGCCCCCTAGTACTTCTCTGTGCTCCCCCATCACATATTTGGTCCAGTCTTGCACTATTAAGCATCCGTCGCTAATCTTGAATGCACTAAAGTAATCTGTAGGATATCTTGGCCGTAAGCTGATAATACTCATGGTACCTTTAGTCTCGATCCCATAAGGCACAACATTCATCGAGAGTCCCTGTTAAAGAACATCGTACGGTAACATACTTAGCAATGGAATTTAGCTTCAAAAATAATGTATGGAAAAGATGCACTGATGACAAATAGTAAAAATCTTACCATCCTTCCTAAATAGATGTGACCGTAGTTCATTACGAACACTATTGGTCGCACATTTTCAGTACTAACATTTCTAAATGCAGGAAGAAAATTTGTCTTGACAGTATCAAGATCCTCAAGCCATGAAACATAATGACTGAGCTCCTCACAGTTGAGTTCAGCCCCAGGACAGTATATGGTCCTGTCTACCAAGCGTTGGACATGTTTGCTTGCACCGAAATAAGCTGACAATATAAATTAGTTGTCAACTATTTTTGAATAAACAACATCAAAGACATAAATATGGTTGAGAAACATACATAATGGTATAACTGGAGGCGTCTGCACATCGACCCAGATGTCGGTATTACCTTCAATATCATCTTCCGGACGAATATCAAATGTGATAACCATATCAGGCTCAAATGCATAAGTCTTGCATAGTGCTCGCCATGTTTTGCATCCAAAATAGGTGTAGTCGTCTGAATTGTATAATTTTGCATAGAAAATATAACCATGCTCGGTCTTCAAGTAAACTTTCTTTTCCTCCATACTATGACTGAAACCTATCTTATCCAATACAAAAACTCTTGCATGGCAGGGGATACGCTAGTAGAATAGTAAAAAAAAATATAAGTTGAAGCAAATGAAGCAGATGTCATGCTTAATTACGAAAAAAGACTTGTCGTTGTGACTTACTGTATCCACTTCGAAGTTCTCGTCCAGCTTGATGCTGAAGCGCCTATCATCATCTAGGAAGATTCCGTCGCACAGGCCGCGCTCGTCTTCGCAGTATTTGCAAATACCGAAATCCTTTTCGTCGTCAGACATTTCCTATGTTCATAGTTAAAACATTAATTCAAAATCGATCGAAGACAACTACCAAGATACTCAACACACAAATCCGGGGCACTCGATATTTCCTACATATTCTGGCACAAGTCATGCCAAAATTCACGGAAAAATCCGGCATGACCTTTGCTAAAATAGGACATATCGAGCGCCTGAAATTTGCCGGAACGGAAATGAATCAACACTCCGGCAAAACATAGGCCACTCGGAGGTGTAACATGCAAACATGACCGGCCACTTGGATATTGAGCAACACAAGATATACATTTCAAAATATCTTATAGGTCTCAAATTAGCATGCATTCAATAAGCAAAAGTAAATCATATCATGCGTCCGTACATCGTAGAATATTATCACTAATACATCACGAATAGTGTCATACATATAACATCACTAATACAACTAAAAATCTAGCACACAATGGGTATCGGCGCGGCTGTGGACACCCACAGAGAAGGAACCATCACAGGATCATAGCTCCAGTGAGATCCCCGGAGAACCTGCCAGGTATTGGAGAACGGCCTATGCTCCAACGCAAACAAGTAGCGACGGACGTGCGCGTCCTCCTCACTGACACGGTGACGCACCACCTCCGCGAAGTCCTCGAGCCTCTGGATCATGACTGGCCCACGCGACAGCCACCAAAGAAGGTTCGGGTCAACGACAGGCTGGCTCTCACCAACCTGCGCCCCCCGGTAGGTAGCGCCTCCCAGTACCACCCCGGTGGAGCCCAGTCCCGCACATGGCCGATTTGGTCAAGCAGGTGTCGTCCTCCGCCGACTCGACGATGAGGATGCGGGATAGGCATCGTCCACGTCGAGGCGGGAAAAATTGCTTTAACTAAAAAATAGAAACAAGTTCTTACTAACTAGTTCTATTAATTCAACTAGTTCTTACTAAAAATAAACTTACTATAAATAAAAATATTCTAGTACCTAATTAGTACCTAGTTCTTACTAACTAATTAGTACCTAGGAACTACTGCCCTAATTACCATCTAAGTAATTAACTAACTAGCACTAAAAATAGCCTAGGGTTCATACTAACTAGCACTAAATAGCTAGGGTTCATACTAAGCAGAGAAGAGGGATCGGAAGGGGAGAGTGCTTACAGAGGGCAGGGAGAGAGATGGGGTCGGGGGAGACGGCGGCACCGAGGCGCGGCGAGGCGGGGTCGGGGGAGACGGCGACAAGGTGGAGGTCGGGGGAGACGGCGGCGAGGCGGGTTGAGGGAGACGGCGGCGAGGCGGGGTCGGGGGAGATGGCGGCGAGGCGGGGTCGGGGGAGACGGCGGCGAGGTGGGGTCTGGGGAGACGACGGCGAGGCGGGGTCGGGGGAGACGGCGGCGAGGCGGAGGCGATGAGGAATAGTAGAGGAGAATTGGGGGAGGAAGCAGAAGAGAGGGAATCAGGCCGCGCGGGGGGTTAGGTGAAAATAGCTTTAACTGTAGCGTGGGGAGGAAAAACGCGCTGCTGCTAAAATCCGTAGTAGTAGCGCTGTTCGTAGAAGGGCGCTACTACTATACCTAGCACGTTGGGAACGGTGTGGCAATTATAGTAGTAGCGCTTTCTGATCCTGCCGCGCTACTGCTAAGCGGCTAACAGTAGCGCGGTTCTGCCAGACGCGCTACCGCTAAGTAGCAGTAGCGCCTCATTTTAACAAGCGCTACTGGTAACATTCTGTGTATAAGGTTTTCCCTAATAGTGTAGGGGAAGGCCAATTGTAGAGATATTATTAAGTCTCATTTTCTTGAACTTCTTTCTCACCAAAGAATTTATTGGAAGCAGGGAGCCACAATTAGATGGGTCAAATTTGGAGATGAAATGACTAAATTATTCAAAGTTAAAGCAATCATCAGGCATATATATAACATGATTTACATGCTTCAAGATGAGAATGGGGATGAACATTTTTATCACATTGCCAAAGCTGCCCTTATGTGGAGAGACTTCAAGGCCAGATTGGGGACCTCCCTTCCTACCAGCAGTCTTCTTCAGCTCAATAGTTTAATCTCCCAACAGGAAGACTTGAGTTGCCTAGAGGCCCCCTTCTCCAAAAATGAAATTGATGATGTCATTCTCAATCTTCTCAGTGATAAGTGCGCTGGCCCTGATGGTTTCAATGGTGCCTTCATCAAGTCTTGTTAGGATATTATTTGCAAGGATTTCTATAAGATCATTGAAGATTTCTATTTTGGCAGAGTTAATATGCAGAGTATTAAGTGCCTCCTATTTTACCATGATCCCTAAGAAGGATGCTCCTATGGATTCCAGTGATTACATGCCAATCTCTTTGCTGAATTGTTCCATAGATATCATCACCAAGCTCCTAGCCAACACACTCCAGCAAATCATTCTCAAACTAGTCCACACAAATCAATATGGATTTCTTAGAAGTAGGGCCATTCAAGACTACTTAGCTTGGGCCTTTGAATATTTGCATCAATGCCATCAGTCATAAAGAGAACTTCTGGTCCTTAAGTTGGACTTTGAGAAAGCTTTTGATCTTATTGAACATAGCACTTATCCTAGAAATTCCACAGCCTAGATGTTTTGGACCCAGATGGATGTTATGGATGAAAATGATCTTCTCCTCTAGTCCATCTTCAGTCTTGCTAAATGGGGTCCCTGGTAAAATGTTTCTCTGCAAGAGAGGAGTCAGACAAGGAGATCCTTTTTCTCCTCTACTATTTATGGTTGCAATTGACTTATTGCGGTCTATCTTCAATGAGGCTTTGTCCCATCGGTTGATTAAAAATTCTATTCCAGTGAACTCTTGCCCATATTTCCATGTTATACAACATGCTGATGATACTGTGCTGGTTCTGCAAGCTGAGGATACACAACTTCTTCATATCAAATACCTCATTTTGCACTTTGCTGAGCATATTGACCTCAAAGTTAATTATCACAAAATCCATCATGGTACCTATCAATGTGAGACCTGAAAAAGTTCAAAGATTGACTGTCATCTTTGGTTGCCAACAAGGACCTTACCCCTTCACTTATTTGGGTTTGCCACTTTGTCTATCCAAGCCAAAGATTGAGGACTTTCTCCCTATTGTCCAAAGAATAGAAAGAAGTCTACTGGGGTGGTCCACTATGCTCTCCTATGATGGAAGAATTCTCATGATTAAGTATGTGTCCTCTGTTGTAGCGATCTTTTTCATGTGTTGTCTCATGCTGCCAATGTCTATAGTGGATCAGATAAGCAACTACTTGAGGCACTGTCTATGGTGGAAGTTTGGCATGGAGGATAAAGGATCTGCTCTAATTGCATGGATAAAATCTGCAAGCCAAAACACCAAGGACGGCTGGGAATAAAAGATGTTCAGACTCACAACAAAGCCTTATATATTCATGAAAAATCTTCATAAGTTTCTGAATAAAGAAGACCTGCCTTGGGTCAAACTCATCTGAGAAAAATACTATGCCTCAGATACCCCTGTTAACAAGTTGGAAGGCTCTTTTTGGTGGAAGGCTCATCTTAAACTTATTCCACTTTATAAGGAGTTTGCAAAATGCAATATTGGCAAGGGTGACTCGGTTTTTTCTGGCTTGATAAATGGACTAATGTTCCCCTCTCTACTAAATTTCCAGAGCTTTACTCCTTTGCCCACAATGACTCTATCTCAGTGGCCTCTGCTTCCTCTGCTGAAAGCATTCTGAATCTCTTTCACACTCCCCTTTACATTCAGGCCTATGATCGGTTTATAGAGCTTGTTGAAATTATTCCTGACACTCACACTGCTGAAAATGACTGCTGGTTCTTCAGTAGCCCTAAAAAGAAGTTTTCTGCCACTCAAATATACTCTTCCTTAATAGTAATCACATGGCTCATGTTTTGTTTAGGAACCTGTGGAGGACTGCCTGCAGGCTAAATCACAATTTTTTTTGGTTGACCCTACATGACAGATTAATTCTAGAGTCTTGCTAAAAAGAAAAGATTTCTTCCTCCCCAGTTACAGTTGTGTTTTATGTAATCTGGATACTGAAGAAACTCGCTTGCATGCATCTGCTGTGGGACTCTGATTTTGCTCTGAACTGTTGGGACTCTATGGTTGCTAATAGAAGAAGGGGTACCTCGGTTTATGATGATTCACTTCTGCTTGGGGCGTCTCTCCCTACAAAGATTAGACTGGAGATGATCATCCTGGGGTGCTGGCATATTTGGCAGCAAAGAAATGGACGTATTTTCAGAAACATCCAGCCTTCTTTGGCTTCTTGGAAGATCTGCTTTAGAAGGGATTTAGAGCGACTCCTTTTCAGAGTTAAAGACAAGTATGTTACTCCCTATGTTCCAAAATAAGCGTCTTAACTTTGTACTAAAATTAGTACAGAGTTGTACTAAGCTTGAGACCTTTATTTTGGGACGAGGCAGTACTTGGCTTTAGAATTGGATCCATAGCACGTTCTAAATGATGGTTATTTTTCTCAGGACTGGTGTAGGCTAACTTGGTTTCCCCCTGTTTTTAGATAGCTATTTTTTTGTTCCTTCCTTTTCTTCCTTCCTCCTTGTACTATACTTTGATATTAATGAAAATTTACCGTGGAACAATTGTTCTACGGTGTGAGGCTTCAAAAAGAAAAGAAAAAAGGGGGCTCAGAAGGGACCATGAAATAATTCGTAGGAACCCACACCGGCTCAAGGTCACGGGAGAAAAAGACTCGCTCCAATGCGACAGCGAGTCCAGTACTATGTGGCTCGGACGTACGTGTCGTCATGATGTGGGGGGTTACCGACACAGCTGCTCTCTCTCGCTGCTGCTGCAGCTGCTGATCCACCATACATTTCGCTTCCAGGACTGGGGCCAGCCGGCCGGCCACGCACTCGAGGATGCCGAAACAGCTTGGATGGCAACGGATTGCACCATGGCAGCGACGTCTCTGGCAAGCCATTTTTTCGCACAAGATTGCGTCATCAGTTTTGACGTGTGCAATGACGATCATACATAGTAATACATGCACAAGTGCCGTGCTAGCTATGAGTATAGAAAGAACTGGCCGACGTAGCTAGCGACCCGAAAGCTAAGTAGAAGAAAAAAAGGAAAAAAAAAAGAAACTCCCCTTGAAAGAGTGTATTTCCAACTTTGTTGGAAAGTCAACATTTTTTATGTTTGACCGTATTTACATAATAATACATCAACATTTATGCCATCAAATTAGTTGCATTAGACTCATGATAAAATATATTTTTATCATATACCTATTTGGTTTCACAAATATTGATATATTTTTGCTCCAACTTGATAAAACTTTGAGATAATTTGACCCTCCAACAAAGTTGGAAGTCCACTCTTTTAAGGACGGATGGAATAAACTCAATTAAACCTCACGCATCGGTTCTATTGAAAAATAGATATTAACCATGAGTTGTAAAGCTTGTATTTTTTTTATTGCGTGGAATATGAGAGAGCTTTATTTGTTTTATTTATGTGGTAACATCGTATCTATTATAAAAGTTCATCGGAAGTACAAAACATCTTAAACATAATAAAAATTACACCGAGATTCCGAGACCACTAATGGCGCTAGAACAAGCCGCCGACGCGCCGCTGTCGCCACTCCCCTACCGGAGTCGGCTTGATCTTGTCAATGACAGCCGTGAATTCTTCGTATACATGCACCGGCACACTGGAGCCGCAGTCGTCGTCGTTGAACCCTTGCATAGATTTGAAGCATCTGACAACATATCTCGTCACATGCCAAGAAACCCTAACCTCACCGCTCCAGGAAGACACCGGGAGTTTACGTCGGAGTTCCATCGACTACGTCCAGATGGATGAACCCGAGGAGGATCGAAGCCCGGAAAACAAACTCAAATAAGAAGCACCGCCATCTGCTTGAGCGTTGCACTTGCGAGTAGTAAAAAAACCTAACCTAAACTACTAACTGAAGCATAGGCACCGAAATTCTCCTCCCCGTCACCGACCATCATAGCAGCAGGCAGAGAGGAGGTTGGGGGGGGGGGGGGGTGCAAATCCAGCTCACCGATGAAGTCTGGAGGGAAAAGTTTGCCCTAACTAGTGCAGAACCGGGCATTAGCACCGGTTCGTAAGGCTCTATAGTGCAGGTTACATAACCGGCACTAATTTGTGGTCACTAAAGGCCTCCCCCTTTAGTACCGGTTCAGCACGAACCGGTGCTAAAGGGCAACCACGTGGCACGAGCCAGCTCCGGGGACCTGGAGCCCTTTAGTACCGGTTGGTAAGACCAACCGGTACTATAAGGTTTGGGGGTTTTAGTTTTATGATTTCTTTTTCATTTAATTTTGTGTTTCCATTTTAATTCTTTTTCGTTTGCTGGTATTTTACGATACTACACATTGTACACGTTATGCATATATATATATATATATATATATATATATATATATATATATATATATATAGAATTTCTAGTAGAACCAATCATGCATATATATATCACATCAATGTCTCACAAATTAAACCACCATATTAATTAATTCACACATACACACATGTATAGCTATATACAATTTCTCCTACATATGAATGTTGCCTTCGGAGCCAGTGGCATTAGCCTAATTGGTGCCTTCGGAGCACGATGACAATTGAAAGTGGTTTTCATAGGGGCGGTAGCGGGTAATAGAATTTTCCATTCGGATTTATGACCTGGTCGAGCAAAAATCCCGCTATTTCCTCTTGAAGTGCTTCTACGCGCTCCCTTTCTATGAGCTTCTCCCGCACCTCTTTGAACTGTTAAGAAGGAGATCAATATGCATGTGTATTAGTTGTGTGACTAGCTAGATATCGATAATGGTGTAAAAATTGTGAATAGTGTTCTGACAAGCGTACCCATTGCTGTCTTTGAGATCTGCTCCTTTCGGACGCCATCATGCGAATGATACCAAGCCTAATGATACCAAGCCTCACTATCGATGGCATAATTTCTAATCTTTCTATTCTTCAAGCGCATTTTCTCCATCTTGATCTTGTGATCATCGACGACATCGGCAACATGCAACTCCAATTCCATCTTCTCCCCCTCAATTCTTTTCAATTTTTCTTTCAAGTACTTGTTTTCTCTTTCAACTAAATTTAACCTCTCGACAATAGGGTCGGTTGGAATTTCCGGTTCACATACCTCCTAGATAAAAATATCTATGTCAACTTGATGGGCATAATTTGTCATAAACACGAAATGCAACTAATAGTTTTAAAAGAGAATATACCACATCCGAATCATAACAAGGACGAGGGCCGACGGGGACGGATATCAAACCATGGCACTATGTATAACAAACAACGTACGGGTAAGATAATTATTACATGATTAACTATATATCCAAATCACACAAACATCAATTTTTTATATAAAATTACATGAACAAGAGGCTCACCACAAGGTGGTGCCGGTGACGGGACGGTGCGGGCGATCGACGGTGGTTACGACGGAGATTTAGAAGGCACTAAGTAAACCACACCTACATATGCAAACTAAGTGTTATTTTTGACCTCAAATTGCATATAAATCAAATACTAGAACATATATATATTTCCTCTCAAATTACTAAACTCACAAATTAGTAACTATACAAAGCATGGGAAGAGCTAATCTAGCAATGAGAGTTGAAAGGACAAAGTTGCTAACCTTTGTGATCATTTGAATGGATGGGGGCCTTCAAATCTTGACAAATTTTGGGCAAAATTTGTGAGGAGCTCGAGGGGAAAGGGGAAGAACAGAGGAGAAGTGAGGGGAAAGGGGAAGAACAGAGTGGCTCGGGTGGACGAAGGGTTTATGTACGTCGACCTATAGTACCGGTTCGTGGCACGAACCGGTACTAAAGGTGCTGGAGGGGGCCCAGACTGACAACATCCTGCCACCACCCTCATTAGTACCGGTTCGTGGCACGAACCGGTGCTAAAGGTTAGCCACGAACCGGTACTAATGAGAGCGGCCCGGCTAGCCGTTGGAACCGGCACTAATGTATACATTAGTGCCGGCTCTAATACAAACCGGCACTAATGTGCTGCGCGTTTGACCCTTTTTCTACTAGTGCTAGCTGCCAAGAGAGAGCTTTATTCATTAAAGGCATTTCTAGAACAATCAACCAGAATACTGTTGCACAGGAAGTTAAGAGTTTCAACGAGCCAACTCTCAGTCATATTGACAGTACAGGCGAACGCAGGTGGCCTCGGCACCCTCTTCCCCTGGGGCGCCTAGGGTGGCCGCCCCTCCTGTGGCGCCGGCGAGCCCCTCTTGCCAGAGGGCTGGGGTGGGTGGGGAGTACGGGCAGGAGGCCCATACACTCCCCTCCCCTGGTACGTCTCCGACTCTTTGCCGCGGGGCGCGAGCGACGTCGGCGGCACCGTGGAGCGCCCCACCGCTTTCAGGTGTTCCCGTGGTTTTGTCGATGGAGGCCGACCGGAGGCAGGAGGCCCCACCCCGAGCAGGGTCACTCGGGAGGAGGTTATTGCGTTTGGAGGGATTCCAGACCCGGTCTCTGTTGGGTGACGATTGAGCTGCCGTCTCCAGGATCATCCGGAGGTTGACGACATATAGCAGCGGTGCGCCATGAGGGCGGCCAAGCTTCGTGACGTTGAGGTCACTACTGGTATGCCGGTTAATACTGCTAATTCCATTCTACATTTTTCTAATGATGAGATTATTAATAATACAAACCAATTAGGAGTTTCCCTAGGTAGTAATGATAGTGAAATTTCAAATTCCGTCAATGATATCATGGATTTAGAGACGGAGCGGGCTTTAGAGATGATTCGTAACTTAGCAGCGGTTAAACCCATGAATGATTCCGATATTGATGCTTTCGGGGTCAGGGTGCTCGATAATTTTTGTGCGGATCTTGTTCCACCCCTCCCTGAGTCTGAGGAGGAGGACGAAACATCTGAGACTGTTGTGGTTAGGTCCACTGAGCCTGGTTGTGAGGACCGACTGGAGGGTCAGAACAAACCTAAATGCAAGTGGAAGCAGAAGATTTACCTGGCTTCGGCAGTGCGTAGGAGTGCTAGGATCCGTACGGCTAAAAAATTTCATGACGAAATATGAAAGGAATCTTTTGGAATAGTAGAGGTCTGAAAGACTTGGCTAAAAGAAGGTTTCTTGCAGAGGCGTCTATCGAGCGTAGGCTAGATTTTATCGCATTGTCGGAAACTGGTAGAGATAATTTTTCGCCACATTTTCTCAATACTTTATCGGGAGGTATTGATTTTGATTGGCATTGTCTGCCACCGAGAGTAAGATCGGGTGGGATCTTACTCGGAGTTAGATTCGATTCGCTCGAAGTCCGAAGTGTGGTGATGGGAGATTTTGCAGTTAAGTTTCGGGTGCGGTCGAAGGCCGATGGGTTTAATTGGGCTCTGGTGGCGGTATATGGTGTTGCACAGCCTGAACTCAAACTTGAGTTCTTGGCTGATCTGGTTCGGATTTGCGGCTCTGAGCAGCTTCCAATCCTGGTAGGGGGTGATTTCAACATTATTAGAAGGCGTGAGGAGAAGAACAATGATAATTTCGATGGGAGATGGTCGTTTATGTTTAATACTATCATTGAAAGCTTGGATCTGAGAGAGATAGAGCTTTCGGGAAGAAAATTCACCTGGGCTAACGCGTTGCCAAATCCGACGTTTGAAAAGCTGGATCGAGTACTAGATAGCGTCGAATGGGAACAGAAGTTTCGCTTCATAACAGTTCAGGCACTTTCCAGTGGTATTTCTGACCACACGCCTTTATTTATAGACTCTGGTGAGGCTACCCACTTGGGAAACAAAAACTCGTTTTCGTTCGAGCTGGCTTGGTTTGAGCGAGACGACTTCTTTGATCTCGTAGCCAGGGAACGGGCTAAGGATGTAGGAGGCAGGACTGCGCTTGAGCGTTGGCAGAATAAGATCAGACACTTGAGAAGTTTTCTACATGGGTGGGCTAAGCATCTTAGTGGGATTTACATGGTCGAAAAGGAAAGGCTTCTTACCCTTATTCAGTCCCTAGATGTAAAAGCAGAATCCACGGTTTTGCCGGCCTCGGAGCTTCATGCCAAGCTTGACGCGGAGATGAGATTGAAAGAGCTTCTTCGTGAAGAGGAATTAAAGTGGCCACTGCGGGCCAAGGTCCGATGAGTTGTCCAGGGGGACGCGAAAACTCAATTCTTTCACATGATCGCCAATGGCAAACACAGAAAGAAGAGGATCTTTCAGCTTGAACAAGATGAAGGAACGATTTTAGGATAGGAGAACCTAAAATTATACATAACCGAGTATTACAAGCAGTTGTTTGGGCCTCCAGAGGATAACTGTGTTTCTTGGATGAGTCTAGGATTGAGGATGTTCCTCAACTTACTGCTGTTGAGAATGATATTTTGGCTGCTCCTTTTTCTGAGAAAGAGGTGTTTGAGGCCATCTCGCAGATGAAAAATAAAAAGGCTCCCTGACCGGATGAATTTCCGGCGGAGTTCTATAAGAAGTGCTGGCATATTATTAAGGGGGATTTGTTGCCGTTGTTCCATGATTTATTCTCTGGACAACTTCAGCTATTTCAACTGAATTTTGGAACGATAACCCTGCTTTCTAAGAAAACAGAGGCTGTGAGAATTGAGAAATTCAGGCCCATCCGTCTTCTTAATGTTAGTTTCAAAATCTTTACCACGGTCGGGACTAATAGGCTCACACAGATTGCCATTCTGTGGTGCAGCATTCCCAAACTGCTTTCATGCCGGACAGAAACATCCTAGAAGGGGTTGTGGTCCTTCATGAAACGCTCCACGAGATTCACACGAAAAAACTAGATGGAGTTGTTTTCAAGGTGGATTTCGAGAAAGCGTATGATAAGGTCAAATGGCATTTCCTTCAACAGGCCTTACACATGAAGGGTTTTGATGAAGCCTGGCGACGCCAGGTAGAATCTTTCACACAAAAAGGGAGTGTTGGAATTAAAGTGAATGATGACATAGGTCATTATTTCCAGACACACAAGGGCCTGAGACAAGGTGATCCAATGTCTCCTATTTTGTTCAACATTGTGGTTGATATGTTGACAATTTTGATAGGTAGGGCAAAGGAGGCTGGTCAGGTGGGTGGCTTGGTGCCTCATCTAGTTGATGGATGTGTGTCTATCCTACAGTACGCTGATGATACAATCATCTTTATGAAGCACGACTTGGCAAAAGCGAGAAATATGAAGCTGGTGTTATGCTTATTTGAACAATTGACCGGGTTGAAGATTAACTTTCATAAAAGCGAGTTGTTCTGTTTTGGTAGAGCCAATGAGGAACAAGAGGCTTATAGGCAATTGTTTGGATGCGAATTGGGGACATTACCTTTCACGTACTTAGGTATACCCATTCACCATCGTAAGCTGACAAACAGAGAATGAAGTGTATTGAGGATCAATTTGAGAAGAAACTGAGTTGCTGGAAGGGCAAACTCATGTCTTACAGAGGCCGATTGATTCTTATTAATTTGGTGCTCACGAGTATGCCTATGTTTCTCTTGTCTTTCTTCGAAGTCCCAGTTGGTGTTAGGAAAAGGCTGGACTTCTATCGATCCAGATTCTTCTGGCAGAGCGATGAAATAAAAAGAAAATACAAACTCACCAAATGGGATGTCATTTGTCGACCAAAGGACCAGGGGGGCCCTGGCATTGAGAATCTTGAAGTCAAGAACAGATGTCTTCTCAGTAAGTGGCTATATAAGTTATCAGTTGAGACTGATGCCACGTCGGCGCAGATTCTCCGTAGTAAGTATCTGCAGTCCAAAACTTTGTCCCAGGTGACAGTGAGACCGACGGACTCGCCTTTTTGGAAGGGGCTCATGAGAGTCAAAGCAGCCTTCTTTAATAGGACAAAGTTTATAATCAGTAATGACACTACCACGCGCTTCTGGGAGGATACTTGGCTTGGAGAGACGCTGCTGGCGCTTCAGTATCCGTCCATGTATAGTATTGTTCAACGACGTGATGCTTATGTTGCAACGATATTGCAGTCCATCCCCCTTAATATTCATTTTAGGAGAACGCTTGTTGGCAACCGGTGGGAAGCGTGGCTTCATTTAGTGAGTAGACTGATGGAGGTTCAGCTATCTCATCAGCCCGATCAGTTGTGTTGGAAGCTTACTAGGTCTGGAGAGTTCACAGTTAAATCGATGTATATAAATGTCATCAACTCTAGGGCCATTCCTAGTTCCGAATATGTTTGTAAAGTCAAAGTTCCTTTGAAAATTAAAGTGTTTATGTGGTTTGTGCATAAACAAGTCATATTAACAAAGGATAACTTGGTAAAACGCAACTGGACAGGATCTACTAGCTGTAGTTTTTGTCATCGGGATGAAACTATCAAACATCTTTTTTTTATTGCCCGTTGGCCAAAGTTTTGTGGCAGACGGTGCACATTGCCTTTAACATTACTCCTCGAAATTCTGTCAGTACGTTATTTGGAACATGGCTTGTTGGGATAGAGTTCGAAACAGCTAGACACATTCGCGTAGGAGTATGTGCTTTGCTGTGGGCAATTTGGAACTGCAGAAATGATTTGACTTTTAACAGAACAACAAATATTCATGTTTTGCAGGTTATATTCCGAGCCACTGCGCTGATCCCTATGTGGTCGTTACTCACTCCGACGGAGGCCATGGAGCGTTTGGTTACTGGATCTATCCGGTGGGAGATGGTAGCACGGGATATCTTCAACCGGTTTGGATGGCGGTCATGTAATAGGATAGGCGATTAGTTTTTCTATCTTTGTTATGCCAGCCGGTTGTGGCCTCTTGGCTTTTATGTTTTTGGCATTGTGGCTCTTTGTGAGCTTGCCGTTACTTTGTTTCAGACCATAAGACCTTGTTGAACCTATTTGTTTATTTATAAAGATGGCCGTATGCATCTTTCTGATGCAGAGGCCGGGGAATTCCCCCTTTTAAAAAAAAAGTTGATCTGTTTACACCATGAATACTAAAATTAGAAAACTGAGGTGCTACCTCTCCAATTTCATCTAGTAGAGCGATCAACGAGCTCCTTGCAGTCCGATTCCATCATCACATGTCTGAAGCCTCGGAGCTGTGCAAATACAACATCATAACTCGTATATGTGAATATTACAGGTGTCCTTCTTTTCTAAGCATACAAGAAATGGGCAATTTTTACAAGGAACCGCATATACGGTTGTATCATATACAAATACAATTTGGTCCCCGCAAAAAATATACAATTTGATCATCCACTCTAACACCCTCCCTGAGTCAAAAACGGGTGTCTTGCGATTACTAAGACTATCCCAAACATCCAAGAAGAGTGGAGCTGCTAAGCCCTTGGCAAAAATAAGCATGATAAGGTACGGTGCCGGAGCCTCACCCATGGCCACGCGATCTCGAACAAAGTATGGATCAATCTCTACGTGATTCACTCTTTGATGGTTAGCTCGATCCCGAGTCATGAATACCGAACCGACGTTATCGCATAACACTATTGTGCGCTAGTTAGATTCTTAGAGTCGGTCCACTGTCTCCTGCATAATAGGCATAGGCATAGTGTTGATCATTTATGGCTTTACTGTTGTAGTTATGTCGGTTTTGTTTTTTAACTTTTGTCAGACTGATGGTGTGTGGCTGTATGCATCCTAACTATACAAAGATTGGGTATTGTTTATTATGTTTTGTATCCACTTGGTGCTACATTTTGAGTTAATAAAAACACTCTTTATCGAAGAAAAATCTTAGAGTAGCCAACAAGATTCACATCAACTCTATATTCAGTCTTTGCACTCGAGCGTGAGACATCATGTTGGCTCTTGGCAGGCAGGACACCAAATTGGCAAACGCGTCCTCATAGGATACCTCTTGGACCATGTCCCAATCCGTCAACAACAATCTCACATGACATGACAAAAATTCAGTCACGTAATGCGCTGTACCCCCGTATGTAACCAAGTAGTAACAAAAACCTGACCGGCCGGAGCATGGGTGGAAGCTCCACAGCTCTTGACTTGACTAGTGAAAGTGACAAAAGTGCACATGTTACACGAATGTCTACGTTCATGAATCAGTGTCTAGCTTCCCTACATACAGATTGTCAAAGTTGTTGATTACGCCAGTCGCCAGTCAGTCCTCTATTTTGGCATACGTACATTTCCAGGAGCTGTCACCTGTATTGTCTACTAGCTACAGCTTAGCTAGTGTACAAGACTAGTTATTCCATGTCCCCCTCAACCCGGCCAATTCTCCCGGCCTATAGCGCCGTGGTGATAATTCGTGCCCTCCGAGGCAGAGACACCTCAGCTAGTTGCGGCTGCCAGAGAAACCGCGAGCGCGTACATGTCAATGTCCCAATGAATATCCGTGATACCTAGCGCGAGCGCGTACATGTCAATGTCCCAATGAATATCCGTGATACCTTTCACACACAATTCTCCGTGTCTGCTGCCTGGACAACGTACGACGACCGGCCTCGAAGACGACTTTTACCCGGCTTGAAATGGGTTCAGTGAAATAGCGAACTCTGGACTACCTTGCTGACTTTTCGGCCGATGCTTCAATAAACTTCTGAGTTTTAACAAGTTTGCTCCCTTAAAACGAAAACACAGAGATGACAACGTGCTTGGCTCATGGCGCACCTCCTGTGGATGTAGGAGGAATAAGATTTCGACACCCACATAGATGCATTTTTCAGTTCATTTAATGGTGTTTATCATATACTAAAGCATAATATAGGTCAAAAATAGAGAAACATGTTAGAAAATCCGACAAAAAATAGAAAGATATACTAAAGCATAATACTTTGAAATTTTTTCCTTGCGGGAGGTAAAACTTTGAAACTTGATAAAGAACGAGGGATAAATTCACCAAGTTTCAAATTTTAAAACCCTAAACCCTGAACAAAAAATTAATATTACAAATTAAGCCAATTCATATGAAACTTGCTTTGGTAAGACTTGGTAAAAACTTAAATATTTCAATTATCAAGTTTCAGTACTTAAAACTTGGTAGAAAAATAGCTTGTAAAAAAATGTATTCAAGAGTGGTCTTGTTATTAGCTCTCATCGCAAGGAATATGCACATGCAACTTGAAACATAAATTCAACTTTTGGTTCAAAGATATACTCCCTCCTTCCCAAAATAAATGTCTCAACTCTAGTACAACTTTATAATAAAGTCAGTACAAAGTTGAGACACTTATTTCGGGATGGAGGGTGTAATAAATACTCCCCCCGTCCTATAATATAAGAACATTTTTCATGTTGTGTTAGCTTGAAAAACGTTCTTATATTATAAAACGGAGGGAGTACAATTTTAACGGACAAAAGGAAAAGGGCAAAGTTTGCAGACCTAAAAAATCAAGGTGGACTGGGCATTCTAGATGTGACGATTCATAATAAGGCTCTGATGATGAAGAATATTCATAAATTCCTCAACAAGCAGTCTCTGCCATGGGTGGAGCTTATCTGGCAAACTTACTATTCTGAATCCCCTTCTGGTGACAAATTGGAAGGATTTTCTTGCTGGAAATGTCATCTGAAAGTTCTCAAAGAATACAAAGATAACTCAATTTGCAAAATGGAAATGGTGGCACTATGTTGCTTCGGCATGATACCTGGCTGGACCAACCTCTCAAAGACAAATTTCCTGAGCTTCATTCATATGCTTTGGATGAATCACTTTCAGTTAGAGACTGGACACTTCAACAAGATACCTGTCAGTTGTTTTACATGCCAATGTCCACCCAAGCCTATGATCGGTTCCAATTGTTGGAAAATTTAATTCAAAATCAGGTACAGCCACAAGGAAAGGATCAATGGGTAAGCAAAGGTCAGAAAGGCAAATTCTCCTCTATTACAATGTACCACAATTTGCACCCACAACAAGAGAAGCTAACAATATTCAAATGGCTCTGGAAAAATGCCTGTAGGCTCAGACACAAAATCTTATTTTGGCTGCTACTTCATGACAGAGTTAATACTAGGAATCTCCTCAAAAGGAAAAACTTCCACCTGGAATGCTATGAATGCGTATTCTATAATGATAAGACTGAAGAAATACTGAGACATCTCTTTCGGGACTGCGAATCTGCACAAGATTGTTGGCACAGTGTGTTACCAAGAAAAAAACTGGGAATTTCCTCCTCAGATGACATTGAGCTAATTTTCCAGCTTCTTCCTAAGGGCATTGCTATGGAGATTATAATTCAAGGATGCTGGACCACTTGGTGTCAAAGGAATGGATTTTTTTAGAAAAGAAGCACCAAGCATAAGATGTTGGAAATATAGGCTAAAAGAGGATTTGAGATTATTGGCTCACAAGATAAAAGCAAAGCATTTTAACACCCTTCAGAAGTGGATCGGGGATCATCTGAAGTGATTCCTTGCTAAGAACCTTAGTTACTCTTCTGTTTCTATGTTGGAAAAAAACTGGCATATAGGATACAGATAATTGGTCTTCTTTTTTCCGTAAATATTGTAACCTTCTTCTTTTAATAGAAAATACTATAGAACTATTGTTCTGCTGTTGGGGCTTCAAAAAAAAAGGAAAAGGCACGAGAAATGGGATGGGCCGAGCATGCAGTGTCTGCTAAAAGCTGCATGCATGGACCCTCCTCCTCTGCCCTCCCCCGTTCAAAATCTTTTTTGTTTAAAGAGCCAAACACTTGCAGGCTCCCAACCAAGTTTACATATCGTGAGGCAAACACGCGGCCGACCAAGTGTGCCACTACGGATTTTTCGTGGGAATCGAATCGTTCAGGGTTCAAACCCCAAGTATGCTCCATATAGTGTGAAATAAGCATCTGAGGCAGTGGCAGAGTTTTATATTCAAAGTACCAAATTTCTCTTTCTTCTAACTAATTCAGCTCAGACATCAGCATTCTTTTTTGTACATGACATCCTTTCAGATAATACAGTTTGGGGTGTACCATTGGATATGGCTTTTATACCCTTGTATATATGCTCAGTGCAACGATGAGATCAATAAAAGCTTCAACTGCGAACCAATCTGTGGTTGGATGTTTAGAAGGACAGTGGTATCTCCAGCCTATCAGGATTCAAGTACTGGTGCTCGCATTTATCCTGGATTTATTTCAGGATTTCCGGCGATGCGCGTTCAGTGGGAGGAGACGTTCCCGTCGATTACGAGGCGCCTACGGTGACTTCGTAAAATCTCAAGATGATATGCCGGTTCAATCTTTCGGAGGTGCGTGTGTATGCATTCATAGGAATGAGTGTATGCGAGTGTATATGAGCGCTTGCGTCTATACTATGTTTAAAAAAAAGCTTCAACTATCTAGTGAAAATGCATCAGTGAATTTTGCACGTGGCTCGTCCGTGAGACCGTGACACTTTGCTTTGTGCGGCGGTTTCCCGGTTCACACACCAGATACCACTCAACTCACTCACACATCAGGGAATCGATGCTGCGATCGAGCTCTCCTCCCTATAAATTCGCGGGGCATCCTTGCACAGCCCGTATCATCCATCCGAAGACCTGCCTAGTAAAGGGCCCTAGTAAAGAGCCATTTGCATCAAGGAACTGATGGCTGCTGCCCATATCACCTCCTTGTCCTTCTCCATCCACCAAATAATGTTCCATTCGCCGGTGGCCCGAAATGGTGGCCGGAGAGGCCGTCCAAATGCTTTTTTCTGCCCTTGGGCGCCGGTGATCTGCCATGGGCGACGGGAGGCTACGTCCCGTGCGCTGTCCGATAACTGTGATTTCCAGGTATATATAGTCCTTTTCGCAAAAAAAGGTATATGTAGTTCTGGTACAACACAACAGTTAACATGAATATTTTGTCACTGAAAATGCACGCTTGTTGTGTGTACTCTCTCTCTCTCTCTCTCTCTATTTTGTTAAGTCTCAGTTGTAATTGCATTTTTCTAAATCAAAAAAGACTTACGAAAATCTCAATAAATTCAGAACAGAATGAGGCTTGCACTTTTGTAGACTAGGTTGCATTTTTCTAAATCGAAAAGACTTAAGAAAATCTCAATTGATTGGGACATAGATGAACCGTAATTTTATAGGACGATGTATAACAAACATTAAAAGCTTACGATATTTTGGAAGTAATTTTTTGAGAAATTCGATGGTCAATATAATAGTATACGACTCGGCAATCTAAATAATTTTCATACATTAAAAGTCAAAGTTCGAAATATTTGAATGAATGTTATCAAGATTGTTGTTAACTCACAGTGGTTAGTAGTTTATGATATAACACATGTGTCTAAATTTTGTTTTCTTGTTACAAAGGATTTGCTCTCCGTGCAACACCAAGAGGGCCTAACAGGTGTGCAAGCGTTGTTCCTTCGGCACCCAAAAAACAGTAGTGGCACGATGACCACTGTTGATCACCTCAAACACCTCTGCATTGACCAATATTTCCAAGACGAGATCAGCAATGTCGTGGACTCGTGCATGGATCTCACCCATAGTGATAATCTCCTCGATGTAACCCTTTCCATGAGGCTGATGAGGGAAGCTGGATATCATGTTTCGGCTGGTCAGCAAACTACATTTTATATATTTTTACAAAATAGTGTGAGTGGTATAATAACATATAGGTGTAGCCAACTCCAGAATAAAATATTTTGTCTTCCTTAAGCAGATTTTTCTCAGAATTTTTTTTCATTGTATGTACTTGCCTGAAAACCCTTCTCCTCACCGCGGCAGATGAGGTTCTTCAAAAGTTTGCAAATGGTAATGGTGATTTCAGCCTAGCTCATAGCCAAGACATCAGAGGATTGCTGAGCTTGCATGATGTGTCACACCTCAACATGGGAGAAGCTTCACTCTACAAGGCAAAGGAGTACTCGGGCAAACACCTTAGATCTACACTGAAGTACTTGGAGCCAAAGCTTGCAAGATATGTAAGGCAATCACTAGACCATCCATATCATGTCAGCCTCATGCAGTACAAGGCCAGGCACCACCTAAGCTACCTCCAGAGCTTGCCCACTAGGAACACTGCAATTGAGAAGCTGGCACTTGCGGAGTTTCAGATTAACAAGTTGCAGCATCAGAGGGAAATGCAAGAGGTTAACAGGTACTCTCCTTCCATTATTTTTGTGGAGATTGTCTAATCTACTCATTCTTTTGATAAGAGAAATGCTAGGACTCTTGCAATCTATAAATTAATAATTTTAATTGCTCATGTACTCCCACAATTAAAAGTTGGGAGATTTTTACTATGAAATGTTCATTTTTCACACAGATGGTGGATGGATCTGGGATTGGCTGAAGAAATACCGGCTGCAAGGGACCAAGTAGTGAAATGGTACATGTGGCCCATGACTATCCTCGAGGGTTACTCCTTCTCTAAGTATCGAATTGAGATCACAAAGATCATCTCAATGGTCTACATCGTGGATGACATCTTCGATCTTGTTGCCACACAAGAGGAGCTCTCCCTCTTTAATGAGGCAATCATAATGTGAGCATGCATGTTACCATTATAGATTAATGCATTTAGACTCACCGCCTGCACACAAATAAATCGCCTCCTAAAACGTTCACTCAAACAATCATACTTTTTCTAACATTGACATGTTGCCACGGGAATTGTGTAAACAAGTGCATAAATAGGTGCTTAAAAACAACCAAAACTAATGGAAAAAACAATGTGAGATTGTTCTTGGTTTACATTTTAGAAACAACAAAACATATGAATATCTGACAAAATTATGTATAAAAAGAGAGAGAAAGTTGAACTGCACTTAACGCAGCACATCTTTTAACAAAAATGTGAAGCATGAACTATATAAGTTTGCTCCAAGTGTCCAACACATATATATCGTCAATGCCCACACAACAAATTAATGCAAAAGATTTTATCTTGTGATTAACATGCATGACTTGATTCCTCTGGAAGAGAATGACTTCATGTGGCATGTTTTACATGGATAGATTAGTGCAAAAAAATGTATTTACGAGTATATTCATGACTTGCTAATGCCACACGATTTTGATCGGACGGCTATCCGATCAATAATTGAGGTCGCATTGAAGCATGCATGTCCATAGAAATCTAGTAATGGGGGTTATTTATTTATATATAGAAGATATGTTAGTTAGACATCCGAGGCTCGTGAGTATTTTTTGTAGATTTATACTTTTATTGTTTTAAATGGAAATAGGATATGGTAGAATTTTTTTGCCAATAGTGCCATCTATTTGCTAATGGAGGGAAAAATTGTGGTTTAATTAAGGCCTTATACGATGATGTATAAGTACATGTTCTTATGATAAAAGTTTCACACACAACATGCACACTTTGACAGGTGGAATCTTGAAGCTGCTGATTCACTCCCAAGCTACATGATATCATGCTACAAGGCTCTTTACAATATAACAAATGATATCGCTGACATGTCCATGAAAGAGCATGGACTGAACTCAATCGATCATCTCAAGAAAGCTGTATGTCTTCTGGAATAATTCTTCATTTTGCTTGCCTAAGAAATTAAATATATTAATAGAATCACCTCAGATATTTGTATTTATGTATGGCTGTGTGCATCTCTTGATGCAGAGGCCATGAGTAATCCTCCTTTCAAAAAAATATATTTAAATTTATGTACTATAATTTTTATTGATTACTTTTAAATCTTCAGAATATAACACTAGAGCTTCCTTGAGAGAAAGCTTACCTTTTTTCCTTTATCTTGCAGTGGGCAACTTTGTTTGATGGATTCATGATTGAGGCAAAATGGTTGTCTGGTGGTCAGGTCCCTACACGGGAGGACTACCTGAGAAACGGCATCATCACCTCGGGGGCACCACTTTTGTTTATGCATCTTCTCTTCATGCTAGGCCATGATTTAACGGAGGAAAACAACGACCACATGTCTCGGATTATCTCATGCCCTGCAAAAATCATGAGGCTCTGGGACGACATGGGCAGTGCAAAGGTCAGAACACACGAAAAACTTTGACACGCCCATGAAATTGATATACAGCTCACATGGACATATATACATCATATTTTAAAAAGGATTACTACTAGGAATTTTATGTGAATTAATCAACTCCATAACATCGACAGCGACACCGGCTAAGCCTGATCTTAATG
Organism: Triticum aestivum; assembly: GCF_018294505.1. NCBI lineage: Eukaryota > Viridiplantae > Streptophyta > Magnoliopsida > Poales > Poaceae > Triticum > Triticum aestivum. Next base: position 71,636,389 of record NC_057810.1, on the reverse strand, counting down.
TTTTTTTCTCTATGTCCCATGCAGGATGAAGCGCAAGAAGGGCTAGATGGATCGTACAAGGAGCTCTACCTAAAAGAGAGCCCTCATAGCAACGCGGAGGGGCACATGTTGGAGATGATTGCAGATGAGTGGGAGGGTCTCAACAGGGAGTGCTTCTCCAGGACGAGGTCATCACTATCCCCTACCTTCATTCGAGCGTCACTCAATTTCGCAAGGATGGTCAGCGTCATGTATGGCTATGACCACGAGCACAGGCTCCCTGTCCTTGAGGATTACACCAGAATGCTACTCTGAATCATACATGACCAGTACATTAACTGTACAAAGTCTTGTAAATGTAGTGTATTCTTGTTGTGATCGTCACATACATTGGAGTTAATACTATGAGGGAGGCTAATCGATGGGTGATCAGGGGGACTCTCACTTCCCGATAACGCCCGTGGTTCCGGAGCTCTTCTCGAACTTTCCCTTCTGCTCATCTCATCCTGACACCGTTCACCCGCCTTCCATCTACACCTATCTTTCACCTCAAAGATCCAGATAATTGGACCCCAAAAATGAAATTATTTCAACTGAACCATCGAAAGATTTTTTTTGTGAACTTTGAATTTTTTTAAGAAAGTTCTGCCAACTAATCATACCAAGATTTCAACTAATTACATAAAAATTATACCTAAACTTTAACAATCCTCTACTAAATCTATATAATATAACCAAAATCATCAAAGCTTTCACCTAATCCCTGATGTCCTTCCAACCAAAAAAGGAAACCCCATCATCCCTGCCCCTACCTCCTCCCCATGACAAGGGTAAGCCCATCCCATGCATCCACGAGCGTGTGGAGGCGCCGTCCGTTGCGGCCACATGGTGCAAGCGCGACCATCGACTAGCTGTGGTTGCGCGCATGGTGCACTAGTACCCTGCAGAGTGTCGCAGCACACCTATTAGATCTAGATGCCCAAGCAGTGCACATGACGGGTTAGTCACGTGCAACAATCGAAGGGAAGGAAGCCTAAGGACATCTCCAAGGGACTCCTAAATTCCCCCTCCCCCATATGTCCATACTCCCCCAAATTCAGCTCGTATGTGGGGAGGTCGTCCGGATATGTCTAGACCACCACCCAACCTCACCATAACCCCACTTCCCCCTCTCTCTCCTCTATCTTTTCTAGCCACACCCACCACAACTTCATTGTTCCCCCTCTCTCCCATCTATCTCTTCCAGACGTGCGAAGGATTCCCCCCTTTTTCTGCGAGCGGTGTGATGAGAAGGATGACACACAAATCGCACAACTCAAATGAGGCGCATCGTGCGGCTGGCAGGCGATTGATCAGGATCTAGCGCCTAGCACCACCCACTAAACAAACAATACATATTAAACATTGTCTCCTATACTTGTGCTAATGCCTATTTTTATTGAAACGCCAAGTACAATATATTGTGCTAACGTCTCTTTGCGGGAGTTCGAACCTCCGCCACGTAGGACTCTGACACACCCGGCCCACACAAAACCACACCTGGATCCCGCGTCTATATTCTATCCCCCTTGCTCTGCATCTGTTTCATCCCTGGACGACACCGCAACCATACAACCTGGTCGCCCGGTCACCATGCCGGACCTCCGCAACCTCCACCGCTCCAGTCACCATGCCGCTTTGCCTACGCCGTTGTTCCACCTCTCACCTATCTGTCATGCAGCACTACTAGGGAAAAGCCTATACACAGAATCCTATCAGCAGCGCGCTTCAAAATAACTCGCTGCTGCTAATTAGCAGTAGCGTGCCCGGACGAAACTCGCTGCTGAAACAAATCAGATACGCGCTACTGCTAAGTTTCCTACAAAAATTTAGTCCCACCTCGCTCCGTGAAGAGAGTTTCTACCACCTTATATATGTTACTTCTCAAACTTTGACAAGCACTTGGTCTTCATTGAACTCTATGTGTAGAATTTGTGGCTGCAATATGAGTCTTCACCTGTTCCTAAACTGGTCAGGACTCATATTGACAAATCAGATTGTACACAAAAAGATCGTTGATGATCAATGTATTTTTGATATATTGAACAAAGTCTATTTTTACATGCTGACACGTAGCAGTAGCACTTTATTGTGAAAGGCGCTGCTGCTAGATAGCTTAGCAGCAGCGTGTTTTCCAACAGCGCGCTACTGCTAAGCCATTCATCTCCCACCCCCCATCTCCACCACAAGAAATATGTCAACTTGTGACCACCACTATTGGTCACTGAAAGGTCACAAATTTCCATTTACGACCTTTTTGTGACCAAAAACAGAAGGTCAAAAGCTGGGCGTCGTAAACTGACTATAGCGACCTTTCTTCTGGAATGGTCAAAGACGTTTACGACCAAAATATTCCTACTGTGGCGTTTTGGTCACTAGCAACCTCCCCCAGGCCACGTAGGCATCCAGCGTGGCAAGCTGGTGTGGCACAAGATTCAACCCGGTCCAATTCGATTTTCTACATGGGCCGAGCCCATTAATTCAGCCTTTTTTATATATTTTTCCTGTGAATTTTTGGTCGACTTCATGGGCCAAGCCCAACAATTCGGCCTTTTAATTTTCTATGCCATGGCCCTTTTGCAGACCATTTCGTTAAGCCTTTTTGTTCAGGTTTTCCAGAAGTAAACAATGTTCCAGTCCACTATTATTTGGGCCGTAGCCTTTTTAGAGCCCATATATTATTTGGTCCAATAGACCATTTGGTCTTTTTATTCACTGATTTCCAGTTTACACACTTGAACAACAAACACTCAATAATTCTCTTGATTAAATGATTAAATTTAGAAATCATTCAGCCAAATACACACAACAGCGCATACAATCCGCATGTCCAACATCAACTAAAACAAGCAAAAATAGATACACAAGCACATACAAGTGTGCTTACAAGCAAAAACAGATACACAAGCACCAAAACATGGTGCAACATCAACTAAAACGATGGTGCGCATCTCCAGGCCTCTTCTGATCTTCCGTCACAGCAGTAGCAGCCTAAACAACATTAGATCCTGATCCAGATCACCAAAAAGAAACATTATTAAATGTTTAGAGACAATGCCATCAACATGAGGCGGTAATCCAACTTAACACTTTGTCAACATATTTTACATGTGCAAAGGTATTGAGACAATGACATCAACAAGAGAATGCCTCTTGTAATTGCTGTACGCAGCTCTATATGTACCATGTACTAAACACTAAGGAAGTACCAACTACAGTTTCAGTAAAACTACGTTGATCAAAGGGACCAGGATAAACAAATAGTTGAGAGCCTCTTTCTTTTTGTTTGAGCAGTCATGGGCGCGCAGAGAAGGTATAGCTACAGAAGTAGAATATGACCAGTTAATATATCACAGAGAAGGTTTTTGTGTATCAGCACTGAATCAAAGAACATATTCTCAATAATTTAGACACATCGTTTCCAGTTGTTGCAATAGCAGCTTGAGGCTGCTTCTCTATTCTCAATAATTTGTGCATCAGTCATTTCTACAGTTTCAGTAAAACTATAAGAACACAAAGTAAAACTTCAAAAACTAAGTAAAATTATATGTACCATGTACGCATAGATTCAAGTATGATACTAAGTGAGCAGGTAGAATCATCCAAGCATGGAGGCAAGTGTCTCACCTGCGGCAACTGACCAGGAGCGAAGTTGAGCATGGCCGGGGCAGGAGCAGCTAGAGTAGCACGGCCGGCCTTGAGGTCTGGGGCATCCACAGCCTGCCTGGCATCGGGTGCCCAGACCAAGGGGAGCATCGGGGCGTGCCTGCACGAGGAAGGAATGCAGCATCAGAGAGTTGAAGGGAAGAAATCAAAGATGAGGGTACCTTGAGGAGCAGAGCAGAGCAGAAGTACTATAAATTAACAGGGCAAGGGTCATTGTTATCCTGGTGGCATTGATAGGCTGCAAAATTGCCTCTACAGTTTATTGTTTAGCTATGATAAATAAGTTGGTACAAGAATGATTGTGGCAACAGTAGATACAGTAAGAATGCAAAGTACATTTAGTGAGAATTGTATTCTTATAATTAAGCTACCAGAAGAGAAGCAGAAAACTGCCGAACAGCCTGGCACTAACATATAGCGCTAAGGCACTGACTGCAGTACAGAAAGCACTCCAAATTCAGATGTGCTGGACCAATTCAGAACTTCAGATCAGCTCAGAACTGTTTCCCTGATCAGTTCATCCATTGCTAACAAATCTATACAGAAAGTAATAAATTGTACCCCCAAATAGAGACCAGGAATTGGGCCAAACAGCTCGTGTCAACTGGCTACCATTCGAATTATTATTGTACCATGGCATAGAAAAAATTCAGTAACCTCACTTCTACAAATTAACCTGGTGCTGTTGTACTCCTACACCATTCAAGCTCATGGTCGGGATAAACAATACTAATAAGTAATAACCCATAGATAGCATGGTACAGAAGCAAGCAACCAATTCATACTAGCTATCTAAAGGAACAGCAAACAGTGACAATTGACAGTAGCTGAAGAAAAATACGATCCTACTGCTACTCTCATCCATTAAACTGACATCATATAATACAAGCTATCTCAAGGAAGGAGAGAAGGGAATATGGGGTTGGCGTCGGTGAGTAGGTGTATGATCTCCATGGTGTGCTTGATGATGCGGGCCGGCATGACATTCTTCCTGTTCTGCTTGGCCTAGTAGCGCCCCGCCAGGACAAAATCAAATCAATAACTGATGAGTCAAAGACCAATCAATCTTAATATGTCGACTGACGCTTGTGAATTTACTTGAAGAAACGTATTCTCACTTACAGATTTTCTCCATCAAGTACAGGGACGAAGCTGCCATAAACGGCCTTGACGAGAATGTTCGCCTTCAATGACCTGACAAACATGATTTGAGATGGCAAGTAGTTTCTCAGCAAGGTAAGATAGATAGATGCCACTCCCTCCATCCCACAAGAAAAGATGTTATTACATCAAAAATACTGAAACAACATGGCGCAGTACACTGTAATTAGAAGCACGTGCAGATTTAAGATCGATGTGTGCATACCTGAAGGCGTCTTGGCAGAAGTGAGTGCTGAGCTTCCCGTCCGCACCCTTGACCAGGTAGAAGTAGACAGCGGTCTGCTCCAACAGGCCGTCGTCGACCAGCACGAGTAGCCTGAACGGGCCGAGCAAGCCCCGCCCCGCTGCGTCGGCGCTCGCGCTGAAAAAGAGAGGATCAATGAAACTGAGAAACTTGTCCGAGTAGAACTAGATAGAACAATACTGAATGTCTATCTAGGATAAATTTCACAACGGTTTGAGCTGAATTTTAAGAACTGAGAAAGCTAAGAGCTAAGAAAGCACAACCATGTAAGCTGCAGTTTGAGAGCTAAAGAAAAAACATGTGGCTGTACTGAAGAAAAAGAAAGATTCTCAGCTACAACACCAACTCTTGTACTATGTGAGCTACAATTTTCAAATCAAAGAACAAAAGTCTGTAGGAATGATCCGACTACTCATCACAGAAATCTCATATTATACTGAAAAATGGCAACTCTTGTTTAGATAGGAAAGTTCTAAGCAATTCAGTTCAGACAACCACCCCTAAAAATCATGTGTTTTTTGAAAATTCTAGTGCAAAGAAACATGACTGAGTGCGCCACAGCAACATAAGCAACTTAGTACAGTACCAACTAATCTGCCACTTTGCCCCTTAAAAAGAAACAATCTTCCACTTTGGCCCCTATTTTTGTAGCATTTCAGTTATAGAAACTGCAACTTTAATTGCTAAAACATGTCACTAGTACATTGAAAACTGGTTTATACACAGGCAGTAACCATGGTGAATGTACACTTGGAGCTATACCAGGATGTAAAAGGTTCTTACCAGTAACCGCAGTCAGTAACCAAGCCATGCCTCGCTTGTCTACTTGCAGCTAGTTGGGTAGCCTCGGCAGTTCAGAATCTTCTTAGGAGCGCAATGCATTCGTCTCGTTCATCCACCACCCTAAACATTCAAGTAAACGAAAGTGAGAGTTGGGAGCTAACTTAAGAGAGACTGCAGCGAATGAAATTAACAACTTGTTTTTTAATGGCTAGGGGTACACACAGCACATATATACAGTTAGAAAAATTGAGCGGGGGGGGGGAATTAAGTGGAGATGCTACATCCTCTTCATAGGAGACAATTCATAGGCAGCACTCAAGGTTTTTTTGGTGTTAATTGTTATCGATCTAATTGTGCAAATGAATTCAAAACATCAAATGGATTGCAAATGAATTGATTCTAGGATGCAAATCAAATCATCTAAAGATGGACACACAGAGCATCTCTAAAGACAGACACACAAAGCATGGCAAGGACCATATGCTACACAGAGCTACCACTTAGGCAGATGGGATCGAGCGGGGGGCAAAAAGAGAGAGTGGGAGGTGGATGACCGACGGCCTGAAAACGTGCCAGGCAGCGAAGCCGGGGCCTGGAGGTCTCCGCGACGATGACCACAACGCTCTACGTGAGGAGGGAGGGAATCCACAACGCATCAGGTAAGGGAATGGAAGAGAAAGGAAGAGCAAATCGGGAGAATATCTTACCTCGACGAGCAACAGAAGGACGCAGACGGCCGAGAGGAAGCAGACGATGCCATGGAAATGGAGCACCAGGTCCAACCCATGGGGGCGCGGATCTGGAAGCCGACCCCATGGAGGAGACGGAACTCCAGGTCCAGGCCCATGGCGGACCTGTCAACCGCAGCCGCGGCCACTGCCATGGGGTTGGAGCTCCAGGTCCAAGCCCTTGCGGATCTGGGAGCCGGCGCCGCCGTCTGACCTGCTCGCGCGCACGATCTCCCTCTTCTCTTCCGATGAGGTGAGGGGAGGTGAGGGAGGGGGGAGAGGGCGGGAGCACCGGCGGCGAGGTCGGAGGGAGACGCGGCAGCCAGGATCTGGCGGCGGAGGTGGCGGCGGCAAGGGAGGAGTGCAGCGCTAGGGTTAGCGCGAGAGAGAGGAGGGCTTGCTGCCGTGGGTGGGGTTCGCGAGAGAGGGGGGGGGGTTGGGTGGGGTTCGCGAGAGAGAGGGGGGTTTGCTGCCGTGGGATGGGATGGATGGATGGACGGATGGACGGATGGATGCCAGGTCATCGATCCAAGACACAAGTGATTCCACCAATCAGAATTAAGCTTAGGTAGTTTTGTTTTTTTCTTTTGTTTCTCTTATAATTTTCACCCTCTAATTCAGGGTAAACATTCAACATATTAACCACTTATAGTTTGCTAAAATGAACAAATAGTGTGCACATGTGTGTATCTTGGGATGACAAACAATGTTGATTTGGGGGTTTTCACTTTCATTGCACAAAAGAGCCTTTTCCATTTTTCGGGTGCCCAAAATGAGTTTTTTGTGAAGAATCTACCATATATTTGTTGCAAAATTGGACCAAATCATTTTTATAAAATACTAGGACATGTTTAATGCACAATTGACCAAATGGTTGGGTGTCAAAAGCCTTGATCCACCTCTCGTGAAAAAGACAAATTTCCGCCGATTCAGCTGGAAGCGGGTCAATTTTGAACTGCAGCTGCCTCATAGCTTGCTATTTATTTTTTCCAAAAATCATTTCTAGGTACATAAGTACCTATTTAATCATAGAAACACCAAAAAAATTCCAAGATTCAACCACTAGCTAGGAACGGTCAAGCCAGCCGTTTTGACCGCATTTTGAAATGGGTATAAAAAATTCAAAAAAAAGCAAAAAATTGGGAAACCTTCGCATTGTGTCATCATATGTGGCCAAGTTCCTAGGAAAAATAACAAACTTGTAATACGGTAATTATTTTAAAAAAGTGTTCTCAGAAATGAGCTATCAAGCGTGAAGATTCATGGCTTTCAAGCCAAATGATCAATCTTATGGCCACATTCATGGCATAGTTTGTTCAAATGATCTCATATTGTGCACAAGGGTGCATATTGGAATAGCAAACAATGTTGCCTAAGGAAGTTTTCATTTTCGTTGGACGAAAAAACCATTTTCCATTTTTCGAGTGCCCGAAAGGAGGTTTTTTTGTGAAGGAACTACCAAATAATTGTTGCAAAATTGGACCAAATCATTTTTATAAAATACTAGGCCATATTTAATGCACAATTGACAAAATGGTTTGGTGTAAAAAAATTTGATCCACCTCTCGTGAAAAAGACAAATTTCTGCTGATTCAGTTGGAAGCGGGTCAAATTTGAACTGCAGCTGCCTCATAGTTTGCTATTTATTTTTTCCAAAAATCATTTCTAGTTACATAAGGACCTATTTAATCATAAATACATGGTTTGGTGGTGATACGTCGAGGTTTGTGCAGTGGCCGAGGGCCCCAACTCTAGAGCGCGTAAACTCGCATGCCCGCCGCGTGGTCACCGCGTGACCGTGGCGTTGCCATGTGTTCTGGGCGGCCTAGGCATGTCTAGTGGGTTGGGCACTCCCCAGGTTGGTGCTAGGAAGAAAATTACAGCATAAGATTCTCACGAGGAGACCGATCGATGCTCAAACATGAATTAGCAGCCAAGTGTTTGATTAGCGGTATGGGAAATGTACATGGCTAATGGGCGTGAGTTTTGGCTGAGGATGATCAGTTACTAAGAAGACCGTTTTCACAAATTTTCAGCTCAAAAGGAGGAGCCTAGGTGGTACTTGCTTTGCAAACCACCACACTGGACATAAATACGAATGTTGAAGCTCGGCTCAAAATAATGAATGGATTGAGCTGGCATTTGGTGGAGGATGGTTATTTGGGCATAGGAAAGCACTGTAGAAAATGGATACTATTTGGACATGCCAAAGTGGTACTTCCTTCACAAACTGTTACTCTGAACAGAATAGGAAAATGAATATTTTTGAATTATTTTTGAACTAGGCAAGGAAGGTTTTTATATATTTGACGAAGATATGACCCAAAGAATTTATGAGATTTTTTTGGGAATTTTGGGAATGACAGAAATATAGGTTGCTTCACAACCTAGGGCAAAAACTGCCACATGGACATGACACATAGGCAAAACTGATGAGGTGGCGCGTAGTCATAGCAACCCACCACAATTTACAAGGCTATGACCATCTATATTGGTCGTTAACAACTAGAAATAAGGCAGCGGACTAGCGCTGTTAGCTTTATGACCATTTCATGTAAGGAAATTATGACCTTTCTGACCAAAATGGTCGCAATGGTTTCGGGTTTGGAGCCCCTTGAACAGCTTTTGACCAATTGGTCTCAAATGGTCATAAATCTATGACCAATTCTTCCAGGGTCATTGAAAAAAAGTCATAAGTTGACATATTTCTTGTAGTGCTCCTCCGATCCACACATACCACTCACACAGTCACACACTCAATCCTTTGTCTATGCCGCGCGCCGGTCCACCCCATCGCCCCTCCTCCGTCTGCGCCGCGCGCCGTCACCTCCTCCTCCTTGCTAGACTCGGTACCGGCCTCCTCCTCCGTCCTCCCTCTCCACTCGCCGCTGGCCGGCCCCTCCTCGCTCCGCCTTCCTCCTCCCTCCTCCCTCAACTGGCTGCGCCGGCTGGCCCCTCCTCGCTCCGCCTTCCTCCTCCGTCCTCCCTCAACTGGCCACACCGGCCGTCCCCTACTCGCTCCGCCTTCCTCCTCCATCCTACTCTCTTCTCCTCCTCGAGTCGCCCCTCCTTCTCCCTCTTGCTCATATGCAACATTTTGATTTAGTTGATTTAGTAGGCTAGTTGATTTAGTTGACTTAGAACATTTTGATTTAGTTGATTTAGTAGGCTAGATCATTTAGTTGATTTAGTTGACTTAGAACATTTTGATTTAGTTGATTTAGTAGGCTAGTTCATTTAGTTGATTTAGAACATTTTGATTTAGTTGATTTAGTAGGCTAGTTCATTTAGTTGATTTAGTAGGCTAGTTGATTTAGTTGACTTAGAACATTTTGATTTAGTTGATTTAGTAGGCTAGTTCATATGCAACATTTTGATTTAGTTGATATAATTTAGTTAATTTAGTAGGCTAGTTGATTTAGTTGACTTAGAACATTTTGATTTAGTTGATTTAGTAGGCTAGTTCATTTAGTTGATTTAGTTGACTTAGAACATTTTGATTTAGTTGATTTAGTAGGCTAGTTCATTTAGTTGATTTAGAACATTTTGATTTAGTTGATTTAGTAGGATAGTTCATTTAGTTGATTTAGTAGGCTAGTTGATTTAGTTGACTTAGAACATTTTGATTTAGTTGATTTAGTAGGCTAGTTCATATGCAACATTTTGATTTAGTTGATATAATTTAGTTAATTTAGTAGGCTAGTTGATTTAGTTGACTTAGAACATTTTGATTTAGTTGATGTAGTAGGCTAGTTGATTTAGTTGATTTAGAACATTTTGATTTAGTTGATTTAGTAGGCTAGTTGATTTAGTTCACTTAGAACATTTTGATTTAGTTGATCGTTAATCCTTTGCTCACTCGATGAAGATGATGAGGACCCAGTTCATGAAGCCATCGTAGCTCAAAGAACAAGGCTGAGTGAGGAGGAGGTGTCCAACCTGTGGGACATAATTCCGCCACGTGCTGACTTTGTCGGGGTGCCATTTGTGACCCGCTTGACAAATACCATGGTTGATCGACATGATATGGTATGTTATATACTTACAAATGCAAATTATCCGATGAATTACTTAGTGTAGAGTTTTAGTGTAGAGTTTGATCACATGCTTATTAGTGTAGAATCTAAGGAAACTATTAATAGTGTAGATAATCCATATGTACTTATTTGTGAGGCTATTTATTAATTGATATGTTTTTCTTATTCAAAAATTGGCAAAGAGCATATCTGTGAGTCATGGTATCGAGCCTGATGAAGAAGGCTCAGCTGGACTACGCCTTACTACAAGGGGCTCCATCACAACCTGTACTTACCGCGTGGACACGGACGGTCGCACACACTTAAACTCGGTTGGGTGGAAGAAATTCCTCGATGGCAAGAATCTTCGTGTTGGACAGGCCATCCTAATTACTATCAGGAACACCAACCGCACAGTCTTGAGGATGATGATTGTCTTCGATATCATCTAGAACTACATATGTGTGTGTGTGTCTATATCATCTAGAACTACATATGTGTGTGTGGCTATATCATCTAGAACTACATATGATGATCGTCGTCGATATCATCTAGAACTACATATGATGATGGCCGTTGATATGACCTTGTACTACTTGAGGATGTATGTTGACTATGCATGAAATTGTTATCTAGTACTCCCTTCATTCCAAATTACTCGTCGTGGTTTGAACTAAAACCACGACGAGTAATTTGGAATGAAGGGAGTACTACCTAGTAATGGTTTATGAATTTGATATCTACTAGCAGTACCTAGTATCTAGTATCTGAAAGGGAAACTGAAAGGGAAAGGGTAGTGGGAAAATGGTGGAAGATATAGCAGTAGCGAGGGATGGCGAAATCGCTATAGCTAGTTAATAGTAGCGCGTTCCTGAAAAGCGCTGCTGATATTGTCAACAGTAGTAGCGCGTGTTAGGGCCGCGCTACTACTATGAGTTAGCTGTAGCGCCTTATTAGTAGCGCGGCCCCCTGTGCTGCTGCTAGCCTCAAAACCCGCGCTACTACTAGGGTTTTCCCTAGTAGTGCAGGTACCATCCTCCTATGCGGATTCCTTCGTGTGGGGGGTCACCAAGCCAGGCAAGTGTTTGGTGAAATGCCCCTGCTAAATTTTTGACCATTTTTCTCCCTCTGAAACAATGGATTCGGACTAGTGTCGCATTTGAATATTTTTCACTCATCAAAGATCGATATACTATTATTTTGAGCGATGCGAACTTAGAAAAATAGGGGCAGATATATAGGGGCAGGGTTGGATGGCCGGCTCCGGTATCCGTGTTCGCGGATGAGTAAATACCAACACTAGTAGAAAAAGGGGCAAATCTGAGACACATTAGTGCTGGTTTGATTTTGAGCCAGCACTAATGTGTCCATTAGTGCCGGTTCCAATGGCTAGCCGGCCGCTCTCATTAGTACCGGTTCGTGGCAAACTTTTAGCACCGGTTCGTGCCACGAACCGGTACTAAATAGAGTAGTGGCAGGATGTTGTCAGTCTGGGGCCCCTCCAACACCTTTAGTACCGGTTCGTGGCACGGACCGGTACTAAAGGTCGTCGTACATAAACCCTTCGTCCACCCGAGCTTGCTCTATTCTTCCCCTTTCCCCTCACTTCCTCTGTTCTTCCCCTCTCTTCCTCGAGCTCATCATAAATTTTGCCCAAAATTTGTCAAGATTTGAAGGCCCCCATCCATTCAAATGATCACAAAGGTTAGCAACTTTGTCCTTTCATCTCTCATTGCTAGATTAGCTCTTGCAATGCTTTGTATAGTGATTAATTTGTGAGTTTAGTAATTTGGGAGTAATTATATGTGCTAGTATTTGATTTATATGCAATTTGAGGTCAAAAATAACACTTAGTTTGCATATGTAGGTGTGGTTTACTTAGTGCCTTCTAAATCTCCGTCGTAACCACCGTCGATCGCCCGCACCGTCCCGTCGCCGGCACCACCTTGTGGTGAGGCTCTTGTTCATGAATGTTTTACATTACCAAATTGATGTTTGTGTGATTTGGATATATAGTTACTCGTATAATTATCTTACCCGTACGTTGTTTGTTATACATAGTGCCATGGTTTTGATATCCGTCCCCGTCGGCCCTCGTCCTTGTTATGATTCGGATGTGGTATATTCTCTTTTAAAACTAGTTGTTGCATTTCGTGTTTATGACAAATTATGCCCATCAAGTTGACATAGATATTTTTATCTAGGAGGTATGTGAACCGGAAATTCCAACCGACCCTATTGTCGAGAGGTTAAATTTAGTTGAAAGAGAAAACGAGTATTTGAAAGAAAAATTGAAAAGAATTGAGGGGGAGAAGATGGAATTGGAGTTGCATGTTGCCGATGTCGTCGATGATCACAAGATCAAGATGGAGAAAATGAGGTTGAAGATTAGAAAGATTAGAAAATATGCCATTGATAGTGTGGCTTGGTATCATTATGCTGTTGGATCAATTGTTACCTTAGTTGCGATCTTGATCGCATTTGTTGTTGCATTTAAATTCTTTAGCTAGAGAGTTATTTGTATGTTGCATTTAATTAAGTGTTGTATATGAACTTTATGTATGAACTTGTATTAATTTGGTCTATTCGGTGTTGTGTAATGAAGATGAGCCGACAATGGATGTATGATGACAGATGCTCTCCCGAGTTCATTAATGGCATGCATACTTTTCTGCTTGCCGCTAAGGCAAACAAGCGGGCGGATGGTTTTATGCCTTGTCCATGTGCTGGCTGTAAGAATGGTCACAATTACTCTACGTCAAGAACCATTCACGTCCACCTATTTGAGTCCGATTTCATGCCCCACTATAATGTTTGGACCAAGCACGGAGAAATAGGGGTTATGATGGAAGACAATGAAGAAGAAGAGGACGACGATGGCTATCCTGGCTATGGGTTCCCTGAATATGATGATACAACAATGGGGGAAGAAGCTGAGCCGGCAATGCGGGAAGAAGCTGAAGAAGAGGCATCAGATGAGCCCGCTGATGATTTAGGTCGGGCCATTGCCGATGCAAAGAGAAATTGTGCAAGTGATTTGGGGAAGAAGAAGTTATAGCGCATGTTAGAGGATCACAAGAAATTGTTGTACCCGAATTGCGAAGATGACAAAAAAAAGTTGGGCACCACACTGGAATTGATGCAATGGATGGTAGAGAATGGTGTACCTGACAAGGGATTTGGAAAGTTGCTGGTAATGATAAAGAATATGCTTCCAAAGGACAACGAATTGCCCGAGAGTACGTATGAAGCAAAGAAGGATGTCTGCCTCTAGGGTTAGAGGTGCAAAAGATACATGCATGCCCTAATGACTGCATCCTCTACCGCGGTGAGTACGAGGATTTGAACACTTGCCCGGTATGCGGTGCATTGCGTTATAAGATCAGTCGCGATGACCCTGGTGATGTCGAGGGCGAGCGCCCCAGGAAGAAGATTCCTGCCAAGGTGATGTGGTATGCTCCTATAATACCACGGTTGAAACGTTTGTTCCAAAACAAAGAGCATGCGAAGGCGATGCGGTGGCACGGAGAAGACTGTAAGAAAGACGGAAAGTTGAGAGTACCCGCTGATGGTTCGCAGTGGAGAAAAATCGAGAGAAAGTACTGGGAGGAGTTTGCAGGTGACCCAAGGAACGTATGGTTTGGTCTAAGCGCAGATGGCATTAATCCTTTTGGGGAGCAGAGCAGCAACCATAGCACCTGGCCTGTGACTCTATGTTTGTATAACCTTCCTCCTTGGTTGTGCATGAAGCGGAAGTTCATTATGATGCCAGTGCTCATCCAAGGCCCTAAGCAACCCGCAACGACATTGATGTGTACCTAAGGCCATTAGTTGAAGAACTATTACAGCTGTGGAATGGAACAGGTGTACGTGCGTGGGATGAGCACGGACAGGAAGAATTTGACCTAAAGGCGTTGCTGTTCGTGACCATCAATGATTGGCCTGCTCTCAGTAACCTTTTAGGACAGACAAACAAGGGATACCGCGGTTGCACGCACTGTTTGGATGATACCGACAGTATATATTTGGATAGTTGTAGGAAGAATGTGTACCTGGGACATCGTTGATTTCTTCCGAGCAGGCATCCCGTAAGAAAGAAAGGCAAGCATTTCAAAGGTGAGGCGGATCACCGGACGAAGCCTCGCCACCGTACTGATGCTGATGTACATGATATGGTCAAGGATTTGAAGGTAATCTTTGGAAAGGGTCCTAGCGGACAACCTGTTCCGAAGGACGCTGACGGACGCGCACCCATGTGGAAGAAGAAATCTATATATTGGGACCTGCCATATTGGAAAAACCTAGAGGTCCGCTCCGCAATCGACATGATGCACGTGACGAAGAATCTTTGCGTGACCCTGCTTGGCTTTTTGGGCGTGTATGGGAAGACAAAAGATACACCAGAGGCACGGGAGGACCAGCAACGTATGCACGGAAAAGACGGCATACATCAGGGTCAGGCCAGCTACGCTCTTACCAAAGAAGAGAAGGAAATCTTCTTTGAATGCCTGCTCAGCATGAAGGTACCGTCTGGCTTCTCGTCGAATATAAAGGGAATAATAAATATGGCAGAGAAAAAGTTCCAGAACCTAAAGTCTCATGACTGCCACGTGATTATGACGCAACTACTTCCGGTTGCATTGAGGGGGCTTCTACCGGAAAACGTTCGATTAGCCATTGTGAAGCTATGTGCATTCCTCAATGCAATCTCTCAGAAGGTAATCGATCCAGAAATCATACCAAGGTTACAGAATGATTTGGTGCAATGTCTTGTCAGTTTCGAGTTGGTGTTCCCACCATCCTTCTTCAACATCATGACGCACGTCCTAGTTCACCTTTGCGAAGAGATTAACGTTTTGGGTCCTGTATTTCTACACAATATGTTCCCCTTTGAGAGGTTCATGGGAGTCTTGAAGAAATATGTTCATAACCGTGCTAGTCCAGAAGGAAGCATCTCGAAGGGCCCTGAAAATGAGGAGGTCATTGAGTTTTGTATTGACTTTATTCCCGACCTTAAGCCGATTGGTGTTCCTGAATCGTGGCATAAGGGCAGACTGGATGGAAAAGGCACGCTAGGAGGGCATCAAATAATATGTATGGATGGACATTCTCTCACTGAAGCACACAATATAGTTCTACAGAATTCCGCCTTGGTGGCTCCCTATATGGAGGAACACAAGAATTTTCTACACTCCAAACACCCGGAGAAGTCTGACGACTGGATTACACGTGAACAAACAAGGACTTTCGCCGGTTGGTTGCAGAAATGTGCCATGCATGATGGCGATATTCAAAATGACCTGTACTCGTTGTCCCAGTTACCATCTTCGAATATAATGACTTTGAAAGGGTACCAGATAAATGGGAATACATTTTACATGATCACCGAAGATAAGAAGAGCACCAACCAAAACAGTGGTGTCTGCTTTGATGCAACAACCAACACGGGAAAGAAAATATATTATGGTTACATAGAGGACATATAGGAACTTAAATACGGAGGTGGTTTGAAGGTCCCTTTGTTTCGGTGCAAATGGGTCAATATGACACGAGGTGGGGTAACGAAAGACCCGCAGTACAGAATGACAATAGTGGATCTCAACAATCTTTGCGTATGCAGACGAACCATTCGTCCTAGCCAATGATGTGGAGTAGGTTTTTTATGTGAAAGACATGTCTACCAGGCCGAGAAAAAGAAAAGATAAGGAAGCGAATGGATCATACGACGAGCCAAAGCGCCACATAGTTCTTTCAGGGAAAAGAAACATCGTGGGAGTGGATGAAAAGACAGACATGTCAGAAGATTATGAAAAGTTTGATGAAATTGCTCCATTCACAGTGAATATTGACCCGAGCATCCAGTTAAATGATGAAGATTTTCCATGGCTACGGCGCAAAGGGACACACGCGAAGAAAAAGTTTCACACGCAAAGATCTGGGATGTGATCGGCTTCACTATCATCACTTTCTTCTGTGTTTCACACCCAGGAGGGAATCTCTGTAATAGTTATGTGCTTTGGCATTTGAAACGCGAAGAAATTTTATGTGCAAACAAATTCTTTCATGCATTTACTGATTTTTTCCAGCTAAATGACCTTGAAATTGAAAAGCATTTCAAATGAACTCAGACAAGGTTGAAAGTTGGCATGGTATCATAATTTCACCCACATAGCATGTGCAAAAAAGTAGAGAGGGTTACGGCAAAAACTGGATGCACTTCATGAACAAAATGGACAATCTCTTTTGAAGTATCAGGTTTCGGACGAAAACTCATCTGTTACAAAGGCATTTCATTTTTTAAATAACCTAAGCATTACAAAATTGAATATAATGATAAACCACACTAATATTAAACATAAGAAAAAAGAATCACTGAAAAATATTTTTTCAAAGTTAAGTTATTCACAAACTAGTGATTCACACAAATTTCAAATAATTCAAAATTTAAACTATTCAAATTTGAAAACTACTGGCACTAACAGAAAGTTTGTAATTTCTTGTACCTAAAGCAAAAATATTCACAAAGAAACTCTAAATACAGCAAAAAACAACTCAAAAATAAATAAAACAAAAATAGATAAAGCAAAAAAAATTAAGAAAATAAAAAATCCCGCCTACTGGGCCAAAGCGGCCTGCATACGACTAGAAACACAACCTTTTGTTGGGCCAGGATGCAGGCCCGCAAAGGCCCAGTAGGCCCACTGGGAAGCACAGAACAGGTAGGCCCGGTAGGCCTGCTTAGGAGAGGAGCTCGAGAGAGCTACCGCACTGGGGCTTATAAATCAGTGTCGTAGCCCCTCGACTAGCGAGGTGGGACTAAACTTGCCGCACCGCACTGCGCCTGCGCACCCCCTTTAGTACCGGGTGGTGGCTGCAACTTGTACTAAAGAGGGGGTCTTTAGTACCGGTTGGTGCCATGACCCGGTACTAAAGGGGGGTGCTTCCCGCCGCTTGGCCTAGCCAAAACAGACCTTTAGTACCGGTTGGTGGCTCCAACCGGTACTAAAGGTCCATCCTATATATACAACACTTGAAAAAAATTCAGTTTCCCTCTCTGTTTCTTCTCTCCGTCGACGACACGTGCCGCCTGCCCTGATCGACGCCATCGCCGCCCCTCGTCGCCGCCCCGGCCGTCCCCGTCCCCGTCGTCCCCGTCGCCGCGCCCCGCCCCGTTGCCGCGTCCCGCCCCGTCGTCGCCGCCCCATCCCGCCGCCCCGTCGTCTTCGCCCCGTCCCGTCGCCCTGTCGTCGCCTCGCCGGTGAGCTCACCCCGGCCGCCATGTCCACACACACACACATACTACACACACACACACACACACACTACACACACACATTATAGAATTTTAGTTATAGAAATTTTTCTGTTTTTTAGTTATAGAAATGTTAGAAATTATTTTGTTTAATTTGTAGTTATAGAAATATTAGAAATATTAGTTATATAGAAATGTTATAATTTTTTTTTCTGTTTTTTAGTTATAGAAATGTTATAAATATTAGAAATGTTATAGAATTGTTAGTTATATAATCAGAAATGTTAGAAATTTTAGAATTAGTTTTAGTTAATTAGATGAATTAGATTAATGTCAAATTGTTAGAATTTGCATATATATAGAATTTTAGTTATCACAATCCAATGATTTAAAAAATGTTACTTTTTGCGGGCATATAGTATTTGTTCTGGACGATATGCCCGGCACGCATCCTCACCGTCGACCCGTTCGCGACGACGTCCTGCTTCAGAGGACCCATGTCCGGGACTGGACTCCGCCGGGCTGGCACTGGGAGGTGCTACCTGGAGGGGCGCGCCGCTTGGTGAGGAACCCAGCCTCGGGTCCCGTCGTCGACCCTAATCTCCTTTGGTGGCGTTCGCGTGGGCGACATTCGGTGTAGAGGGACCCGTCGCCGTGTTAGGGAGGAGGACGAGCACGTCCATCGCTACATGGCTTCTATGGACGTCAGGTTCTCCAATAGTTGGGAGGTTCTTTGGGCAGATGACCGGAGATATGATCGTGTGATGGTTCCTTCTCTTTGGGTGTCCACCACCCGTGCCGCAGGAACCGCGAGTGGCCTAGATTCTTCTATAGTACTCGATCTTTTTTAGGTCCCTTGCCAGTGATGTATTCGACATATAATATTTGAGACGATGTATTTGAGATTATATATATTAAGACGATGATGTATTCGAGATTATATATTAATCGAGACAATGCATATATTATGTACTATATGTATGATTCAGTTTTTCCTTATTGATTGCATCCATGCATTGTAATTTGAATACTAAATTGTTTTATATTTCTTCCGTATTAGTTAAGTAAAAGCTATGGCGGACAATACCGACAGAGACAAAGAAGAGGAATTTTTCGACATCATACGCAGCCCTCACAGGCTAGTTATGATCTGAATGAAGCAGATGACGGCTCCCAATATCTAAACAATACCGGAGAGGGTGATGAAAAGATATTCGATCTCGACGACCGAGCTGATGAAGTCATGAACTATGATTATGATTATGATGACACAGACAATGTTTATGATGACATAGACAATGTTGATCTTCAAATAACAAAGACTACCGGCGAGGTATATTTAATTATATAAGCAGGCATCATGGTGATCATCACATGTTTTTTTATTGAAGATATATTAACGAATTGATCTTTCTTCTTTCAGCCCTCCGGATCGAGCAAATCTGCTTCTACAGACAGCAGGACAAAGTGAGGCCCGGGCAGATTGTTGAAGGACGGTGTAAAGTACAACATCGAATCCACCAAACCTAGTGGCAAACCCCTCACTCCTAAGAACATTGCGAACAAGTGGACTCGTCAGTGCGGAGTTCTTGTGAAGGACAAACTCCCGATCTCCATTCAAGAATGGAAAGAGCCAAAGACTAAACGTCCATGTGTTACTTGGGTCGACGAGAGAGCCAAAAAAGACCTTTGGGAATCTCTGATAGAACATTTCGCCCTACCAGATCATTTCACTGAAGCAGATGTGGAGAAAGTCAAGGGTGCTGCTCTTAAGAAGATGGCAATTGCATTCAACACCCATAAGAAAACTGTATGGGCCAACTACCTCGCTGCAGAAAGGAAGACTCCAAAATTCACGGGAACACTGGAGAAGCAAAGAGAACACTGGGACGATTTTGTGAAATTCAAGGATTCATAATTATCTAAGGAACGGTCGATAAAAACAAGGCCAATGCCGCAAAAAAGACGCAGTTCCATAGGCTAGGTCCAGGTGGCCATGCGGTGGGAATGCCTAAGTGGGATAAGTCTGAGCAAGAGATGGAGGATCCAGGGGTCACTCCGGTTACTAAGAGTTCGCCCACCCAGGTGCAAAACTTGGTTCTATGCGCATGGGGGTGGGGGCGTTGGACCCGAAGACAGGCCTGGTTTCGCAGAAGGCAAATCTAAAAGGAGTCGAACAGAAGATACTTGACGCAATAGAAGAAGCTCGAACGGGGGTGTTCACGCCCAACAGAGAGAACGACGAGCTTACGCGTGCCCTGGTAAATCCTGAACACCCGAGAAGAACACAAGGCAACGGTGTTATTCCCTGGTATGAGGGCTTTTTAGAATGGAACAAGGACTACAGGACCCGTGCAAGAAAGAAGATGGAGGAGGAGAAGAAGAGGAAGCTGGAGGAGGAGCAGAGGAAGCTGGACGCAGAATGCTTTCAAGGCCTAGAAGCAAGGCACGCGGACTAGGCACTCAAATTCCAGCAGCAGCAGTAGGAGATCGACTCACTTTGCCAGGAAAGGGGGTCTCAGCAGCGGCAGCAGCAAGCGGATGGTTGTCCAGCATTGGGTAGCACGGTCCCATCCATGCCGAGAAGCAGCGTTGGTTCTGCCCCGGGCGACACACTGCTGGATACATACCCTGTGGATGACATCATAGAGAACACTAACTGTGAGCTACACTCCAAAATTAAGAACATATCCATGAAGGTGGCGGACGGCGTTGCTTTTACAATTACCCCCGAAGCAACCTTCCATTGCATACCGATTCCATAGGGCTATGCTCATGTCTTGGTTGATGAAGTGGTGGACCCATATTTGGGGCTACAACTTGACATTCCTAGAGGTGAAGACGAGCGCACATTGGGAGAGGCCATACATCGTATCATCCTATGGAGAAAGGATTGCATCATCTTTCGAAGTCCACCGACACCGCGTCGTCTACCGACTCCTCCTCAAAGTCCGCCACCGAGTCAGCAGACCCCCGCTTCTCCAAGTCCACTAACACGTGAGCCGACTCCTCCTTGAAGTCTGCCACCTCCTCCAAGTCCCCGAACGTGTGAGCTGACTCCTCCGGTTTCAAGTCCGGCACAATGTCAGGCCACCTCTCCGGTTTCAAGTCCGGCACCATGTTAGGCCACACCTCCTGCTTCAAGTCCGGCACATCGTCAGGCCACTTCTCCTGCTCCAACTCAGCCACGTCAGCCATCTCCACCGTCTCAGCAATCGTAGAAGAGACACGCCACAACTATGGTGCGTAGCGGTACGAGTTGAGGTAGTTCAGGAAGTACTGGCGGAGAAAAGCGATATAAATATGGTCCAAGCCCTGCTCCTCTTCCTCAGTGTCCTTACGACATGACCGAGGAGCAAAACACAGCCATAGTGCAGGCCCAAGTGGACACCCATTTTGCACCGAAACCGGCACCGCCGCCAAGGGAGAAAGTGCTTGAGGAAAAGATTGACCACTTCATTCGTATGGCTAAAGCACCAGCTCCCAAGCCTGTTGACTCAGACTATGAGTGCCAAATCAGGAATTCACATCGAGCATGACTATAGAAGGAAGCGAGCTCAAGCTCGATCCAACAAGCAGCGGGCAAAAAATGCGGGAAAACCGTTCCCCAGCTGGGAGAACAGGCGGCACAATCGATCCCCCCGCTTGTTGTGCCAACAACACATGAGAGGAGGCCTCGCGCCCAATATTATTGTGGGCAAACCGTTAACGTTCCCCAGCTAGGCGATGTGGTAATAACGCAAGAGCATATAATGCTGGCTGAAATGCTCAAGATCTCTGTTGGACAACTCCTCGAATTTGAGCCCATGTCTCCGCTTAGAGAGGAGGAAATAAAACGGAAATATGTCAGGGGCCAACCTTTGGTCGAGCCAGACAAGGTCAAGAACCTCCCATCGAGAATGTATGAATTGCATCAATGGTACATGAACATTACCAAGATTACCAATCGAGAGTCCCTCATGGTGAATGTCAAGGCGGAGCATTACTTCCATGAGAAAGCTCTGTGCGTTGAGTATTCAGAACTATTTCAGTTATACAATCAAGACGCACTCGACAAATCTATCGTCAGTTGCTGTTGTCTGTAAGTGATTTCTTTCTGTAATTTTTGATCAATAATTAAATGTAATTATCCTCACTATATATTCTTTTCTGTGGTATTATATGCAGGATGAAGATGTATGAAATGAAAAAATCTGGACGCTATGGCATTGGGTTCATTGACCCAAATACCATTAATGTGTACACATGGAATCTTGCAACTTCTCAAGCAAGTGTAGACGAAAGCATGCTAGAGTTCTTGAAGCGCCTCAATACCAATGAAGATATACTACTTCCTTACAACTTCCTGTGAGTCACACTATCTTGTAATACAAATTCTGTTTTTTTACTAGATAGCTAGATGTTAATAATTAAGTGTATACGGTTTACGATAGTTGATTAATTTTATGCACATGCCCACTTAATTAAGACATGGAAACGTGTGCGCATGCAGTTTCCACTGGATCTTGTTAGACATTAAAGTTGACAAAGGAACAGTTGAAGTACTGGACTCAGTACTTAATGAAGATAAAGACTACACCATCATGAAGGGGATAGTCAACAGGTAATTTCAATCATTATTAACTATATCTCGGCCTATTATTAGTTTGTCATTTCCTGATATGAACTATTTAATAACCCCTTTATTAATTTTCTTTGCCGGCGGGCAGGGCTTGGGCAAAGTTCATCAAGGTGACTCCAGGCAAATTGCCAAAAAGTTGTTTTGGCATCGACCAAAGGTAAGTAATTAAGTAGTACTAGCTAGCTACCATCTCTTTAATTCTTGTTTCAATACCATTAATTAATTATCATGCTTGATTAATCATTATCTGATTCAATTTCATTCTCGTAAATGCCCTGAAGGAGGCGCCGAGGAATGATCTGTGTGCATTCTACGTTTGCGAGAACATTCGCATGGTGGCGTCCGAAAGGAGCAGATCTCAAAGACAGGACTGGGTACGTTTGTCAAAACACTATTCACACCATTATCGATATCTTGTCACACAACTAATACACATGCATATTGATCTCCTTCTTAACAGTTCAGAGAGGTGCAGGATAAGCTCCTACCAGCGGACCGCATACTAGCACTTCAAGAGGAAATAGCCGGATTTTGCCTCGACCAGGTCATAGATCTGAAAGGATAATACCATTACCCACTATCGCCCCCATGAACCACTTGTCATCGTGCTCCGAAGGCACCAAGGCAACATGTAGGAGAAATTGTATATGTATATACATGTGTATGTGTGAATAATTAATGGTGTTGGTTGTGAAACATTCGATGATATATATTTATATATATGCGGTTCTACATACAAGAAAATCTATTTATATATATGCATAACGTGTACAATTTGTAGTATCATGAAATACCAGCAAACAAAAAAGAATTAAATGGAAAATAAAGCCAACCCCCCCCCCCCAAACATTTAGTACCGGTTGGTGTTACCAACCGGTACTAATGTCCTACACGCACCCGGGCCTGGCTCGTGCCACGTGGTGACACTTTAGCGCCGGTTCGTGACAAACCGGTACTAAAGGGGGGACATTTAATCCCCACTCTTTAGTGCCGGTTGCCGAACCGGCACTAAAGGCCGTTACGAACCGGCACTAAACGTCGGTTCTACACTAGTGCAATCCAACAAATAATGTGTTTGTTTTGATGGTCAAAGATGCCCTTTATGCATGGCATTTGATTGATAACCCAGACTCATTATGTGCTACTATTCTGAAGGCCAAATAGTTCCTGGATAGTGACCTTCTTAATGCAAGTTTGAAGAAATGGTCCTCCTATACGTGGCAGAGTATAATGTTGGAAGTTTATTTGTTTAAAAGGGAACATATTTGAAGAGTTGGAAATGGAGAAAAGATAAATATCTAGGAAGATGTGTGGATTCCGCAGTCACCTACAAAGAAGGTTCTTATGAACAGAGGCAGCTAACTCCTCTCTCGTGTGAGTGATCTTATAGACCCGACCACTACAGATTGGGATGTCCAACTAGTGAATCATACCTTCTGGCATATTGATGCTCAAAGAATCTTAGCTATTCCCCTTCTGGTGCATGATACGACATATTTCTTGGCATGGAGGCAGACAAAGAATGGCTTGTTTTCGGTTAGTTCTGCTTGCCATTATGAATGGAAAAATCAATATGGGAATAGATTGGCAAATGAGAATGATGTAGGTACCTCCGTTCCTAATTTTATGTGGAGTACGGTATGGAGTTTATTATGTCCACTGAATATCAAAATATTTAGTTGGAGGGCTTTGCGGAGCCATCCCTTGTTGTCTAGTCCTAGCTGATAGGCACATGGAGGTGCAGGCACATTGTCCGGTGTGGAACTCTAGTGTGGATATCATCAAACATCTTCTCTTCTAGTGTTCTAAAGAAAATGATCTTTGTAGTTTACTAGGAGCTGAGGATGTCATAACAAGAGCCTATCATGTTGTCATTCTAGTCCAACAGTACTAGAGCCTATCATGTTGATCATTGTTAACACACCTGACCATGAAGCTCCAGTCATTGGACAAGGAAGATTTAGAGAAATTATTGTGGTTACTTGTTGGTACCTCTGGTGGGAGTGAAGGAAATTCAATCATGGGGAAGAAATGCAATAGGCGGACAATATCTCTTTTTCAGTCAAAGCACTTGTTAATTTTGCTAGTGAAGCCTCCCCTCAGGCAAGATGAGATCAGAAGGATGGTTGAATCCAAGACAGAATTATAATAAACTCAATACCGATGCACCGTCGGAATTGGATTCCTTGAAAGGAGCGATGGGGGCTGTCCTGAGAGATGGTAAAGGGAATTTCATTGTTGTCGCGAATAAGAAACTTGATTCGTGTGTCGATGCTTTTACAACAGAGGCGGTCTCATTGGCGTTTGGTCTAAACCTTGCTTGAACTATGGGATGCAACAAGATTGAGGTCAACTCGGATAATCTGGACATGATCACCACAATGCATTCTGGTAGTTCTTCTTCTGTGGCTAGTGTGGTCTTTGAGGATTGTTATTTCATGTCTTCAGATTTTTATCCATGTAACTTATGAGCATTGCTTTAGGGGGTCCAATTGTGTAGCGCATGAATTGGCAAAATGGGCTAGATTTGCCCTTCCTAGTATTTTTGTAGACTCGGCTTCAAAGGACTTGATTTCTCTACTTGTAAGAGATACGACAATTGACATGAATTAATAGAGAGGAGTGAAAAAAAGCTTTGAGCGGGGCTGGTTAGCTAGGTGAGCAATGTGTCCCTTTGTGCGTCGCCGGCGCCACCGCTAGTTCCCTCTCCCTCTGCTAGCTGCTTTGATGTGACACCGTCCTCGGACAAGAGAGTGTACAAGGGGAAGTCTTATCTTCATGGCATAGGGTCGATGAATGGATGAGGATAACTTGCTGCATGTAGCCAGAAAATGGAAAAATAAGAGATTATGACCCGACGAGGAGGATGCTCACCGAAGCTTGCAATCTGAACATTCACCGACCCACAACCCGCAATACTACCCCACACAACCATGTTCAAGTCATGGAGCACGGGACAGGTGCAATCCGCAAGCGAAACCATGAACTCTAACCCACATAGCGATCTAGTCGCGGAGCACGAATTAGGAGAAATTTCTCACGTAATCACGAGAATTAGGATAACAAGAGTTGTCCAATCTCAAGAGGAGTCTGTGACTTTGGTCATTGATAGAAATGGCAAAAGTCCCCAACAAAGGGAAGATCTAGCCTATTTATAATCGGGACAACCCCTGGATAGGTGTGAAATCAAACTATCTTGGGAACCAGCTTAGATATGAAAGAGAACCAACTTTGGTTTGACTAAATGGCTTCGAGACTTAATGAGGTAGCTTCTGGAAAAATCTCATTTGAGGTTGTTGGCAATACCAAACATTGTTCACTGGATTCGGACAATGTTTCCTTCTACAACAAACTCGAGCCTGTAAACCTTTCGCAAGTTGGGATATCCAAACTCGTGCAAAACATTGTTTCATCAGAACTAGAAAAATGTTTCTTCAACAAATAGCTTATTTCTTCACAAACTTCTAACTTTGTTTCTTCGCCATAAAACATTGTTTTGAACGTAACTTATTTCTTCATGAACTTCTAACTTTGTTTCTTCGCCATAAAACATTTTTTTGCATGGACTGCAATGTGATTGACCTTCTTCGACATTGCACTTGAGTTCAACCAACAACAAAGGAGATGAAAGTGCAACCATGTGTCAAGATTATAGTATGAACTTAAGTTAGTGTTCACTTGGCAATGTATTTGTTTGACATAAATTATTAAGATTTCTCCTTTGATGAAAGGGGTTGTACAACTGGTTGTCATGTTCTCATCATCCTCCCCCTCTTGAAAAGGAGTTATCTTTGACTCTAAGGGTTCAATGGCTTTCATTTGCTCATCATCCTCTCCCCTCTTGAAAAGGAGTCGTCCTCGACTCTAGCTGGTCACCACACAAAAGAAAATAGGCCAGTACCAAGAAGGAATGCAAATATTTTATCAAATGCTTAAGTTTAGCTTTCACTTTGCGAACTTCAAATGTTTTGTTTGTCTCAGCAATTCTTTCTAGATAACATTTCCATGGAGTACAAACTTGTAATCAGGCACATCAAAGTTCATATCATCCTCCCTCTCTTGAAGAAAAGTTGCCCTCGACTTCCTTTGGTCTACAAAATAATAGCACGAGGACAATAGAAAATATCTGGGCAAGGAAAAGTTGAATCAACATATTCAATTTTTACTTTTGTTGGCTCCTTGATGGTTTCGTTATGACTAACAAAAGGGTTGTGTTGGATGGATGACATGGAAAACATCTTTTCTCTGATTTCATCGCGCTAATGCTTCAATAATTCATAAGTGCATACCTCTGGGTGCTTCAAGATGAATGATCTCTTTTCTTTTACCTTACTAAGTACTTGCATGCCGTTTTGAAGATCACATACCCTGTATGATGTTTATTTAATGGCACTCCATGTGCGCCATGATTTTTCATTGATCTCATCCTCCCATTGTTGTAGGAAGGCAACTAAGTATGATTTTTGCATCTGCAAATACTTCAAACAAAGAGAGGTTTGGGAGTTGTTAGTAATGAAAAAAAAATCCTCTCCTCTTTCATATGGTGGATCACTAATCTCTTTTATACTGTGTGGAAACACCTCAAGCTCACATTTGGTGGACTCACACAGCTCACTAATCCTCTCACTTTGAAGGTGTGGTATAATATGTTGTGGTCCACTCATATCTCTAATCTCATATTGAATGATCTCAACCGTGCATTTGGTGGACTTGCACACCTCAGCTATCTTATCACTCTCCTTATGTAGAATTTTGGGAAGTGAGCACTCTTCCTCACATCTGGTGGAGTCACTCAACTCACCTCTCTTATCATTATCAATATATGGATTTGTGGGAAATGGACACTCTTCCTCACATTTGGTGCAGTCACTCAACTCACCCCTCTTAGCACTCTCAATATGTGGAATTTTTGGAACTGGACACTCTTCCTTACATTTGGTGGAGTCACTCAACTCACCTCTCTTATCACTGTTAGTATGTGGATTTTTGGAAAATGTACCCTCTTTCTCACATTTGGTGGAGTCACTCAACTCACTTTTCTTGTTCCTCTCAAGTTGTGGGATTTCGGGTTGTGTACACTCTCTCTCATATTTGGTGGATTCGCTCAACTCAATTTTCTTATCACTCTTAGATTGGGGGATTTTGGCTTGTGAACACACTCTCTCATGTTTTGTGGAGCTACTCAAGTCTTCTTTATTGTCACTCTGAAAGTGTGGGTTTTTGGGGTGTGGATTCTCTCTCTCACATGTGTTTGGAAATATTTTTCTCTCTAGAGGATTTGCCGGTGGAGGAGAATAAGCTCCAGCCGAAGCAATGCTTGGCCTATCTTGAATATGAATTGTTGGTAAAGATGCCAACGAGGATGAAGGGTGTGGTTGTTGCCATGAAGGAGCAGTGGGACAATTTTTAAATACTAGGACCGACCATTACACAGGTTCTTCTTCTCCACTCTCATAGCGCAACATACAACACCAGATCGTAAGGAAACACCTCCACAAAATCAGATATCTCGTCATTCAGCCCATGTAAGAATCTCTTTGTCTTTGGTTCATCACTCTCTTGGGTTTTCGTCCGGATCAACAACTTCTCCATCTCATCGTAGTACTCCTTGACAGTGCGAGAACCTTGGATAAGCCTCTTCAACCTCTTATACGATTTGTTCTCATAATACGCATGATAGAACAAAACAACACCTCATGACTTGCTTCATCAAAGTCCAGCTGCGGATAAAATTATTATCCGACATCAAACGATCATCTTGCAGTTGAGTCCACCATGTAAGTGCATAACCATAGAACTCCATGACAGGAAGATCAACTATCTTTGCTTGAGAAAAACCATGGATGTGGAAGATCTGATCGCACTTCTCCTCCCACTCATTATATGCGTTTGGATCCTCTTTTCTTGTGAATGATGGCACATGTAGGTTCACTCTCGCTTGGTTTTCACGGTCATCTTGATCACAATGGTCAAAATGTTGACCATTGCAACACAAAGTAGCACCACGGCAAGGCGGGGAGTATGCTTCATAGTTCCCCATGCCTTCTTCTACGTCACCATGCTCGGAGAGATCATCATCGGAGATGTCATCACCATCATGTGCAGCTCGTCGCCGGTGATTAGCGACAAACCCACGAGGGCCATGGCCTCACCCACGAACTTTTACTCCATGCATCCCACCCTCACGGGGTGCAACAAGGTCACCAATCCTCCGTTCAGCACCACCAGCGGGGGTACGATCAACATGGACACTTGCAGCTCTTCCACGACAATTGTGGCGGTCCACATTGCCACGACATCGTCGGTTGTTAGAGACCAGCGAGGCAGCGGGGCTGTGTTGGTGTTGATCCCCATTCCCCGTGATAGGAAGATGACCTCCAAACATCCTTTGTAAAGCTGCAACTATACTTTATTTCAAGCACATCACCAAGTGTTGTTCGAGTTTTGGGAAAGCATCATCAACATTATAATGCCCATGCACACTTGAGTTGGAACTTGGCATATTAACTCATGAAAACAAGTGGACAAAAGAAAAATTTATATGTCGAAAACACTCAGCTCACCTTCTTGCTTACCCAAATTCTAATGTTTCCTTAGCGGCTATGTGGTGGTAGAAAATCAGGAGTGAACGGGCGAACGAAACGAAGGAAGCTGGTGGTTTATTTGTGGGTCTTAGTGGGGTAAAATACGGAGGGCTAGTGCTGAGATCCAATCGATGCAAACCAAATAAACAAGAAAAATCTATAGATCCTTGCAACACGTTTGAGCCGCAACACTTGCCACTAAAACTTCTGAAATTTCTCAGCCAACTGAATATGATTGCACACTTTCTCTTCTATCTCTCTCTCTCTCTCTCTCTCTCTCTCTCTCTTTCTCTCTCTCTCTCTCTCTCTCGCTCGCTCGCTTGCTCTTTTTTTTTGATTTTTTTGCAACACAATAGATCCAACAAACAAGACTCAAAGAAAACAGCAGCAACTTCGGATAGAACTTGGTGTAAACACAAAGAGGAAAGCAAACAACTAGATCTCAGCAAACGAAGGCTTGGATTTTTGTGTGGCTTTTCTAGCTTTGTACTTTAGGATGGTGAAAAAACAAACTAAAAAGGATAGATCTAGCAATAAAGATTCAGATCCTACCGTGTAAACCTTGCTCCATTACCAGATGATGTGACACCTATTGGGAAACGTTGCATGGAAAACAAAAATAATTCTACGCACACACAAGATCTATCCATGGAGATGCATAGCAACGAGGGGGAGACTATGTCTACATACCTTCGTAGACCGTAAGCGGTAGAGTTTAGCAACACGGTTGATGTAGTCGAACTTTCTTCGCGATCCAACCGATCGAGTACCAACATACGACACCTCCGTGTTCAGCACATGTTTAGCTTGGTGGCGTCCATGCATTCTTGATCAAGCGATACGACAAGGTAGTGGTGAGTTCCGACAACACGATGGCGTGGTGATGGTGGTGGTGAAACTATCTTTGCAGGGCTTCGCCTAAGCACTATGAAAATATGACCGGTGGTGTAAACGATAGAGGAGGGCGCCGCACACAGCTAGGAAATTATTTGTTGTGTATTAGGTGCCCCCCTCCCACATATATATAGGTGGGAGGGAGGGAGGAGCAGCCAAGGAAGGTGCCCAAGTAGGACGAATCCTACTTAGGGTCCCTCCCAAGCCCCCCTTTCCTTATTTGGAGTGCAGGGAAAAGCGGGGGAGGGTGGTGCCCCCCCCCTTTCCTTTCTCCCATGAGAGGGAAAGGCAGGAGGGGCTAGCTAGCCCTCCCCTTTTTCCTTCCCTAGGGATGGCCAAACAAGGGAGGAGGCGCACCAGCCCCCTTGTGGGCTGGTTTGTCCCCTACTTTGGCCCATAAGGCCCATAACTTGTCGAGGGTGCCCGGAACCCCTTCCGGTGATCCGATTCCTTCCCGTTAGGTCCCTAAACTACCGGATTCCGGGCTCCGTAGACCCAAGAAAGGTTCAAACTCAGGGGCATGTGCGAAGAACTCAACCACTCAAGCCGATCGATCCGCTGCTCTCATGACGTAGCTGATAAACATGACAAAGAAGGACACGGCAACTTACCTAGGTCCGGGCCACCTGGCGGTGCAATACCCTATTCCTTCTTTGTGGTGGATTAGCCACACGAGGGGCTGATGATGAACTAGTACCAGTGGAAGAACAGCCTCAAGAGGCGTGTTCTTGTGATGAGCTCTTGCTGGTTTGATGAGCCGATCACCTGATAAGTTGATCCCTCTCTATAGTGGTGGCTAGGCTATATTTATAGTGGCCTTGTTCCTCCTCCTCCGAAACTTAGGCGGGAAAGGATCCCACAATGGCCAAATTTGAAAGGGGACAAGAAGTACATCTAATCCCGACGAAAGGTGGTCTTCGCCTGCAAAGCCTCTGAGCGTGATATCATGGTGGGCTCGGCGATGACATCCATCCTGTCATTCTGGCGGTCTTGGTCTCATTGCACGCAAATGGCAACCTTGGCTGATTCCTTGGGACTCCACACCTGCGCTTGCCTCCTTTGCACCAAAGAGGAAAACTGCTGCTCTGCGTCCGCTGGTGCGTACCCGGCCTTGGTCGTCATGGCTGATGTCATTTCAACCTCGTGAGGCTGGGTCTTGCATAGAAATCTCCGCTCCGCTTAGGAGGCCGCCTAAGGAAGCCACTCCCTCAGGAGGCCTCGATGTCGCCCGCCTCGTGAGGCTTGGCCCCTCGGGATGGTCTTGTCTTGTCATAGTCGAACCTATGCCATACCAGGCTGTCGATGAAGCCACGTCGTGGGCTGCAGGTAGGCAGGTCTAGGTACCCTGGTTCCCAGAATGCCAACAGAAGCCCCCGAGCCCAAGGCGCGCTCGCCCTTGGCCTCGAGGCGAAGCTAAAGAGCAAGTGCGGAATGCCGCGGGCCCAATCGCCTACGGGCTGTGACGTCGTGTGGCGCTCGAGAAGACCTGGGCGCCACCACTTACCCATGCTCCCTCGACAACTGTCTGATTTGACAACTGCCTGCTGCGAGCACAGCTTTACCATCATTGTCCGCCGCGCTCACCCTCTACTTTCTCCTCCCCTTGCAAGCTTGTGCGCCCTTCTCCAGCTGCCACATCTTGCTCATCTTCCTCCACCGACATGGCTCCAAAGTCGAAGAAGAAGATCAAAGCTCGCGCGCCCGCGGATCCCTTTGCCAGAGCTGGAGCCTGCGTTGGATTGATCAATAGTGGTCAACCAGGAAGGGCTGGGCAAGGTCCGCTTGTCCCTTGTAGCTGATTCCAGTGAGTGAAAGGCGACGAAGGCCTGTCCTGCTTCTCGTGGCTCGATCGAGATGGGGGGTACTAAAATACCTCTTCATCTTCATGCCCTCTCAGTCGGTCTGATTCCTCCCTTCTATGATTTTCTTCAATGTCGTGCTCTCGCATTACCAAATCCAGGCATTGCATCTGGATCCCGCCTCCATCGTCCTCCTTTCCATATTTGCCTTCTTGTGAGAGGCCCTCGTGGGCATTACCCCGTCTGTGGCCTTGCTCCGCCACTTCTTCGTGCTCCATCTTGTCGATGGTCGGCAATGCTCTAGGTGCATGTCGCTCCAGGCGGTGACAGCGACAACAGGCTCCGGCATCGATTTCGCATTTTGCATGGATACCACAGGGTATCGGAGGCAGTGGGTGTATGTGGACGCCGGCATGCTTAGCCCCCTACTCCTTCTTGTGCGTGCACCGGCAATCCTGAGCTCCGGCTGGGGGCATGCCGAGCTGTCCGGCTATTGGCTTGAATGCGTCTGGGCCAGGCTGGCTAGGCTGTGGGAAGCGGGCATGATGGCGCCGATGGTGGCAAGGGAGTTCATCGAATGGCACATCGCACCGCTTCAGCACCATTCACGCCCAATGTGGACTTTCACGGGCCAAAATGATCCCGTGAGGCTCCAGGTGGATGTGCTTCTTGCCAAGACGCCCAGCGCCGTGCTCGAGCTCCTGATGGGCAACCTGGCTCCTGCCGTGATCCCTGTCAAGGGGAACCTCCTCCTATACCAGTGTTCGAACACGGAGGACTTTGTCATGCAGATGCCGTGCTTTGACGAGTGGAGGCTACTCCCCGCGGGCCATGAGGGGCCTCACGAGAACCCCGTTGTGGTAGCCCATGTGCTTGCCCTTCAAACGATGGCATGTGACGCACGCGCCGACGATCGCTCCTGAGGTGGTCCTGAGAGGCCAGATGCCTCATGATGTCCCTAAGTTGGCTCTTGGGGGCCTAGCGCCACCAAGTGCTCCCGAGGTGACTCCCCTTGGCCCAGAGGGCGACCCGAGGGCAGCCCCATCCTCAGCCGTGATATCATCTGCTGCCTCTAGTGGCAGCACACACCCTCCAGCATGCCTCTTACAGTCGTCGAGGTCCCCACCAAGAGGAGGCTCGGGAGCTACCACGGTGTCACCCAACAGGCCCTAAAATAGAGGATTTGGTGATGAGTAAGTACTTTTCCCCTTGGGTTCTTTGCGTGACGGATTCCCTCCTAACATTTGCCCTTCAGGCTTCTTCCTTCCTTGGTGACAAGCTCTCTCCCGACGCGTCCTTCGTGAGCCTCAGAGCCTGTCGCCGCCCCAAGCCTCACGAAGTAGGCAGCCGCCCAGGGGCGGTGCTGTACCGAGGGTCGCGGTCGCCGGAGGAGGACCACAAGCCTGCTCCCCCACCGCCTCTCCGCCACGGCAGCCCCCAAGCCATGGAGGCCGCACTAAGGAGGCTTCTGATAAGTCTTGCAAGTAGCTGGGCGTCCAACGTGACGGCTTCTTCTTCAAGCGGTGGAGTTGTGCCCCATTGCATGGAGCCCGAAGCCCGAGGGGCGGCAGAAGAGGACCTGGCTATCGAGCCCTTGCCGGGGACAGACGAATTGCCCCACTCCTCCCCGGCAAACCATGGCGCAGAGGAGGGGCCAGGCCAAGCTCTAGATCTTGCACGCGGGCGGAGCGCCATCCGCCACAACCTGCTCTAGGTAGCTGTAGGCGCGCTTGGCCAGCTTGGAGCGGAGCTTGCCGATGTCGACTCCCGCCTTGTGGTGGAAAACCTACGTCTTGCACGAGGGTGGCGTCAGCTGAAGTTGCGGTCAATCTTGGGCGCGCACAACATGAGCGCACCGGTCGGATGTCGAGGGGTACCTTGGGCCTCTTGTGAGGCCTGCGTCCGTGCTAAAGAGGAGGCGCGGGCCGCCGAGCAGCGCCGCGAGGCAGCCGAGGAGCACGAGAAGGAGCTTCGAGCCTTGAATGCCGATCTTGAACGGGAGGTCCAGACACGCAAGGCCGCCCTCGCAGTGCAGCCAGGCGGGGCCCCTATCGATGCGACCGAGACTCAGGGTCGCGAGGAGGCGCTGGAATTCGAGGCGATGGCACAAAGCTTGGACAGTGACCGACTGGAGGTGATGGAGCATCAGGTGGCTTCGGACGAGGAGGCGCTTGCTTCCCAGGAGGCGAAGATCCAACTGGAGGTTGACCAGAAGGTGGCAGGTATTCGCAAGTCCCTTGTTGCGGAGTATCGCTGGAAGTTGGGGCTTCAGGAGGCCTGCTTCAAGCAACAGCAAGCCGAGCTGCAAGGAAAAGCCAATGCTCTCCAAGCCCAGCTTGCCATGGCAGAGCGGCATGGGAAGGTCGTCGAGGAAGCCCGAGCCGTTGCTGACGCCGAGCTGTCTTCTCTTCGGCATCAGGTCGTGGGCGTCTCGTCCCTTGTGGAGAGGGCGTCAGCTGATGCGGACCACCGCTGGACGCTGCAGCGGGAGCGCTCCAAGATGCTTGACGACCTCAGGGCGAGGGCCAACCGCGCCTTGGACACCATCTGCGAAGAGAGCATCGCCCGCCCGCACGAGTCTGACGATGCTGGCTACTTACTCTTATTTACCCAAGTCGTGACCCGCCTCGAAATCAAGGCCGCGAGGGCGCGCCAGCTCGTCTAAGAAAAGAGCTGGGATCTCCTTGGGTGCGCGTTCTCATGTGTCTTCAGCTACCTTCTCAACCAGGACCCGGATTTTGACTTCAATGCCGCTATAGCCCCCCTGCCCAGAGTCGTGCAGGGCGAGCTTGCGAGTTGGGTGGATGATCACATGGTCAACCTGGTCAGGGAGTTTTCTCTTGCTGACGACATGGCAGCGCCCACGACCGGGGAAGACGGACCTGATGATGATGGCGACGGTGATGACATGGGCGACAGCCCGTCCCACTAGGCCTGTTCTTCTCTTTTTTCCTGTAAAAGATCTTTGGATGTGCCCCAGTGGGGAGTGAAAGCATTTTTCCTCAGGGGGAGGCTGATCTCCTTGTTGTGCATGTAATGACGATACATTTCCTGAGTTAATTTCAGAATGCGTTGTCGCGAGCCAAGGGGCTCTCAACTACCTTTCATGTTCATGGCCATGGGTTGGTACTTGCACCACGGAGACATCCTCTGCCCCAGCGAGCCTTCTGGGGGCTCTCACGGGAGGCGCTTCCTGACATAGTTGTTGGCCCGATCGCGGGCGTTGCACGAGGACCATCACTAGATCTCTAGGCGAGGTCTGCCCAGGCGGGCACGCTACGGCGGCGGCGTCCTAGGCCCCAGGGGGGGGGGGTTGGTCTGTGATACATCTCCAATATATCTATAATTTTTTATTGTTCCATGCTATTATATTAGCCGTTTTGGATGTTTATGGGATTTACTTTACACTTTTATATCATGGGACTAACCTACTAACCGGAGGCCCGGCCCAAATTGCTGTTTTTTCCTATTTCAGTGTTTCGAAGAAAAGGAATATCAAACAGAGTCCAAACGGAATGAAACCTTCGGGAGCAATCTTTTTGGAACAAACGCAATCCAGGAGACTTGGAGTGGATGTCAAGAAGCAGTCGAGCCGGCCACAAGGCAGGAGGGCGCTCCCCCACCCTCGTGGGCCCCTCGTGGCTCTCATGACCTACCTCGTTTGCCTATATATACTCCCGTACACTAAAAACATCCAGGAGCACCACGAAAAACTATTTCCACCGCTGCAGCCTTCTGTATTCGCGAGATCCCATCTCGGAGCCTTCGCCGGCGTTCTGCCGGAGGGTGAATCGACCACGGAGGGGCTCTACATCATCTCTAAGGCCTCTCCGATGAGTTGTGAGTAGTTTACCATAGACCTTCGGGTCCATAGTTATTAGCTAGATGGCTTTTTCTCTCTCTTTGAATCTCAATACCAAGTTCTCCTCAATCTTCTTGGAGATCTATTCGATGTAACTCTTTTTGCGGTGTGTTTGTCGAGATCCGATGAATTGTGGGTTTATGATCAAGTTCATCTATGAGAAATAATTGAATCTTCTCTGAATTCTTTAATGTGTGATTGGTTATCTTTGCAAGTCTCTTCGAAGTATCAGTTTGGTTTGGCCTACTAGATTGATCTTTCTTGCAATGGGAGAAGTGCTTAGCTTTGGGTTCAATCTTGCGGTGTCCTTTCCCAATGACAGCAGGGGCAGCAAGGCACGTATTGTATTGTTTCCATCAAGGATAAAAAGATGGGGTTTATATCATACTAGATCATGGTTGGCGCGCGTTGCTACGCCCGTCTATTTTGAAATTTTCTTGGCAGAGAGATATTTTTTTTTGTAAATTCATGAAGACAAGATAACGCATGGAAATGATAAAATAGATTGAAATAACAACGGAGTTGACCATTCAACCAACATGTTCCATCACAGGTTTCTGGAGCTCTATAGACAACACATGTATGGCAATCTATCACAACTAAGAAACAATATCAGCAGATTAGCAATCATAACAGGAAAAATATAGAGAAAACTGTGGGTACTGCAGCACACTTACCTGATTAGTTGCACGACCTCCACATTTAGTCTGCAGCACTATCTTTTTGTTGGATGCTGCTCCCCTGCCGACCAAAATAGTTACATAAAATTTTTCATGTAGGAAGAGCCAAAGACCTCATAAGAACCTTTCTTTCTTGTTGTAAAGTGAAGGAAAGCAATGACGGGATGCTACGAAACAAAGACTTCCTATAGTCCGGCAAAAGGAAGACTTGCTATTGTCCTCCGGATAAACATGTACTCCCTCCTTTCCAAAATAGATGACTCAACTTTGTACTAAAGTTAGTACAAAGTTGAGTCATCTATTTTGAAATGGAGATAGTAGTAACCAAACCAATGTCTTGAAACAAAGGCTATCTATAGTCCCGCAAAAAAAACACTTGCTATAGTTCTCCGGATAAAGTATGTACTAACCAAAGACAATGTGAAACAAATACTTGTTGTAGTCATCTGGATAAGTATGGAGTAACCAAAGAGGTGTCCCAAATACATCCAGTTGTTTCACATAAACATTGAAGTAAAAAATGCAAGTTAATTTTGTATGCATAGATAGGTAAATGACACACTATTAATTCTATTATTGACATTTCTATATGTCGTATATTGAGAAGTATTTATATCACTATGCTTTATTTTTTTCTAAAACCAAAGAATAACATATAATCAATCAACGATTTACTTGTGGACTATAGAAAGCTGCAACTTCTTCACATTGTAAATGGGAGAAAGAGAATAATAATGAAAAATACATCTGAAAAACACCGGTGGTAGTAAATATCAAATACCACAGTTGATGGAAAAGCTGGCAACTTCAGTAAGTATTCCTTCTACTCGATTGTTGTAAGCATATTCCAGAGTGCAGACCACAAATAGATGTTATGCAACCAGAAATAAATCACATTGTTGTAATGTATGAATAATTTTTTTTTCAATAATATTCATCGATATAACCTAACTTGCACGGTTATATACGGCTGGAACAATGGATAATACTGAGTAAGCGAATCCTTGCTGTTGTGTTAGCAGATGTAGCAGAGGTCCTTACCCCATTCAAGTCTTCTCAATTCTGCCTGTCAGGTGCAATATTTTGTACTGAAGAATAGTGCACAAAACAGAGAAAGCATGCTTAGTCATCTCCATGGTGAAAATTTAGCCTACTGATCTATCTAAAATGTAGAAACTGAAGTCAATACCTACACGTCAACCATCACAAGATCATGTGAGAGGACATCCGTTGGGGACACGGAAGATGAGGCAGTGTAGCAGTACCTCGGTTTCCTGCGTTTCTCTCCAGGAACATAATTTAAGACCAGAATGATATTCAAATATCCGAGGGGATCCAGTGCGGGAGGGAGACGACGCGCTGGAGGAGATTCAGCTGCGGCAAGGCACCCGAGGGAATCCAGCCCTTGATGGTATCCAATCGATCAAGCCGAGACGTGGGATGCAGGTGAATCAGGGGCCGGTCAATCCAGCTGACCATGGTAATCGGCCTGCGAGGTAGAGGGTCACCTTGAGCAGCGAATAGTTCCCGAAAATCAAGGAGGTGTATAACCATCGCAACAGGACCTTAATGGCGACTGATGTGCGCCACTCGCCGGTGACGGATAATTGCAGGGTAATTGTACACCAGGTATCATAGGATATAACTCATCCACTCAAACTTCCTTCACATCTCCTAATAATCTACATAATTGAGAAAGTTATCAGCTCTTTTGCAACATTTATCCTCTTTCATAAACTACACTATTGTGTGCCGGAAAGGACACAGTAAATGGATATTTATATTAGAATCTCACAGTACATTAACAAAAAGGAACTTTGCAAGATACAAAGAATTGTTTATACCGCCAACTACATATACATAGTAAAAAAATGGAGCCACTAAAATGTTCTTGGATTCTAATGGATTCATCAATCCGTACATCTTAATCCTTAAATAGCATCATCTGTATCACTAATTTGTATTCTTGAGAGCAGTCAGTTTAGATGTATTCTTTAGTTTCTAACTGATAGAAACAAACATTGTTCTTTCACATCGTACAACTCCATCAAATGAACTAATCTAATTATTTGCCTCAAGCAACTGGGAGCAATGAATACCAGGATTGTCATATTATATAGAACTGCAAGTCATAAATATTTTCAGTCCAACAATCATTTTTTATGGACAAAATGATAGGAGAGCGGCTGAATCTATGCCAGTAACCTGCAGTGGCGGAGTGGCATCAAGATGAAGCAAGCTCATGTCTTCGGTGTTCCAAGCCTCGGCCTCCTCCAAATCTCCCTGGAGGCTAGTGGCGCACAACTTCGCATTAGACTCTCTTTCACATATAGAAGAGATTGAACTAAACCTGGTGGCGACGCGCATGAGTGTCTGCAACAAGGAGCAATGGTGACAGGGAAGAGGAGACGTCGCACTTCTGCTACCGGCGGGATCCTGTCGAGCATCGCATCCTCGCACGCGTCGCCTTGGGTCGATCCCCTCCTGCACCGGATCACTAGAAAGCATCGCCTCGGATTGATCCCCACCCGCGCCGGAATCCCTCGCGAGGCTCGACTTAGGCTGGATGGAAGAAGAACGCCCGAAGTTGAGGGAGGCGAGGAGATGCCGTCGTGGGCGGCGGTGGAGAGAGGAGGAGGCATCATGAGCAGCGAAGGGAGGTGCTGGTTGGCTGTGTTTTATTTTCTTCAAGGCTGATGAAGCGGGCTTCGCTGTGTTGGGCCGAGTAGGAAAACCGGCCCGATTAACCCCTGGGCTCCAAAATAGTTACGGGAGTACCTGCACTTGCGACGTTAGGTCCAGTTCGCGGCAAACGTGGCGCTAACTTTAGATCGTATGGTCAGAGACGTTTAACAAACGAAATCAAACGGCCAGAAATGACTAATTCATGAGAGAGCAGGGATTAGGCTCAGTTTTACTATTCTTAATTGCATGAGTTTATCCCTCTACATCATGTCATATTTCTTAATGCGTTACTCTGTTCTTATGAACTTAATACTCTAGATGCAGGCAAGAGTCAGTCGATGTGTGGAGTAATAGTAGTAGATAAAGAATTGTTTCGATCGACTTGTTGCGGACGTGATGCCTATATACATGATCATGCCTAGATAATCTCATAACTATACACTTTTTTATCAATTGCTTGACAGTAATTTGTTCTCCCACCGTAATACTTATGCTATCTTGAGAGAAGCCATTAGTGAAACCTATGGCCCCCGGGTCTATCTTTTATCATATAAGTTTTCCATCTACTTTTATTTGCATCTTTTACTTTCCAATCTATATCATAAAAATACCAAAATATTTATCTTATCCTATTATCTCTATCAGATCTCACTTTCGCAAGTTTTCGAGAAGGGATTGACAACCCCTTTATCGCATTGGTTGCGAGGTTCTTGTTTGTTTGTGTAGGTGCGTGGGACTTTTGAGGAGCCTCCTACTAGATTGATACCTTGGCTCTCAAAAACTGAGGGAAATACTTACGCTACTTTGCTGCATCACCCTTTCATCTTCAAGGAAAAAACAACGCAGTGTTCAAGAGGTAGCAAGAAGGATTTCCGGCGCCGTTGCTGGGGAGCTCTTCCCTCAAGTCGAGACATACCAAGTACCCATCACAAACTCATCTCCCTGCATTACATTATTTGCCATTTGCCTTTCGTTTTCCTCTCCCCCACTTCACCCTTGCCGTTTTATTCGCCCTCTCTTTCCCAATCTCTTCTCTCTTTTGCTTGCCTTCTTGTGTGCTTGTGTGTTGGATTGTTTGTCATGATGGCTCAAGATAATACCAAATTGTGTGACTATTCCAATACCAATAATAATGATTTCCTTAGCACTCCGATTGCTCCTCTTAATGATGTTGAATCTTGTGAAACCAATGCTGCTTTGTTGAATCTTGTTATTAAAGATCAATTCTCTGGCCTTCCTTGTGAAGATGTCGCTACTCATCTAAACAACTTTGTTGATTTGTGTGATATGCAAAAGAAGAAAGATATGGATAATGATATTTTTAAATTGAAGT
Organism: Triticum aestivum; assembly: GCF_018294505.1. NCBI lineage: Eukaryota > Viridiplantae > Streptophyta > Magnoliopsida > Poales > Poaceae > Triticum > Triticum aestivum. Next base: position 71,596,063 of record NC_057810.1, on the reverse strand, counting down.
TATTTCTGTTTTCACTCAGAGATCGTGCTAAAACTTGGTTTTCGTCTTTGCCTAAGAATAGTATTGATTCATGGAATAAATGCAAACATGCTTTTATCTCTAAGTATTTTCCTCCCGCTCAGATCATCTCTCTTAGAAACGATATTATGAATTTTAAACAACTTGATCATGAGCATGTTGCCCAATCTTGGGAAAGAATGAAATTAATGATTCGCAATTGCCCTACTCATGGTTTGAACTTACGGATGATCATACAATTTTTTTATGCCGGATTGAATTTTGCTTCTAGAAATCTTTTAGATTCGGCCGCGGGAGGCACTTTTATGGAAATCACCTTAGGAGAAGCTACTAAACTCCCTGATAACATTGTGGTTAATTATTCTCAATGGCACACCGAAAGATCTACTAGTAAAAAAGTGCATGCTATAGAATAAATTAATTTTTTGAGTGGAAAGATTGATGAACTTATGAAATTTTTTGCTACTAAGAGTGCTCCTATTGATCCCAATGATATGCCTTTGTCTACTTTTATTGAGAATAATAATGAATCTATGGATGTGAATTTTGTTGGTAGGAATAATTTTGGTAACACTGCGTATAGAGGAAACTTTAATTCTAGGCCGTTTCCTAGTAAATCCTCTAATAATTATGGTAATTCCTACAATAACTCTTATGGAAATTTTAATAAGATGCCCTCTGATTTTGAGAATAGTGTTAAAGAATTTATGATCTCTCAAAAGATTTTCAATGCTTTGCTTGAAGAAAAATTGCTTAAAGTTGATGAATTGGCTAGGAACATTGATAGACTTTCTCTTGATGTTGATTCTGTGAAACTTAGATCTATTCCACCTAAGGATGATATCAATGAGTCTCTCAAAGCCATGAGAATTTCCATTGATGAGTGCAAAGAAAGAACCGCTAGGATGCGTGCTAAGAAAGATTGCTTTGTAAAAGCGTGTTCTTCTAGTTTCCATTAAAATAATGATGAAAATCTAAAAGTTATTGATGTGTCCCCTATTAAATATTTGTTTTGCAATATGAATCTTGATAATGATGGTACTGGAGATAAGTCAACTTTAGTTGAAAGGCGTTCCAATGATTCGGAGTTTTTAGATCTTGATGCTAAATTTTGTAAAAGTGGGATTAGAGAGGTCAAAACTTTACATAGCATTGAACCCACTATTATGGATCTCAAGGAATTTAATTATGATAATTGTTCTTTAATAGATTGTATTTCCTTGTTGCAATCCGCATTGAATTCTCCTCATGCTTATAGTCAAAATAATGCCTTTACCAAACATATTGTTGATGCTTTGATGCAATCTTATGAAGAAAAACTTGAGTTGGAAGTTTCTATACCTAGAAAACTTTATGATGAGTGGGAACCTACTATAAAAATTAAATTTAAAGATCATGAATGCTATGCTTTGTGTGATTTGGGTGCTAGTGTTTCAACGATTCTGAAAACTTTATGAGATGTGCTAGGTTTCCATGATTTTGATGACTGCTCTTTAAATTTGCACCTTGCGGATTCCACCATTAAGAAACCTATGGGAAGGATCAATGATGTTCTTATTGTTGCAAATAGGAATTATGTTCCCGTAGATTTTATTGTTCTTGATATAGATTGCAATCTTTCATGTCCTATTATTCTTGGTAGACCTTTCCTTAGAACGATTGGTGCAATTATTGATATGAAGGAAGGAAATATTAGATTCCAATTTCCATTAAGGAAAGGCGTGGAACATTTTCCAAGAAAGAAAGTCAAATTACCTTATGAATCTATCATGCGAGTCACTTATGAGTTGAATGCCAAAGATGGCAATACTTAGATCTATTCTCGCTTTTATGCCTAGCTAGGGGCGTTAAATGATAGCGCTTGTTGGGAGGCAACCCAATTTTATTTTTGTTTCTTGCCTTTTGCTTCTGTTTAGCAATAAATATTTCATATAGCCACTGTTTAGATGTGGTTTTATGTTTTAACTAGTGTTTGTTCCAAGTAGAACCTATAGGATAATCTTTGGTGATAGTTAATTTGATTCTGCTGAAAAACAGAAACTTTTGCATGCACGAGAATAATTTTAGTAAATCACAGAAACGTGATTTTGCGTTGATTCTTTTTGCAGTAGATCAATAGGCGAATTTACCACGACTTCCCATTTTGGTAGTATTTTTGGAGTTCCATAATTACTCGAAAGTTACAGATTGCTACAAACTGTTCTGTTTTTGACAGATTATGTTTTTCGTGTGTTGTTTGCTTATTTTAATGCATCTATGGCTAGTATCGGGGGGTATGAACCATAGAGAAGTTGGAATACAGTAGGTTTAACACCAATATAAATAAAGAATGAGTTCATTACAGTACCTTATGCGGTGGTTTTTCTTTCTTGCACTAACGGAGCTTATGAGATTTCCTATTGAGTTTTGTGTTGTGAAGTTTTCAAGTTTTGGGTAAAGATTTGATGGACTATGGAATAAGGAGTGGCAAGAGCCTAAGCTTGGAGATGCACATGGCACCCCAAGATATTCAAGGATAACCAAAAGCGTAAGCTTGGGGATGCCCCAGAAGGCATCCCCTCTTTCGTCTTCCTCTATCAGTAACTTTACTTGGAGCTATATTTTTATTCGCCACATGATATGTGTTTTGCTTGGAGTGTGTCGGTGTCAAAACCGGCGGATCTCGGGTAGGGGGTCCCAAACTATGCGTCTAGGCGGATGGTAACAGGAGACAAGGGACACGATGTTTTACCCAGGTTCGGGCCCTCTTGATGGAGGTAAAACCCTACGTCCTGCTTGATTGATATTGATGAGGTGGGTATTACAAGAGTAGATCTACCACGAGATCAAGGAGGCTAAACCCTAGAATCTAGCCTATGGTATGATTGTTGTTCGTCCTATGGACTAAAACCATCCGGTTTATATAGACACCGGAGAGGGCTAGGGTTACACAAAGTCGGTTACAATGGTTGGAGATCTACATATCCATATCGCCAAGCTTGCCTTCCACGCCAAGGAAAGTCCCATCCGGACACGGGACGAAGTCTTCAATCTTGTATCTTCATAGTCTTGGAGTCCGGCCGATGATGATAGTTCGGCTATCCAGAAACCCCCTAATCCGGGATTCCCTCAGATTGTCTTGTGTGATATGAGTCTTTGCTTTTTAGTTTACCACAATCATCCTTGCTGTACGCACCTTTGGGAGAGACACACATGATTTAGAATTTGTTAGAATACTCTATGTGCTTCACTTATATCTTTTGAGCTGGACAAGTTTTTCTCTAGTCCTTCACTTATATCTTTTAGAGCACGGTGGTGGCTTTATTTTGTTGAAGTTGTTGATCTCTCATTCATCACTTATATCATTTTGAGGTTCTTGTAGAACAACATGGTATTTTCTATGGTTATAAAATTGGTCCTAGAATGATGAGCATCCAAGTTGGGTATAATAAAGACTATCATAGAAAGCGCATTAAACACTATGATCAATTTGATGCTTGATAATTGTTTTGAGATATAAAGGTGGTAATGTTAGAGTTATGCTAGTTGGGTAATTATGAAATTGATAAAATACTTGTGTTGGAGTTGGCAAGTCCTGTAGCATGCACATATGGTTAAAGTTGTGTGACAAATTTGTTGCATGGGGTGCTCTTTTAATTGTCTTCCTTATGAGTGGAGGTCGGGATCACGCGATGGTTAACTCCTACCATCCCTTCCCCTAGGAGCATGCGTAGTAGTACTTTTCTTCGAGGGCAAGTAGACTTTTGCAATAAGTATGTGAGTTCTTTATGACTAATGTGAGTCCATAGATTATACGCACTCTCACCCTTCCACCATTGTTATCATCTATTATACCGAGCAACTTTCGCCGGCATTATGCACCCACCCTTTACCTTCCTCAAAACAGCCACGATACCTACCTATTATGGCATTTCCATAGCCATTCCGAGATATATTGCCATGCAACTTTCCACTCTTCCGTTTATTATGACACACCTCATCATTGTCATATTGCTCTTTGCTTGATCATGTAGTTGACATTGTATTTTTGGCAAGGCCACCTTCATAATTTTTCATACATGTCACTCTTGATTCATTGCATATCCCGGTACACCGCCGAGGCATTCACGTAGAGTCATATTCTGTTCTAAGTATTGAGTTGTAATTCTTGAGTTGTAAATCAATAAAAGTGTCATGATCTTCATTATCAGAGCATTGTCCCAAGTGAGGAAAGGATGATGAAGAGTATGATTCCCCCACAAGTCGGGATGAGACTTTGGACTTTATAAAAAATAAAAGAGGCCAAAGAAGCCCAAACAAATAAAAAAAGAAAAAAAAGAGGCCAAAGAAGCCCACCAAAATAAAAAAAAAGAAAAAGAAAAAAAGAAAAAAAATGAGAGAAAAGAGAGAAGGGACAATGTTACTATCTTTTTTCCACACTTGTGCTTCAAAGTAGCACCATGATCTTCATGATAGAGAGTCTCCTATGTTGTCACTTTCATATACTAGTGTGAATTTTTCATTATAAAACTTGGCTTGTATATTCCAGTGATGGGCTTCCTCAAAATGCCCTAGGTCTTCGTGAGCAAGCAAGTTGGATGCACACCCACTTAGTTTCTTTTGTTGAGCTTTCATATATTTATAGCTCTAGTGCATCCATTGCATGGGAATCCCTACTCACTCACATTGATAACTATTAATGGGCATGTCCATAGCCCGTTGATACGCCTAGTTGATGTGAGACTATCTTCTCCCTTTTTGTCTTCACAACCACCACCCTATTCCACATATAGTGCTATGTCCATGGCTTGCGCTCATGTATTGCGTAAGAGTTGAAAAAGTTGAAGCGCGTTAAAAAGTATGAACCAATTGCTTGGGTGAAACCGGGTTGTGCATGATGGGAGTATTTTGTGTAATGAAAATGAAGCATGGCCTAACTATATGATTATGTAGGGATGAGCTTTCTTTGGCTATGCTATTTTGATAAGACATGATTACTTGTTAGTATGCTTGAAGTATTACTATTTTTATGTTTTATGAACTTTTATCTTGAATCATTTGGATCTGAACACTCATGCCACAATAAAGAAAATTACATTGAGAATTATGCTAGAAGAATTCCACATCAAAAATTCTGTTTTTATCATTTACCTACTCGAGGACGAGCAGGAATTAAGCTTGGGGATGCTTGATACGTCTACAACGTATCTATAATTTTTGATTGTTCCATGCTATTATATTACCCATTTTGGGTGTTTATGGGATTTACTCTACACTTTTATATCATTTTTGGGATTAACCTACTAACTTGAGGCCCAGCCCGAATTGTTTTTTTTGCCTATTTCAGTGTTTCAAAGAAAAGGAATATCAAACGGAGTCCAAATGGAATGAAACCTTTGGGAGCGATCTTTTTGGAACAAACGCAATCCAGGAGACTTGGAGTGGACGTCAAGAAGCAGTTGAGGCAGCCACGAGGCAGGAGGGCGCGCCCTAGGAGGGTGGGTGTGCCCCCCACCCTCGTGGGCCCCTCATGGCTCTCCTGACCTACCTCGTTCGCCTATATATACTCCCGTACCCTGAAAACATCCAGGAGTACCACGAAAAACTATTTCCACCACCGCAACCTTCTGTATGCGCGAGATCCCATCTTGGAGCCTTCGCCGGCGCTCCGCCGGAGGGGGAATCAACCATCGAGGGCCTCTACATCATCTCCAAGGCCTCTCCGATGAGTTGTGAGTAGTTTACCACAGACCTTCGGGTCCATAGTTATTAGCTAGATGGATTCTACTCTCTGTTTGAATCTCAATACCAAGTTCTCCTCGATCTTCTTGGAGATCTATTCGATGTAATTCTTTTTGCGGTGTGTTTGTCGAGATCCGATGAATTGTGGGTTTATGATCAAGTTTATCTATGATAAATAATTGAATCTTCTCTGAATTATTTTATGTGTGATTGGTTATCTTTGCAAGTCCCTTTGAATTATCAGTTTGGTTTGGCCTACTAGATTGATCTTTCTTGCAATGGGAGAAGTTCTTAGCTTTGGGTTCAATCTTGCAGTGTCCTTTCCCAGTGACAGCAGGGGCAGCAAGGCACATATTGTATTGTTGCCATCGAGGATAAAAATATGGGGTTTATATCATATTGCATGAGTTTATCCCTCTACATCATGTCATCTTTCTTAATGCGTTGCTCTGTTCTTATGAACTTAATACTGTAGATGCAGGCAAGAGTCGGCCGATGTGTGGAGTAATAGTAGTAGATGCAGAATCGTTTCGATCTAGTTGCTGCGGACGTGATGCCTATATACATGATCATGCCTAGATAATCTCATAACTATGCACTTTTCTATCAATTGCTCGACAGTAATTTGTTCACCCACCGTAATACTTATGCTATCTTGAGAGAAGACACTAGTGAAACCTATGGCCCCTGGGTCTATCTTTTATCATATAAGTTTTCCATCTACTTTTATTTGCATCTTTTACTTTCCAATCTATATCATAAAAATACCAAAAATATTTCTCTTATCTTATTATCTCTATCAGATCTCACTTTTGCAAGTTTCCGAGAAGGGATTGACAACCCCTTTATCGCATTGGTTGTGAGGTTCTTGTTTGTTTGTGTAGGTGCATGGGACTTTTGAGTAGCCTCCTACTGGATTGATACCTTGGTTCTCAAGAACTAAGGGAAATACTTACGCTAATTTGTTGCATCACCCTTTAGTCTTCAAGGGAAAACCAACGCAGTGCTCAAGAGGTAGCAGCCTGCCTAAGTGCACACGCCACACCCAGCCCCCGCTCGCGCGGTGCTTGCGGGGAGTGCTAGCAAGCAGGTACTATGCTTTCCAAGCGAAAATCGAAGAGAAATAATGCCGCAAGTCGACCCCCCCCCCTTTTTCTTTCAATAAGCACGCAAAACTCAAAATTCATTTGAAAGCGACAAATCGGGCTACAGAAAAAGCGCAAAGAGAACAGCCACGTCCGACACCTATGCTAGTCTTCTCACCAGCGTAGAAGTAAGTGCTTCCACTAGGCGTGGGCATAGTCATTGGGGGACAATGTTGACGGCCAGCGCAGAGCATGGTGCTTCCACTAGGACGTGGGTGGGAGCCCCCGTGAGGCCCAGGGGCGGCACTCAGGAGACTCCGGGGCGTGTATAGCCCCACTCATTATTACGTGAGAGTGTCACGGGTGGAGATATTTGCGTGCACTCCTCGATCCTCGTGGCGACCCTGCCAAGTGCATCCTGTTGCCACCGTTGGGGAGTCTGGAAACCAGGACGAGACCATGGGGCAAGGGGGTACACTAGCGGTGGTCGGGCGATTGCAAGCCCTACACCAGGGGAAGGGCTCGCCGACGCCTTCCCGGGCAGAGGACCTACCTCCGGATAGCATGCGCCACCACTAGGGTGGCGCCCTGCATCGTGAGACGTGGAGGGAGCTCTGGCGCCGGGCTCCCTCCATGCGGCTCCCAGGGCGCTCCTCCTGCCTTGGGCAGGCCCAGCGTCTCGAGATATGCCGTCATGGCGAGATTCACCTCCGATCCAAGGTTAGTGTAATTGCGCCTGAAATAGGTTGACTGTGACCAGTAGTTGTTGGCGTTGAAGATGCTGGCGGAGCATTGAGCCAGCGCGCGAGGAGCCCCCATCTCCGGCGACTTGGCGATCCTGACGCTGGAGCCAATGCAGCAAGCATGAACGGGCTTCTCCCTTGCTCGTGCAACATGCCGGATATCGTGGAATAGTCACTGCAGATGTCCTAGTGTGAGGACTTAGTCGTGGAGCCATCGCAACTAGGTTAGCTTAAAGGGGTTAAGCGGGACAAAGGACACAGGAGTTTATACTGGTTCGGCCCATTGCGGTGAAGGTGAAGGCCTAATACAGTTTGAGGTGCTATTGCTTATGTCTTGAATACCAAGGAGCGAATATGCTTGACCTAGCTTTCAACCTCTTGTTTCTCGCCCTGAACTGCCGCCGGGTCATCCCTTTATATACACAGGTTGACACCCAGCAGCTCACAGAGTCCCGGCTGGCTCATAGACAACATGTCCGGCTCGGTGACTAACTATACATGCCTTACAATACAAGTCTTACACATAGGTCGGTTTACTCCTAAGGGCCTTAAGTCGCCTTTGGGCCTTGGGCCCTCACCTGTGAACCGCCATCTTCAATATCTTCGTGGGCTTCACGTCATGAATCGTCATAGGTATAACCCGGCCCCTCCTGGGCGGGTCATACCTAATAGTTATGTCCCCAACATTAGGCCCCAGGTTGATTTGAACTAGTTCATGTCAATCTTCAACACTTAGAAAAAATCTTCCCTTCTTCATTTGTGCGAGAATTCATAACCCGCCATGACGTCATCTCCTGGGCTTGTGGTAACCCGCCATGACGTCACCTGTCATTAATTTACACAATATCCAATATATCTTAATGGATCCTTATCTTTAATAGTTGTCTCGAAAATCAAGGCGACAGAGCAGCTGGATAACCATTTTTTGGTCTCCTCGATTTTTGCACCCACTTATTAACCTTCTCCCTATAAATAGGGCCGAATCTCCCTTATGTCATTCTCCCCCTTCTCCTTCTCGTCTTCTTCCTCTCACGACTCATCTGCCACATTGAGCTCCACCACCGCCGCAAAGCTCACCGTCCTCCTCGCCCTTGGCTGCTGCATCGACCTGAATATGCGTTACAGTAGGCCCCTTTTTAAGCCGCCATTCTAAATATGCGTTGTAGTGCTTTTCCTCCGGCTTAACTTAAACCGGCTGCATTGTTCTTTCTTTTAGGCTTCTTTTTTCACCATGCCGCTAAAGACAGCCACTTCATGTAACTGGGTTCCCTCCATTGTCACTGAGAATACGCTCCAGGACTTTGTGAAAACTGGCTATTTTCTAGAGAAGACTATCATGCATTACCGCGCCCCCAAGCCGGAAGAGGAGAAACCTCAGTCAAAGGATGATGAGGTCATTGTCTTTACTCCGGGGCTTTTCACCACCTCGCTCTAAATTCTTCCTAGACGTTCTGCAGTTTTTTGATCTTCATCCTTAAGACATCGGACCCAATTCCGTGTCAAATATATGCAATTTTTAAGTTTTCTGTGAGGTATACCTTCAAGAGGAGCCCAGTGTGGAGTTGTTCAGAGAATACTTTTCTTTGAACCGCCAAAACAAGTACTCAAATGGACCTAGCCTGGAACTTGGCAGAATCTTAATTCAGCGAAGGAGAGATGCTATCTTCCCCTATGCTCGTCTGCTGAGTCATCCCAAGGATTGGAACCAGACATAGTTCTATTGCCAGGACACCTCTCCGGCTGGCGAGAACCGACTGCCCGGCTTTCGCGCCCTGCGCCTTGACTCAAAACATTCTCTCACTAACAAGCTAACAGCTGCTGAACGCAAAAAGCTCGCCCCCACCATTGCCAAGGTTAAGGCTATGTTGGGAAACGACTTTACTGGCATTGACTTGGTTCGATGCTGGGTTGCATGGCAGATCATACCCTTGAGTCGCCGCACCGGCTTAATGGGTACTTACACGGGCAGCAAAAAAGATCCACTGTTCCACAGCACTGTGTGTTTAACTGACGTTGCCATCAACGAAATGACGAAGTCCCTTCTGCATGAAAACCCGGTAAACTGCAGCAAAGTGGGCCTAATCCCTTTCTGCACATCTAACCCGGCACCAAAACTGAGTTTTTTTATTACTTACTTTATCTTCATCCTTAAACAGATTGTTTAACTCGACTTTGATGCCTTTCACAGGATGATGATGACTTTTGGAAGAAGGAATATGATCATGAAGCTGCCAAAAGGGCCAGGAAAGCCAAGAAAGCCGCCAAGAGAACCGCCAAGAAGAAGGGAAAGAAATCCAGTACTTCGCAGCTGTTTGAACTGGACAACAACTCCGAGTCGGAGGTAGCCCTTGATTCCCTTGGCTCCTTTTTCAACCATCTTATTGACACTGATTATCATCACGATGACATGGGGACCAGTCAAGCAATCGAGGAAGAGGTAACTATCATTTCCTCCGACTCCGAGACCTTGCCAAGACCGAAAATTCGAAGACTAACCCGGAAAGTAAGCTTTTCTCACCCCTTAGCTCATCTGGATCCTCACTTTCTTTTGAAGCAACAGCAGCACGAGAGCCGGCGACAGACTCGGACTAGCAGAGACGAAGAATTACTTCCGGCTTACCGAACACTCCAAAGAAGCGTCGAAAAGAGGTCATCCCTGATTTAAACTCTTTTTATCCTCTGGCGGGTCTCATCTGCCAACCACTTAATTCTTCCGACTCAAATTATCAGGAGACGTCTCGTTCCTCTCCTACCGATTCATCTCAGTCTCATCTGCCGGCTTTCAAGACTGCTCCCGGGTAATAACAATTACTTATTATTTGCTCATTACGCTCCTTTATCCTTATCCTGACCTCTCATGACTCATGCAGTGGAAAGCCAAGCCTAACAAGAAGAAAAGGTGACTAAGCCGGCCGCAGACCCGAAAGTCAATGAGCCGGAGCAGAAAATCCCCGCGTCTGAGCCCTCTGTTCCTCAACCATCAGAACCGGTTCTGGACGTTTCACCCGTGACTCCTGACCCTTGAATTGATCAAGCAAATGATGATCCTTTGAACACTGAAGCATCAAGCCCAGTAAAAACAATGGAGACACATGATGATGATGTGGTGATTACAAACACCAGCTTTAGAGAGCCGGGAAAGCCTATTGTTTTGGCAAAACACTCTACCAAGGAAGAATATATTGAACGGCAAAAAGTGAGATTTGATGTTGCTGACTACTCCTGGTTGAGCATTGGTGAAGTATATTCTATCTATCTCAGTCAAGTACACACCAGCCGTGAACTTGAAGTTGCCATGGTGAAGCAGATGCACAAAAAATTTGAGGTATGAGATCCTTCTTTATTGAGTTATGCACATCCTGTCAGCCCCCAAGTCTACTATTTATGATGTAATTGAATATGATGTAGATTTAGCTTAACCATGAGTATAAACAATACCCATTGATAGAACCCGTCAAAGTCCGGTTTACACCATCCAGGTTATAACTGATTTGTAATGACTTAGCACTGAACCCGTAGCCCCCAAGGGCCGGTTTAATCAGCATGAATGAGCCGGTATTTTGTATCCTTGTGTAAAGCAGAACTTACGTTTGTATCCCTAATGAGTCGGCTACGACCATTTGCGGCACAACCGGGTCACCATAAAGTAGTAAAAATACAAGCAATATGTATTAGCCCCCAAGTGCCAAGTATTGTTGCTCGCAAAGTGCTTGGGACTTATTCACATAAACCGTTGCATGAGTAAGCTTTTCGGTAGACATTAGCTCCCAAGTGCCAAGTGTTGTTGCTTGTAAAAGGCTCGGGACTTCATGTTTGTAATCCAAATCTGAATCGTGATTTTGAACCGTTGTATGTGCAGGCCACCACTGCTCAAATTGAGTCACAATTAACTGATGTGAAAGCTCGGCTGGAGCAACAAGAATCGGAGACCCAGAAGGCCGACTCAAAATTCCAGTTTAGCATGGCTAAAGCAGAGAAACTGAAAACCAGTTTTGAAGTGGAAAGAAATGCTTGGGCTGAAGAGAAGACGGCCTTGACACAACGATAAGAAGGGGAGGCGGCTCTTTAGGAGGCAACTACTAAGCTTACCAGCTTAAAACGCCATGTGTCTCACATGGTTTCTGCTATCTTTGGTAAGTCGCCTTGCAAGTATCAAATTTGAATATCGCCCTTGATGATATAAACCGCCTCTAACCCATCCATGATTATTATGCAGGTCCCAGGAGCACCAACCTTAGCCAAGAGATGCTTGTGCGGTAGAAAGCGGTTTACACACTCGTTGAACAACTCTATACTGGGACGCAATGCGCACTGGCCACAGTTTCTCCGGCTAATCAAGCACCGACTCTCTTGGTTGAGGTCTTGAGGAAGCTGTCTGTTCTGCCTGAGAGGTTTAATGAGATGAAGCGATCATCCGCAAGGGCTGGCGCTATAACAGCCTTGAGCCGGGCCAAAGCATGGCTACCAGAGCTAGACCCAGCTGATAAATCAACTGGGTATACAAGCTTAAAAGAGGATGGCACTCCATTTGATAAGAAGGACTTCGCCACCTGCATGAAGGAAATATGTCCCCTTGCTAGCCTGATTACCAATGAATCAGATCTTTCAAGATATCAGCCGGCTTATGACATGGAAAATCAGAAGCTGCCGACGCTGGCTTATAAAGTGATGGATCTAATTCCTCCAATCCGTAAGCACACTTTTGCTCCTGAAGTTGACCCGTCCGAGCTTATTGATGAAGAAGCTGAATTCCAAGCCTTAAGTAGCATTGACTGGTCATTACCAACCTTCCAAGAAGTAGAGCCAGATGAAGAAGCGGAGAAGGATGATCCAGAAGCTTCAGGCCATCAGAGTCAAGAAGATTAATCTCCTCGGCGGTTTATATACTTGATCTTCTACAAAACACTTAATCATTTGGGCTCCTTGAGTCCTGTAATAGGCTAGCAAAACTTTGATCTGTCATGCCATCGTGAATGTTTATGCGGTGCTAACATTGTTTGAGCCACCACTTGACAATTATCCTTTTAAACTTATCATGACGTTGATTTGTGCACATGAAAATTTTGAATTAACCTGCACACAAGTATATTACAAGAGCCCTTGGCGGTTTACCGCAGGGTGGGTCATAATACCTCATGATGTTTAAAACAATTTATAAACAGGGCCGGTTTAGTTAGAAGTAGACATAATAATAATAATAACATCACACTTGTGATATTGAATCGTACTGCCGGCTTATGATACCTGTGTAGTAAGGGTGATAACCCAAAACTTTAGAAGCCAATACTTCCAAGTTCTTGACATCATCATGTATGGGCGGCTTGTTGCCTCACACCAAGCCAGGTTAATAGAAACCACGGGTATGCTTCAAATATGAGCTATGAGATTTAAGGCTACATGGCCGGAATCACGTTAAACCATAAGGCAAGATAATATCAAGAAGAACCAAAAAACTATTCAAAAAATCAAGCCAAAGAGAAAAAACGAGGCTATGCTTCGAATACGAGCAGGAAGTCGGACCAAAAGGGTTAATAGTTGTGATTTGAATACGATCAGGAAGCCCCCAAGTGGTTTGTGGCATTGCGCCGATCAAGAGGGATATTCACAGCTATGATTCGAATACGATCAAGAAGCCCCCAAGTGACCATAAATTTTGGCATTGCACTGATCAAAAGGGATATTCACAGCTATGATTCGAATATGATCAGGAAGCCCCCTAGTGACCATAAGTTTTGGCATTGCGTCGATCAAAAGGAATATTCACAGCTATGATTCGAATACGATCAGGAAGCCCCCTAGTGACCATAAGTTTTGGCTTTATGCTGATCAAGAGGGATATTCACAGCTATATTCTCTTTGGTGAATACACCTATGATTGAACAGGAAGCCCCCAAATGACCATGAAATTATGATGAAGAAGACTCATTACTCGTGGGAATGAAATGACAGAGGCCCTGCTTTATCAAGGATGCCGGCTTGTTTAGAATCATCATAATATATACATCATCAAAATATGTACATCATAAGAGCCGGTGGCTCAAGTGTAGTAAGGCCGAAGATGAGCAATATTCCACGGCCGGCGGGTCTCCTCCTCCGACTGACGTGAGTCCTTGTAGTCTCGAACATCAATGAGATAGTATGACCCATTGTTCAAATTTCTGCTGACCACAAAGGGTCCTTCCCAAGGTGGGGATAGCTTGTGCATTTCAGTTTGATCCTGGATGAGCCGGAGCACCAAGTCACCTTCTTGAAAGGTTCTTGTCTTAACCCGGCGGTTGTGATATTGGCGTAGATCTACTTGGTAAATCGCCGAATGAGCTGTCGCAAGGTCATGCTCCTCATCTAATAGGTCAAGTGCATCCTGACGTGCTCTTTCATTATCACCCTCAACATAAGCCGCCACGCGGGGCGAGTCATGACTGATGTCACTAGGAAGAACCGCCTCTGCTCCATAAACCATGAAGAAAGGCATGTAAATCGTAGATCTCTTGGGGGTAGTATTGATACTCCATAGCACTGAAGGTAACTCCTCTATCCAACAACCCGGCGGTCTCTGTAAAGGAATCATAAGCCGGGGCTTGATGCCTCTCAAAATTTCTTGATTGACTCTTTCGGCTTGACCATTGGATTGAGGATGAGCCACTGATGACACATCAAGTCGAATATGCTCACGTTGACAAAACTCTTTCATAGCACCCTTGGATAGATTAGTGCCATTATAAGTTATGATGATGTGGGGAAAGCCAAAGAGAAAAATCACCTTTTTGATGAATTGTACCGCCATTGCCGCGTCACACTTACTGACCAGCTCTGCTTCGACCCACTTTGTGCATTTGTCAACCGCCACCAAAAGGTGGGTCTTTTTATCCTTGGACCTTTTAAAAGTCCCAACCATATCAAGCCCCCAAACTGCAAATGGACAAGTAATTGGAATCGTCCTCTACTCTTGAGCCGGCACATGAGCTCGCCGTGAAAATTTCTGACAACCATCACATGACGAAAAGGTTTAGCTCACAACCACCAAAATTAGTGACCAAATGCTCTGCTTCAGCATGAGCCGTGAGCCAATAAAATCCATGACGAAAAGCTTTAGCCACAAGAGATTTAGAGCCGGCATGATGACCACAATCTCCTTTATGAATCACTCGAAGTATCTCACGGCCCTCCTCAAGAGAGATGCAACGCTAAAACGCCCCAGTGACACTGCGATGGTGTAACTCACCATTGGCAATTGCCTTTGACTTAGACCACCGGGTTATCTGCCTGGCCAAAGCTTCATCCTCAGGTAACTCACCCCGGGTCATATAAGCCAAATATGGGACTGTCCAATCTGGGATAGCATGAAGAGCCGCCATCAATTGTGCTTCCGGGTCAGGAATAGCCAAATCTTCCTCTGTAGGCAATTTGACAGAAGGGTTATGCAGAATATCCAAGAAAGTGTTAGGTGGCACCGTCTTATGCTGAGACCCCAACCGGCTTAAGGCATCAGCCGCCTCATTTTTCCTGCGATCAATGTGTTCCACTTGATAGCCCTTGAAGTGCCCAGCAATAGCATCAACTTCACGGCGATAAGCCACCATGAGTGGATCCTTATAATCCCATGTGCCCGAAACTTGCTGAGCCACCAAGTCTGAGCCGCCAAAACATCTCACCCAGCTTAAATTCATCTCTTTAGCCATCCGAAGACCATGGAGCAAGGCTTCATACTCAGCTGCATTGTTAGTACAGGGAAACATCAACCTTAAAACATAACAGAACTTGTCACCTCGGGGGGAAGCTAAGACAACTCCAGCCCCCGAGCCCTCCAATTGCCTGGACCCATCAAAGTGAATAGTCCAATATGTGTTATCTGGCTTCTCTTCAGGCATCTGCAGTTCTATCCAGTCGTTGATGAAATCCACCAGCGCTTGAGACTTGCTGGCAGTGCGAGGCATATATTTCAAACCATGAGGTCCAAGCTCAATGGCCCACTTGGCTACCCGCCTTGGAGCTTCTCTGTTTTGAATAATATCCCCTCAGGGAGCAGAACTGACCATAGTGATGGGATGACCCAGAAAATATTGCTTAAGCTTCCAGCTGGCCATGAACACCCCATAAACGAGCTTCTCCCAATGTGAATATATCTGCTTGGACTCAATAAGAACTTCACTGATATAGTAAACCGGCCGTTGAACCGGATATTCCTTGCCTGCTTCCTTCTGTTCCACCACAACAGCTACACTGACAGCCCGGGCGTTAGCAGCCACATATAATAACAACGGCTCCTTATCAATGGGAGCAGCAAGGACTGGCGGCTCAGCTAGCTATTTCTTCAAAGCTTCAAACGCGTCGTTAGCAGCATCACTCCAGACAAAGTTACCTGTTTTCTTCACCGTCTGGTACAGTGGTATGGCCTTCTCACCTAACTGGCTTATGAATCGGCTTAAGGCAGCAATACGACCCGTCAGACATTGAACATCATTGATACACGCTGGCTTTACCTAGGAGGTAATGGCTTTGATCTTCTCCGGGTTAGCCTCAATGCCTCTGATAGCAACCAGAAAACCCAACAGCTTGCTTGCTGGCATAACAAAAACGCACTTGGCTAGGTTAAGCATCATCTTGTAGACCCGAAATTCTTGAAGGTCTCCTTCAAATTATCTATCAAAGTTTCCTTCTCTCTGGATTTCACCACAATATCATCCACATAAGCATGAACATTGCACCCGGTCTGAGTGTGAAGGTAATTCTGCACACATCGCTAGTAAGTCGCCTGGGTGCTCTTGAGCCGAAAAGGCATAGACACATAGCAGAATGCTCCAAAGGGAGTAAGAAAAGTTGTCTTCTCCTAGTCCTTAACTACCATCTTGATATGATGATAACCAGAGTAAGCATCCAAAAAACTCAAACACTCACAACCCGTCGTAGCATCAATGATTTGATCAATACGAGGGAGAGCAAAAGGATCAGCTGGACAAGCCTTGTTTAAGTCCGTGTAGTCCACACACATACACCAAGTTCCATTCTTATTAAGCACTAGCACTGGATTAGCCAACCACTCAGGATGAAAGACTTCAACAATGAACCCAGCCACCAAGAGCCGGGCCACTTCTTCACCAATGGCCTTACGCCTCTCCTTATTGAAGCGACGAAGGAATTGCTTGACTGGATTAAACTTCGGATCGATACTAAGAGTGTGCCCAGCGAGTTCCCTTGGCACACTCGGCATGTCAGAAGGTGTCCATGCAAAGATGTCCCGGTTCTCACAGATGAACTCGATGAGCGCGCTTTCCTATTTGGGGTCCAAGTTAGCACTGATGCTGAACTGTTTGGATGAATCATCAGGAACAAAGTCAACTAGCTTAGTGTCATCGCCCGACTTAAACTTCAGCACCAGATCATGCTCTGTAGTAGGCTTTTTCAAAGATGTCATATCAGCCGGATCAACATTATCTTTATAAAATTTCAACTCCTCTGTTGCACAGGCAGACTCAGCATAAGCAGCATCACCTTCTTCACACTCCAGAGCTATCTTCCAACTTCCATGCACTGTGATGGTCCCCTTGTAACCCAGCATCTTGAGCTGTAGATAAACATAACAAGGCCCTGCCATGAACTTGGCATAAGCCGGCCGTCCAAACAGAGCGTGGTACAGGCTTCTGATCTTGACAACTTCGAAGTTAACTTCTCCGCCCTGGATCATGCTCATCCCCAAAGGCCACTTCTAGCTCAATCTTGCCTACAGGGTATGCCGACTTACCAGGCACCACTCCATGGAAAACAGTATTGGACGGCTTAAGATTTTTATCGGTTAACCCCATGTGACGGAAAGTATCATAATAAAGGATATTAATGCTTCTACCTCCATCCATGAGTACCTTAGTGAATTTGTATCCACCAACTTGAGGCGCCACCACCAAAGCGAAGTGACCCGGATTATCAACCCGGGGCGGGTGATCCTCTCGACTCCACATAATGGGTTCCTCAGACCATCACAAGTAATGGGGAACTGCCGGCTCAACAGCGTTCACAACCCTCTTGTGGAGCTTCTGGTCCCGCTTGCATAAACTTGTGGTGAAGACGTGGTACTGCCTGCTATTCAAGTGCTTCGGATGACCCCCTTGACCTGATTGTTGATTGTAACCATCCTAGTTACCTTGATGGTCTTGGTGACCCTGGAAGCCGGAATTAGAACCGCCACCTTCGTAACCCGGTCCATGAGAATCGCTGCCACCAGAACCTGAGCCGCCACCCGGCCCTTGGTTGTTTTGGAATATATTAGAATTTTTAAAATCCCTCATGATTGTAAAATCTTTCCAAAGCTGAGCGGCTGGCCTCTCCTTTGTACCATGCTTCGGGCAGGGCTCATTCAACAACTGCTCAAGATTGGGACCTGATCCACCCGTCCGAGGAGGCGGCCTCCCCTTATGACGCTGACCATTGTTCTGTGTATTGGTATTAGCTACAAAATCTGAGCTACCATCAGCCTTGCACTTGCCGTTGCCCCCGGACTCACCGGGTTATGTTGCGAACCCTTGGTGTTGCCACTCTTCTTTCCCTTTCCCGGCTTGTCATCATCAGACTCGGGGTCCTTGGTACCATCAGAGTCGGCATATTTAATTAGAGCCGCCATCAGCTGCCCCATACCATTGCAATCGCGCTTGAGCCGCCCTAGCTTCTGCTTAAGAGGCAAAAAACGGCAATTTTTCTCTAACATCAGAACTGCAGAGCTGGCATTGATGTTATCAGATGAGTGTATGATAGCCTTGACCCGGCCCACCCAATGGGTCGTTGATTCACCCTACTCTTGGGCGCAAGCAGATAAATCCACAATCGACATGGGTTGTTTGCATGTATCTTTAAAGTTTTGGATAAACTGGGCCTTTAGCTCACCCCATGACCCGATGGAATTAGCAGGCAACCCCTTTAACCAAGTACGGGTTGTCCCATCCAGCATCATGGTGAAGTATTTAGCACACGCGGCATCGCTGACCTCCAACAATTCCATGGCCATCTCATAACTCGCAATCCACGCCTCAGGGGGTAAGTCGGTTGTGTAGTTAGGCACCATACGAGGTCCTTTGAAATCCTTGGGCAAACGCTCATTATGAAGAGCCGGCACGAAACAAGGTACACCCATAGTTCTAGAGGTCATGCCTGCCTCCTCCGATGCCGTCGGATCAACTGGAAGATGCTGATGAGCTGCCTGATGAGCCACCTGCTCAGCTTCGTGACATGCCCTGTCCTGATCAACCAAACCATGCGCACCATCACGCAGCGGGTCATGCCCATGCGGTTGGTTACAGCGCTGGTCATTGCTTGAAATGGCTGGTGAGTCCATGTGTCTGCTATAACTCCGGCTTGGGCGAGGGGTCGAATGAATCCTGCCTCGACTGTAAGAATATGCATCCTGCTGCACCAATGCTGTTTGAAGTAGCTCCCTAGCCCTTCGTGTTTAAACCGCTGCTGGAGAGTCGCCATCTACTGGGAGAGCCGCAAGTCGTTTCGCTGCAGCGATCATGTTATCCAAAGGGTTGGAATAATGACCCGATGGTGTTGGCACATGCTGAGGCGAAGTATTATTCAAATGAGGTGGTTTCGTCATGCGTGGTTGAACCGGCCTTTCCTGCCCCAGGCACTGTAGCCCGGTTTACCTCCAGTGGGTTACTGGTCCCTGCTCCAGGCGTGCAAAAGAGGTTTCTCACCTCGTAAACCGGAG
Organism: Triticum aestivum; assembly: GCF_018294505.1. Lineage (NCBI taxonomy): Eukaryota > Viridiplantae > Streptophyta > Magnoliopsida > Poales > Poaceae > Triticum > Triticum aestivum. The sequence continues at coordinate 71,576,798 of NC_057810.1, read as the reverse complement.
GTAGACGAGACTTGTGCCTCCTCCTCATGATTTCATTTGAAGAGTTTTGATCCATCGTAAGCCGAAAATCCTCTGACTGAGTCCACTGTGCTTGAGCATACAGGGCAGCTCACTCTGTGGCCATCCTGGCGTCCTCTGCCGCCAGGTCTTCCTTGGCTTGTGCTACCTCATCACGCAGTTTTGCAATTTCCGCGCTATGTTGAGCTTGATTCGCCTGGTTAACTTCTGTTGTTAACAAGGCTGTGAGCTTATCCAGCAAATCCGTCAGCACCTAAGCCGGCGGGCGCACAGGGCCTCCTGCCCCGGCCACCGTCGCCGCTGCTGATCCGGAGATCATTGCTGCTGCAGTTGAAGAATTCTGCCCATGCTGTGTATCGGCCATAAAGATTGCGACCATGTTCGGCGGCTCATAGGAGTCCGGAATACTGTAACCATCGGAACAGCCCCCAAGCCTGCCATCTTGCAATTGACACAATGAAGTTGTCTCACCCGCAGAAGACTCATCATCAAAATAGATGGCTGTCTCACCGCCAGACATAGATCCTTCATCAAGTTCCGGCCCGTGGATGAATCCCACAAAGGCACGTTTCACGGCGGGTTGAGCTCGGGCGGGTCTCGCACGCTGAGCCGTCTCAATGATGTCGGTGCAGATGTTCGGCTCAGGGCACGACTCGCCGATGAAGACGTGAATTCCGCCAATGGGGACCCAGTACCCGTACTCAACTGAGCCGGCCTCGGGGCCCCAGCCTGCATCGTCGATGTAGAGCTTGCCGTGATGACTCTTGGTCATCCGGCCCACAACGTATCCCTTGATCCCTTCGAAGCTGCCCTTTAAGAACTCGAAACCACCGTGCGCTGGCCCCACGTGGGCACCAACTGTCGTGGAATAGTCAAGACAGATGTCCTAGTGTGAGGACTTAGTCCTGGAGCCATCGCAACTATGTTAGCTTAAAGGGGTTAAGCGGGATGAAGGACACATGAGTTTATACTGGTTCGGCCCCTTGCGGTGAAGGTAAAGGCCTAATCCAATTTGAGGTGGTATTGCTTATGTCTCGATTACCAGGGAGCGAATACGCTTGACCTAGCTTTCGATCTCTTGTTTCTCGCCCTGAACCTCCGCCGGGTCATCCCTTTATATAAATAGGTTGACGCCCAGTGGCTCATGGAGTACCGGTCGGCTCATAGACAATGTGTCCAGCTCGGTGACTAACTATACATGCCTTACAATACAAGTCTTACACATATGGCGGTTTACTCCTACAGGCCTTAAGTCGCCTTTGGGCCTTGGGCCCTCACCTATGAACTGCCATCTTCAATATCTTCGTGGGCTTACATCATGAATCGTCATAGGTATAACCCGGCCCCTCCTGGGCGGGTCATACCTAATAGTTATATCCCCAACACCGGCCATGGGTGGTGCCCGGACCTCACGGGCTATTGGCCTGAGACCAGCCCCCAAGCCCCGTGATGCGTCCCCCGCCATGCTTGGAGCCATGACTCGACGGCCTGAGAATGACCCCTCATTGCCGTTGAGGTAGAAGCTGCCTGCCCCAACTGCTTCCAGGGAACGAGTCCCCCGGTTGGATGGACGATTTCGTACGCCGAGCTGCCTCCGCGGGCCCCCTCGAGCACCTCCCAGAGGGGCGAGTGGACATGGATGGTGTGAGGATGAGCGTCCTAAAGCGTCCGTGCAGCTGGCGCGATGCGGAAGGGTGTCGTGCCTTCGCAGGCGGCGTCGAGTAGTTCGGCGACGCGGGAGAGCAGGGCATCACGCCCGCCCTCGGCCAGCCTGCAACGCGACAGCTCGCGGGCCATAACGATCGCGGCCCACGCATTCACCTGCTCTCAGCGAATGCACACGGAGGTCGCCGTGGCATACTTGGAGGACCTCGCTGCAGCTCGGTTGCGGCGCTGAGCTGGAGGGGATGGAAGCGGCCCGCGGCGCCGACGCCTGCTGTCGCCGGTGCTGTGACGCCCGGATATTGAAGCTACAGTGAACCTCTACTAATGATGCCATGTCACCCTGATTACTGTTGCTAATCTCACATTAGTTCGAAACTGGTTCGGTTCAAATTCAAAATCAAGAAAACAATAAAAGTTTTCAAATATTAGAACCAAAAATGCCCGCGTGTGCCAATAAATGCCTAGGTATTTATCGTGAGGAACCGTGCTTTTTATAAAAAAGACTAAATACTTAAAATGGGTTAACACGGAAAAGAAATATAAATAAAAATAAAAACAAAACAAAAACAGAAAACTAACAAAAAGGAGAACCCCCCCCCACCGCCACTAGGTCAGTCGGCCAAGCTGCTAGCCAGGCCGGCCCAAACCGGCCAAGGCCGCACCCTCTCACTCCCTTAACCCCGCACACCCTGAAGCCCTAACCCAACCACCCCACAGTCCTCCCCCCACGTCTCTCTCCCCCATCCCCGATCCAGATCGGGATCAGGGGAACGAACCCCACGTCGCCCCGACCCCGTCGATGATCCCCGCCGCCTCAACACCGCTCGGCGCGCCGCCTTGCCGTCCTCCTCCTCGATACCTCGTCGGAGCTACCCCACCGTCCTCTCCATCATGGGCGTCGTCCCCATCTTCCTCCCCGAGCCCCACTGCCCTGTCCCTACAGCCCTGTGGTGACACCCTGTCCGCTCGTCCTCCCCCGCGCGCGTGCTCGACCCCCGTGCCGCGCACTGCATGCCCCTGCCATGCTACTCCTCCTCCTGCCGCCAGCGCACCCACGCGCGCTCGCACGTGCGGGGCCGCACTTGAGCCTCCAGCACTCAGCGCTCCATCGCCCGCAGCGCGACCTCGCACCGGCCAAGCCTGCCATCGTGCCCCTGCCGCACTCACCGCGCACTCCACCTGCCCCCCTGCTGCGCGTCCAGCGCGCTTCCATCGCGCACCTCCTCCCCCGTTGCTGCTATTGCCGCCCACTGCGCCTCTGCTCGCGTCATCCTGCACTTGCCGCCGTTGCGCCTGCGCCTCTCCTGGCGAGCCTGGTCGTCATTCCTGCTGTTGTCGCGGCTTGCGGTGCGCCGATGCTTGACCCACGCCGCCTCGGCCCCATCGCGCCGCGCCCCCCTCTCGCCAACCCCTCCCACTGGCCGTCCTTGCCCGCTACTCGCGTCGCGCACCCCGTGCTGCTGCAACCTGCAGTTGATGTTGTTGCGCCACCGCCACCAATGCCCGCGGCCCGCTGCTTCCTGCTGCCCACCTCCACTAGCTTGTGGCTGCGGTGCGCTCCTCCGCTGCCCCGGTTGCCTCTCCCTGCAGCGCCCGGTCGGGCGGCTTGGCACCCGCAGCGGTTTGCCTGTGCCCATTAGCCAGTGCCCGATAGGCCCCCTGGGCCAATGACGAGGGGGGCCCACCTCCAGAACGTTTTAAAAAAGATATAGACAAAATAATAATTTAATAATAATAATAAATAAAAATATTAATTAGTTAACTTAATTAACTTAATTAATTTTTCTTAGTTTAACCTAATCACTAGTTAAACTAATTAACTTTGTTTAGTTAGACTTAGTCAATGACAGTGGGACCCATGTGTCAGTTTGACCCGTCAACGGTCAGAGTTGACCGCTGATGTCATGCTGACATCATGATGACATCATAAAATGATTTTTCATTTAAATTAATTCTGTTAATTCAAAAAATGAATTAAAACTTTAAAAATTAATATAAAATAATGTATAGCTCGGATGAAAATACTTTGTACATGAAAGTTGCTCAGAACGATGAGACAAATCTGAATACACAACCCGTTCATCCGCCATGCGTCCCTAGCATAGCGAACATGCAACAATCCACCTCTAGTTCATTTGTCTGAAAATGCGAAACACCGGGAGTACTTTCCCGGATGTTTCACCCCTTCGCCGGTATCACCTACTACCGCGTTACGGCACACCTAACACCACTCATTGTCATGTCATGCACCGTCATGCTTACGTTTGCATTATATTTATTGTTTCTTCCCCATATTCTCTCTGATAGACTACGAGACTGACGCCGCTGCTACCCCGGTCGACTATGGTGTTGACAACCCCTCCTTCTTGCCAAAGCAACCAGGCAAGCCCCCCCCCCCCTTGATCACCCGATATCGCCTATTCCTTGTCTCTAGTGCTTGCACTAGAGTATTGTAGCATGTTGCTGCTTTTGGTTAATCCTATTCTGCTGCATAGCATGTCATTGTTGCTACAATTGTTGATACCTTTACCTGCAATCCTACATGCTTACTATAGGTTGCTGGTACTTCATCAGTGGCCCTACATTCTTGTCCATCTGCGACGCTATACTCTCGGGCCGTGATCACTCAGGAGGTGATCATGGGTATATACATACCTACATACATACTATACAGGTGGTGACTAAAGTCGGGTCGGCTCGTAGAGTACAAGCAAGTCATTCAGATATGGGGGCTGAAATGATAGGTGGTTCCATCTGAGGGAGTCCTGGATTAGGGGATCCTCGTACAGCCAGACTATATACTTTGGCCAGACTATTGGACAATGAAGATACAAGATTGAAGACTTCGTCCCGTGTCCGGGTGGGACTCTTCTTTGCGTGGAAGGCAATCTTGGCAATTCAGATATGTAGATCTCCTTCTTTGTAACTGACTCGGTGTAACCATAGACCCCTCCGGTGTCTATATAAACCGGAGGGTTTAGTCCGTAGGACAAGAAACAATCATAATCATAGGCTAGCTTCTAGGGTTTAGCCTCTAGGATCTCGTGGTAGATCAACTCTTGTAATACTCATATCATCAAGATCAATCAAGCAGGAAGTAGGGTATTACCTCCATTGAGAGGGCCCAAACCTGGGTAAACATCGTGTCCCCCGCCTCCTGTTACCATTAGCCTTAGACGCACAGTTCGGGACCCCCTACCGAGATCTGCCGATTTTGACACCGACATTGGTGCTTTCATTGAGAGTTCCACTGTGCCGTCACGATAAGGCTTGATGGCTCGCCTTGTTATCAAGGACCACATCACCTCGGGGGGACCCCTGGCTTTAGGCCAAACTCTCTGATTGGGCGGCTTCGTCATGACCGCCCGTTCAGCCGTCGCGCCGACGATGACTTCTCAGGTCATCAAAAACAGCCTCCACGTCAACTCGGAACTCACCGAACAGATGAATCCAATGGAGCTCTCTCCTCGCTGAACGAGCTCTTGGATCGCATCGCCGCTCTGGGAGTCGCTACGGACTATGATCGGATCGGGCTTAAACCCGACCAAAGGGAGATTAACTCTCCGTGGGTCACCCATCAGATAGCGGTGCTGGAGGAGCAATGCAGCGATTCTTCCTCTATTTTGAGGATGAACTATGTCCGGATTCTCGAGCTCTCCGAGCCGGATACCCGTCTACAGGAGTACATGGCCCAAGCTCCGAACCTAGAATCGGACAGCGGGCTAGAAAAATTGGGCAACATCCCGGAGCCCGAACTGCCAAGCTCGGAAGCTTCTCTGCCCCAGGATCTCAGATCGGGTGAGGGTTTGGACTTAAATCTACTCACCCACCCAGATACAAGTGATCTTTCCCACATTAGACAGGAGCCCCAAGAGACAGTAGATCACTTCTTGGCCAGATTCCTCCTTGTAATGAACAAGGTTAAGGACTGTTGCGAGGAAGACACAATCTCATTATTTTGCAAAAATTGCACGGACAAGGGAATCTTGAACGCCATAAGTCGCCGTGACATAGTACACTTTGCTGACTTGGCGGCCATAGTACAGAAGTACTGTGGGATGGAAAGCGCCTGGAAAACCCAAACAAAATTTTGGGATCCTCCGGCTCTCACTAAACCCCTCGTCCGAACTAAAAGGGTGCACTCTCGCAAGTCACCTGATCCAATTACAAAGAAACCAAAGCCCACTACAAGGCGTGGAGCCGTATTGGAGGGATGGCTTAATGGGCCATGAAAAATTCACAGTACACCGGATACCATACCAACACACAGCCTTAGAGCATGTTGGATATATACTCCGGCAGGTGGCCAAGAGCTGCGAGGATCTCCTCATCAACAATACCGCAGAACACCATTCCACGGAAAATAACAATACAGTACTGACAGTCTTTGAGACTTTCACCTCAAATAATAGGCGCAAGCGAGCACTCCACAGCCTAGCCGAAGTCTGCCACGTCGCAGCAATAAATCCATGGAATGACATGACCATAACCTTCAATGCCAGTGACGAACCTCAATTCCGAACAGTCCGAGCACCAGCCACTTTGGTCCTTAGACCAATTGTGCACGGCTTCCGGCTTACTAAAGTGCTCATGGACGATGGCAGCGGATTAAACCTCATCTATGGGGAGACTCTTAACAAAATGGAAATAGACAAGAGCCGCATCGAGCAAAGCAGCACGACCTTCAGGGGAATCATCCCTAGTCGAGAGGCACGATGTGCGGGAAAAATCACACTAGATGTGGTATTTGGCATGCCGGAGAATTATAGGCCTGAAGAAATCACATTCCAAGTGGCCCTGTTCAGTAGCAGATACCACGCCCTTTTAGGGCGGGATGCATTCACGAGCTTCCCAGTTGTACCCCGTTACGGGTACATGAAGCTCAAGATGCCCGGGCCCAATGGAATCGTCACTCTAGCTAGTGATCCGGACGTAGCACTCCGCACCTAAAATAAAACCGCCGCACTGGCCCTTGAGGCATTATCCGAAGCCCTCGCAACCGAAGAACTAACTGCGCTGCACTCCCTAGTGGACAGGGACAACGTGATACTCGACAAACGACCCAAGTCCACCTCTTTCAAACCAGCGGACGAAATAGTCAAATTCCAGGTCCACCCAACGGACCCTACAAAACAGCATCCATCGAAGCACAGCTGAACCCCACAATAGACGATGCACTGCGAGAGTTCGTGCGTGAGAATTGGGATATCTTCACCTGGAATCCTTTAGACATGCCAGGTATCCCACGCAGGCTGGCCGAACATAGCCTAAACATACTGAAGGGATACAAGCTGGTCAAGCAGACTCTTCGGCACTTTTCAGAACCTAAGCGACAAGCCATGGGAGAAGATCTAGCCAAATTACTTGAGGCCGGATTCATCGGAGAAATAAAACATCCAGACTGGCTAGCAAACCTGGTGATGGTACCAAAGAAGGACAAATCCTGGCGCCTATATGTCGATTTCAAAGACCTCAATAAGGCTTGCCCCAAGGATCCCTTCCCCCTCCCCCGCATTGATCAAATCATCGATGCTACCACAGGACACGATTCATTGTGCTTTCTCGACGCATACTCCAGATATCATCAAATCAAGATGCAGAGTCTGATCAAGCCACAACGGTATTCATCACACCGTATGGCCTGTTCTGTTTTAATATCATGCCTTTCGGGCTCAAAAATGCCACTGCAACCTATCAACGCATGATTCAGACATGCCTGGAAAAACAAATCGGCAAAAGAGTGGAGGCATACGTAGACGACATGGTCATCAAAACCAGACACGTCGAATCTTTAATAGATGACTTGAGGCTTACGTTCAACAATCTCCGAACATATGACATTAAGCTCAATCCAGAAAAATGCGTTTTCGGTGTGCCTGCCAGAAAGCTGCTGGATTTCATCATCTCTAATAGGGGAATTGAAGCAAATCCAGCTAAAATCCGAGCTCTGTCACAGTTGGCTACCCCAACAGACCTCAAGCAAATCCAGAAATTAGCTGGATGCGTGGCTGCCCTAAGCTGCTTTATCTCCCGATTGGGAGAAAAAGCACTACCTCTTTATCGCCTTTTTCGATGCACCGAACACTTCGAGTGGACGGATGAGGCAACGGCCGGATTGGAAGAAATAAAGGCCCTCTTGGCCAGCAATACAATCCTGGCCACACCAAATATCAGCGAACCCATGCTGTTATACATAGCTGCAACACACCAGGTTGTTCAGTGCTCGTCGTCAAACGAGAAACGGACGGACATAAGTTCCCACTTGAAAAGCCGGTATACTACGTATCCACTGTCCTCACTCCATGCAAGTCCCGGTACCCACATTATCAAAAGATAGCATACGCGGTCTTCATGGCATCCCGGAAGCTACGACACTACTTTCAAGAGTGTTCAATCACGGTGGCCTCTGAAGTACCACTCAACGATATAATAAATAACCGCGATGCCACGGGCCGGATTGCTAAATGGGCTATCGAGCTCCTCCAGTTCGACATAACATACAAACACGGTGAGCCATTAAGTCACAAGTACTGGCCGACTTCGTCGCCGAATGGACAGAAGCCGAACTCCCTAAAGAGTACGGCGCGTACTCCAATTGGATCATGCACTTTGACGGCTCTAAGATGCTGGCTGGTCTGGGGGCAGGCGTTGTCCTGACATCCCCCACCGGAGATACAGTCTGATACGTACTCCAAATGTTATACACAGACTCCAACAATGCAGCCGAATATGAGGCTCTGTTGCATGGTCTTCGGATGGCAGTCTCCATGGGCATTCAACGCCTGGAAGTGCGTGGGGATTCAAACCTCACAATATCTCAAATAAATGGAGACTTTGACGCCAAGGACCCAAAAATGGCGGCTTACCGTAATGCCGTCCTCAAAATGTCAGCTCGGTTCGAGCGGCTCGAATTCAACCATGTGGTCCGAGAAAACAATCAAGCGGCGGATATCCTCGCCCGCATCGGCGCTAAGCGCGACCCCATCCCACCTAATATCTTCCTGGAAAGGCTGTTCAAGCCATCTGTGGTGTGCGACGGGGAGACCGGCAATACTAGTCCGGATCCGAACACAACCCCAGACCCCGAACAATCTGACGTAATCGGAGGCTCTGCCACCGAAATAACACCTTCGGCCCATGTGATTATGGCTGTCATCGCCCCATGGACAGAACCCTTCTTAGCCTACCTAAATAGGCAAGAACTCCCTGAGGACCAAAATGAGGTGCGTTGCATGGTGTGGCGCTCTAAAGCCTACAAGGTTCACGAGGGAGAGCTTTATAAGAAAAGCGCGATCGGAGTGCTCCAAAGGTGCATCTTCGAAGATGAGGGACGGTAGCTACTAGCCGAAATTCATGCTGGACTCGGCGGCCATCATGCCGCAGCTTGGGCCCTTGTAAGCAAGGCCTTCCATATAGGTTTCTACTGGCCGACAACCCGAGCAGACGCATAGGACCTCGTCCAATATTGCGTTGGTTGCCAGCTTTTTGCAAATCAAAGCCATATGCCACCTACCGCTCTCCAAACAATCCCCATAACTTGGCCCTTTGTGGTCTGGGGGCTCGGTATGGTTGGACCCCTTAAAGGAGGAAGCCATAAGAAAAAAATACTTGTTGGTCATGGTAGATAAATTCACCAAATGGATAGAGGCCAAACCAGTTAAAACGGCCGAATATGGACCAGTGATAGACTTCATATCCGGGGTCGTACACCGTTACGGTGTCCCCCATAGCATCATCACTAATAACGGCTCCAACTTCACAGCCGACGAGGTGAAAACTTGGTGCTGCAACATGGGCATTAAGCTCGATTATGCCTTTGTCTATCATCCCCAAACAAACGGTCAAGTCAAATGAGCAAATGGCCTTATTATGAGTGGCATTAAACCCAGGCTAGTGCGATCCTTGAAGGAATCAGATACGCACTGGGTCGAGGAGCTCGACTCTGTACTATGGGGGCTACGGATCACCCCGAACCGCACTACCGGATACACACCATTTTTATGGTGTACGGCGCAGAGGCGGTGCTACCCTGTGATATCATTCATGACTCACCTCGAGTGCACATGTACGAAGAGAGAGAATCCGAGCTGGATCGACAGGACAGTTTAGACGCCCTGGAGGAGGAGCGTGATGTCACAAAACCCGTTCTGCATTCTATCAACAGCAGGCTCAAAGGTATCAAAGCAAAGAAGTACGAGCCAAAACTTATAACATTGGCAAACTCGTTCTACGCCTATCGGAGAAGAAAAAGGACAAGCTCAAACCCAAGTGGGAGGGTCCCTTCATCATTGATAAAGTTCTCACCGGAGGAGCGTACCCTCTGCGTGATGCATCAGATAATCGATTCGAGCCAAACCCATGGAACGCGGCCAGACTTCGAAGATTCTACGCCTAGTGTCGAACTCTGTGTTCGTCTCCTTACCTCCACCTTTCTTTTTCAAGTTATATCCTCTTTCTCTCTTTCTCTTTTTTTACATAGCCTCAAAAGCTTCAAGTGTGCTTCGACCGCACACCCCCGCCGCGCTATATGCGCTCAATATACCTGGGGGCTTCTTATACAGAAGCTTAATATAATTATCTTCTGGGCTTTATGCCCACCGCATATGCGTCACTTCTCCATATGTACCTTTTTCGCCATTATATGCATCGATATGACTTAAGTTTTGGCCAAGCTGGGTTGCTTGGCTCTTGTGTTTATGCCCTACGTTCCCGTTAATTCGGCTAGGGCATAAGGGGAGCACCTCTGCGATTGTTACTGCCGGGTCAGCCGAATGTGTACCTCAGACTGGGTGAAGCCGAAAGCTAGTGTTCTTAAGGGAATATTCGATCGGTGAACAAAAGATGTTTCTTACCTACTTACAATATAAACCCCCCAAATGTTTTATATGTTGTGTCTCTGTGCGCAGCTCGGACATGCATATTATTGCATGCGTACCCAAGGAAAGGAACCCTTAACGGAACTATTCTCCCTGGAAGATATTTCTTACTATCCATGTAATATAACATAGCTAGTTGGGTACTTGTCTGTTCAAGCACTTATGACCCCTACGCCTGGTTTCCATGCATACCCCGGTTTACATAACTGAGCGGGTATTCGGATACACTCCGGACTATAGGGTCCGGAGGCTGAAACGAAAAGGTCCGCCATGACAAATGATTTACAATCCGTCTAGGGACAAACTATGTCATCTGAAGTACACAGTCACTTAGATTGACTAAATTCTTCTTCTATACCATCCAACAGGCTGTCTAGCCTACAATCCTGTTGGGAATACTTTGCGGCTAATGCTACCTGGTCATATACCAGACTAACGGGGATCTCTTTCCCATCTGACCCTACGGGTCCAACCTCGGCCATGAGGTTCGGGTCAGCGTTGGTGTATCGCATCTTCACCATCGCCCAGACTTCCCTTGCACCTTGTCGAAAGGCTGATATCTTCCATAATCGGAAGCGCCACCGCGCTCCCTTGAGCATCTCTACAAGCTCCCCCATGCCTCCTAGCAGGGAGGCGGATGGCCACAAGGCCTGGCGATACCCTGCATCACCTGCCGAATTTGTTCGTGCTGCTGTGAGAGTTCTTGCAGAAGATCGCCGGCAGATTCGGGCATCTCCTCTTCGGGACGACCTGTCAGCATACCTACAGACATAAATCTGTTAGCCTGTTTCTTCGCTGAACTGTATAAAGGTTCGTTCGAGCACTTACTAAAAATGCCGCATCGAAGCCTCCTATTCTCCTTCACGGAGTCAGCAAGCTGGCCCCGAACGTCTTTTAATTCAACATCCAACGGGGTCTTGGCGTCCTTGATATCATTATTCTCTCGAATAACCCATGTAAGCACGTGCTCGTCAGCCTCTCGCTGCCATTGAGCATGTTGCTCATCCACCGATACGATCTCCGGATTGCCTCCGGGATCGTCTGCAGAGTCTATTGTTAGATTTGCATGCATGGTGAATACTAGCTGGTACATGTCATTATATTCTTTTTTTGATTAAGACAAGTATTACCAGACGGGCCCTTCTTGGACTCCTCCATTCCGGCAACTACGGCCCGTAGCTGGGCTTTCCACTCCTCCACCTCTTTAGACAACTGGATATTCTTCTCCGCAAGAACATATGCATACAATGATCCTTAAATCAATTGTGCTAACTGTTTCAAGTCTCAGTGGCTACTGATATACATAATTATCAGATTTTCCTACCCGTATATCCTTTACATACTAGTCCGTGGCTCCGGCAAGTCCATCTTGAGCGGCTCGGATGTACGCGTCTCCTGAGTTGAAGGCATTGAACGCCTCTTCAGAGAAACTAGGATCACGTAGTACGGCCCGGCGACGCCTGTGATTCATGGCGCTCTCCACTTCGGAATTCGTAGCGGACAGTCTATCCGCATCCTCTATAGGAGGACCATCCGGTGTTGTCCCCACGTTAGCCTCTGCCCCTAATTCCGGCTCTGGAGTCCGGTTGGTGGAGGCGTGGCCGGCAGGCTCTCCGGACACTATCCGGCGAGCGTATTTTCTGCCAGGAACCAAGGACATTATTATATTTTAAAGACGATAATCACGAAGCAGGTTTTTAAACATATCTCTGCGACGGCGCTCTTAGTCCTGACCGTATTCCTTTTGAGCCTACCCAGCTTGAGTGCCCCTTGTTGACGAGTCACCGCGGGTTCGGCATGGTGCCCCGATGGCCTTCCCTGTAAGACGCAATACGTATGCGGTGGGTAAGAGGCAAAGAAGGGATCCTTCTCAGAAGTTGGGACTCCTGTTTTACTTACATGCGATGCAGGGAGTAGGCCATGGTAATCGGCTATGATGGTCACCAAGGCGCCATCACAGCTTAGCTGATAGAACGTCCTGTCAACGAGCTCCACAAATACGTCCGGATCTTCTTCGAGTCCGGGGTCAAGGGCCCAGTCGGGGTCCTCTGGCTATGGAGACGAGCTGTGGATCTCCCTCACTGCTTTTCGCAGTTCCTGCTATGAATTACCAAGGTAAATATTTATGATGAAGAATGCGGGAAGACCTAGAGTAAAGGATAGCAGCTCACCCAACTTGGGGGGTTGTATATGGAGAATCCATCCCATGGCTTAATACGGATGAACTCCTCTTCTTCTCCTTTGTACAAATCGGACAGTATCTTCGCCAGAGCGGTGGCGGAGTCCGGGCCTTTACGGCCACAGCGGGTGGCATCATCTTCTCCATTGAAGTGCCACATGGGTTTCCCCCGATACTAAAGTGGCCGCACCACCCCGCATTATACAAATTGACATAACCTCGATTATTGTCAGTCCTGATTTGGCCAGCGTTTTAATCCTTCCCATCAGGTAAAGGACCTCTCTGCTATCTTCCTCCTGGGGGTTCCGAGGGCGCCAGCTGTGGTGTTTCTTTAACGGGGCATTAGCAAACTCAGGAAGGCCCATCCGAATAGGGTCCGGAAGGGGACATCCTCCATATAAAACCACTCCGAAGGCTAGTCTTCGGATGTCTTCTTCGGAGTACCGGACAGGTATCCGGTCCCGGCGATGTGCCATATTTCAGCTCCGCCCAATAGATATATCGACCCCTCCTGAGTGCGGGGTATGAGGCAGAATAGCCTCTTCCATAGCTCAAAATGAGCTTCGCAGCCCAGAAATAGCTTGCAGAGGGCGACATAGCCTGCGATGTGCAGTATGGAGGCAGGAGTGAAGTTATGCAGCTGGAGCCCGTAGAACTCCAGGAGCCCGCGGAGGAACGGATGGATTGGAAATCCGAGTCCCCTCAGCAAGTAAGGGACAAGGCATACCCGCTCCCCCTTGGATGGGTTGGGAGAACTCTCTGCTTGCTCCCCACCATTGTAAGTGGCCAGTCCGGCTCGGACGGGGACCATGTACGCAGGCGGGAGAAACGCCTGGGTCTGCAACTCTACCAATCGGCTATGGGGGACGGAACACTTCTTCCAATAGCCTGGCTTAGTGCTACGGGAGCGAGAGGAGGAGTTGCGACGGCTGGCCATGATGGGATGGTTTCTTCTGGGCGCGCTCTGATGGATACTCGCTGGGGGAGGATGGTGTGATTTGGATCTGAGGATCCCCGTCTCTATTAATAGACGATTTACTTACATGGTCTAGCTAGCAAATGCAAAAATGTCCCGACTTCTCGCATTTGCTCGACACGTGGAGATAGCCATTATTAAAGCGCAGAAGACGAGGAGTGCAACATTAATGGGAAGCCGGACACTACTCATTATAAAAGGTACTTAGAGATTTTGGAGAAGAACCCGCCTTGCAATGCCGAAGACAATCTGCGCCGGACTCATCATCATTGAAGCCTGGTTCAGGGGCTACTGAGGGAGTCCTGGATTAGGGGGTCCTCGGACAGGCGGACTATATACTTTGGTTGGACTGTTGGACTATAAAGATACAAGATTGAAGACTTCGTCCCATGTCCGGGTGGGACTCTTCTTTGCGTGGAAGGCAAGCTTGGCAATTCAGATATGTAGATCTCCTTCTCTGTAACCGACTCTGTGTAACCCTAGCCCCCTCCGGTGTCTATATAAACTGGAGGGTTTAGTCCGTAGGACAAGAAACAATAATAATCATATGCTAGCTTCTAGGGTTTAGCCTCTATGATCTCATGGTAGATCAACTCTTGTAATACTCATATCATCAAGATCAATGAAGCAGGAAGTAAGGTATTACCTCCATCGAGAGGGCCTGAACCTGGGTAAACATCGTGTCCCCCACCTCATGTTACCATTAGCCTTAGACGCACAGTTCGGGACCCCCTACGCGACATCCACCGGTTTTGACACCGACACCATCCAGGTAGTGGTGGACCTGGTTCCCGACGGCTCCTGAGTGTTACTTTGAGGCGGAGCGACAGGGCAGGTTGTTACCACCTAGGCGACAAGTGGGCCTGGTCCTGGTCGGCTTCCACGGTTACTTCAAAATAACACGCTTAACGAGATCTTGGTATTTGATCTGAGTTGGGTCGTTGACCTTATACGCACTAACCGCCATGTGGGACAAGATATGGGCAACCAGCATCACGATATCAGCCGAAGCCTCCTAGACGTCAGCGACTAAGCGATGCGCACCGGGTTGGACCATGTAACGCAACTTCCTTTGTAATGGAGGTTGCTAGGTCAGCTCACCAGCCGCGTTCGCAACATGCAGGTGTGTAATGGGCGATGGGCCCAGACCCCTGCGCGCATAGGATTTAGACCGGCATGCTGACCTCTCTATTAGGCCTAGGTAGGGTTGCGACATGTTGATCTCCTGAGGCCGGACATGACCCAGGAAAGTGTGCCCGGCCAGAGGGATCAAGCGTGTCGGGAAATGTGGTGCACCCGTGCAGGGAAGTTGTTCTATTCGAATAGTCGTGTCCATGGTAACAGGGCGACCCAGAGTTGTACTTCGACCTCATGACAATTAGAACCGGATACCTAATAAAACACACCCTTTGAAGTGCCAGATACAACCCGGTGATCGCTTTCCCACAGGGCGACAAGGGGAGGATCGTCGGGTATGATTATGCTATGCGATGATACTTGGTGAACTTACCATCTACTCTCTTCTACATGTTGCAAGATGGAGGCTGCCAGAAGCATAGTCTTCAATAGGACTAGCTATCCCCCTCTTATTCTGGCATTCTGTAGTTCAGTCCACCGATATTACTCCTTTACACATATACCCATGCATATGTAGTGCAGATCCTTGCTTGCAAGTACTCATTACAAAAAAAGACACATCCGTGACATTTTGGGCCAAACGATTTTTTTCTGTCATGCTTATGACACTTTTATGACGATAATTGTGACAAAACCCAGTATCATCATAGATGTGGTGGGCTCCTACTTATATGACAAAAAATCATGATAGAAAATGGGATTTTCGTCCTGGGCGGGCCAGATACGCAGCTGCATGACATTCTTTGGGCCGTCCATGACAGGAAAGACTGTGGTAGAAGCAAGGGCGAGGAAAATATCGGGGAGTTCCCAGTTACGGTGGGTGGTCGGGGCCGAGCAATGCGCATTTCTCTCATACACGTACACGCATGGGTGCGAGGCATTGGGCTCTAACTGAACCCCAGCTAGACGTTCGCCTACTGAACCCGAGCAATTGCACTACATGCTACGCGTTACTGAACCCAAGAGTTCGATCGTTCCCTGGTTGTTAATTGAACCCGATCGAGCAATTCCTTGGCTACTGCTGCTAACTGAAGCCGATCGAACCTACTACCTCTTGATGAATAGTGAGTGTTGTTGGGGGGTGGATGAATAGTTCCCGGTGGGGGTTGGATGAACAGGACCCCGTGGTAGTAGAGGTCATTGCCGCTGAATGAACAGGATCCCGATCGATCGAGCCGGTTGGGGGTGGATGAACAAGACCCCGTGGAGGGCTGGATGAACAGGACGACCCCGTGGAGGGCTGGTTGAATAGTAGCTTGTGGAGGGGTGGTTGAACAGGACCCCGTGGACAGGGCTGGTTGAACTGTAGCCGGTGGAGGAGCGGTGCAGGCTGGATGAACAGGAGCCCATGGATGAACAGTGGCAGGTGGAGGCTGGAGGAGGTCGACGGTGGATGAACAGTAGCTTGTGGAGGCTGGAGGAGGTCAACGGTGGATATGAACAGTAGCCCGTGGAGTCATGTGATGTCTACTACACAACCTTCTTCTTGTAGACATTGTTGGGCCTCCAAGTGCAGACGTTTGTAGGACAGTAGCAAATTTCCCTCAAGTGAGGACCTAAGGTTTATCAATCCGTGGGAGGCATGGCATGAAGATGGTCTCTCTCAAACAACCCTGCAACCAAATAACAAAGAGTCTCTTATGTCCCCAACACACCCAATACAATGGTAAATTGTATAGGTGCACTTGTTCGGCGAAGAGATGGTGATACAAGTGCAATATAGATGGTAGATATAGGTTTTTGTAATCTGAAATTATAAAAACAGCAAGGTAGCAAGTGGTAAAACTGAGCAAAAACGGTATTGCAATGCTTTGAAACAAGGCCTAGGGTTCATACTATCACTAGTGCAGGTTCTCTCAACAAGGATAACATAATTAGATCATATAACAATCCCTCAACATGAAACAAAGAGTCACTCCAAAGTCACTAGTGGCAGAGAACAAACGAAGAGATTATTGTAGGGTACGAAACCACCTCAAAGTTATTCTTTTCGATCAATCCATTGGGCTATTCCTATAAGTGTCACAAACAGCCCTAGAGTTCGTAGAAAAATAACACCTTAAGACACACATCAACCAAAACCCTAATGTCACCTAGATACTCCAATGTCACCTCAAGTATCTGCGGGAGGATTATACGATATGCATCACACAATCTCAGATTCATCTATTCAAACCAACACAAAGAACTTCGAAGAGTGCCCCAAAGTTTCTACCAGGGAGTCAAGATGAAAACTCGTGCCAACCCCTATGCATAGATTCCCAAGGTAATGGAACCCGAAAGTTTATCACCAAAACATACATCAAGTGAATCAATAGAATACCCCATTGTCACCACGGGTATCCCACGCAAGACATACATCAAGTGTTCTCAAATCCTTAAAGACTCAATCTAATAAGATAACTTGAAAGGGAAAACTCAATCCATTACAAGAAGGTAGAGGGGGAGAAACATCATAAGATCCAACTATAATAGCAAAGCTCGCGGTACATCAAGATCGTGCCATATCAAGAACACAGGAGAGAGAGAGAGAGAGATCAAACACATAGCTATTAGTGCATACCCTCAGCCCCGAGGGTGAACTACTCCCTCCTCGTCATGGAGAGCGCCGGAATGATGAAGATGGCCACCGGTGATTGATCCCCCCTCCGACAAGGTGCCGGAACAGGGTCCCAATTTGTTTTTGGTGGCTAGAGAGGCTTGCGGCGGCAGAACTCCCTATCTAGGTTATTTTCTAGAGGTTTCTGTATTTATAGGAGAGGTTGGCATTGAGAACAAGTCAGGGGGACCCACGGAGAGTCCACGAGGCACAGGGGCGCGCCCTAGGGGGGCGCACCCTCCACCCTACTGGAGCCCACGGGCCTCCCCTCCGGTAACTCTTCATTCCAGTATTTTTATATTTTCCAGAAAAAATCTCCATTCATTTTCAGCGCATTCTGAGAACTTCTATTTCTGCACAAAAATAACACCATGGTAGTTCTGCTGAAAACAGCGTCAGTCCGGGTTAGTTCTAACCAAATCATACAAAAATCATGTAAAAATATTGTAAACATGGCATGAATATATTAAAAATTATAGATACGTTGGAGACGTATCAGCATCCCCAAGCTTAATTCATGCTTGTCCTCGAGTAGGTAAATGATAACAGAATTTTTGATGTGGAATGCTACCTAACATATTTATCAATGTAATCTTCTCTATTGTGGCAAGAATATTCAAATCCATAAGACTCAAAACAAAAGTTTAATATTGACATGAAAACAATAATACTTCAAGCATACTAATAAAGCAATCATGTCTTCTCAAAATAACATGGCCAAAGCAAGCTATCCCTACAAAATCATATATTCTGGCTATGCTCTATCTTCATCACACAAAATATTTAAATCATCACAACCACGATGACAAGCCAAGCAATTGTTTCATACTTTTGATGTTCTCAAACTTTTTCGATCTTCATGCAATACATGAGTGTGAGCCATGGATATAACACTATGGTGGAATAGAATAAGGTGGTTGGGGAGAAGACAAAATGGGACAAGATAGTCTCACATCAACTAGGCGTCTCAACGGGCTATGGAGATGCCCATCAATAGATATCAATGTGAGTGAGTAGGGATTGCCATGCAACGGATGCACTAGAGCTATAAGTCTATGAAAGCTCAAAAATAAACTAAGTGGGTGTGCATCCAACTTGCTTGCCCACGAAGACCTAGGGAAATTTGAGGAAGCCCATCATTGGAATATACAAGCCAAGTTCTATAATGAAAAATTCCCACTAGTATATGAAAGTGACAACATAGGAGACTCTATCATGAAGATCATGGTGCTACTTTGAAGCACAAGTGTGGTAAAAGGATAGTAGCATTGCCCCTTCTCTCCTTTTCTCTCATTTTTTGTTTCTTTATTTGGGCCTTCTCTTTTTTATGGCCTCTTTTTTCTTTTCCTTTTTTTTATATTTTTCGTCTAGAGTCTCATCCTGACTTGTGGGGGAATCATAGTCTCCATCATCCTTTCCTCACATGGGATAATGCTCTAATAATGAAGATCATCTAACTTTTATTTACTTTACAACTCAAGAATTACAACTTGATACTTAGAACAAAATATGACTCTATATGAATGCCTCTGGCGGTGTACCGGGATGTGCAATGAATCAAGAGTGACATGTATGAAAGAATTTTGAACGGTGGCTTTGTCACAAATACGATGTAAACGACATGATCATGAAAAGCAATATGATAATGATGAAGTGTGTCATAATAAACGGAACGGTGGAAAGTTGCATGGCAATATATCTCGAAATGCTAATGAAATGCCATAATAGGTAGGTATGGTGGCTGTTTTGAGGAAGGTTATGGTAGGTGTATGGTACCGGCGAAAGTTGCGCGGTACTAGAGAGGCTAGCAATGGTGGAAGGGTGAGAGTGCGTATAATCCATGAACTCAACATTAGTCATAAAGAACTCACATACTTATTGTAAAAATCTATTAGTTGTCGAAACGAAGTACTACGCGCATGCTCCTAGGAGGATAGATTGGTAGGAAAATATCATCGCTCATCCCCGACCGCCACTCATAAGGAATACAATCAATAAATAAATCATGCTCCGACTTCATCACATAACGGTTCACCATCCATGCATGCTACGGGAATCACAAACCTCAACACAAGTATTTCTCAAATTCACAACTACTCACTCACATGACTCTAATATCACCATCTTCATATCTCAAAACAATCATAAGGAATCACACTTCTCATAATATTCAATGCACTTTATATGAAAGTTTTTGTTATATCCCTCTTGGATGCCCATCATATTAGGACTAGTTTCATAACCTAAGGAAATTACCATGTTGTTTAAGACTCTCAAAATAATATAAGTGAACCATGAGAGTTCATCAATTTCTTCAAAATAAAGCTACCGTCGTGCTCTAAAAAGATATAAGTGAAGCACTAGAGCAAAGGACAAACTACTCCAAAAGATATAAGTGAAGATCAATGAGTAGTCGAACAATTATGCAACTATGTGCAGACTCTCTAATATTTAATAATCTCAGATCTCTGGATATTATTCAAACAGCAAGCAAAACAAAATAAAAAAAATTGACGCTCCAAGCAGAACACATATCATGTGGTGAATAAAAATATAGCTCCAAGTAAAGTTACCGGTGAACGAAGACAAAAGAGGGGATGCCATCTGGGGCATCCCCAAGCTTAGTTGCTTGGTTGTACTTGAATATTACCTTGGGGTGCCTTGGGAATCCCTAAGCTTAGGCTCTTGCCACTCCTTATTCCATAGTCCATCGAATCTTTATCAAAAAGTTGAAAACTTCACAACACAAAACTTAACAGAAAACTCGTAAGCTCCGTTGGTATAAGAAAATAAATCACCACTTAGATACTGTTGTGAACTCATTCTAAATTAATATTGGTGTAATATCTTACTGTATTCCAACTTCTCTATGGTTCATACCCTCCAATACTACTCATAGATTCATTAAAATAAGCAAACAACACATAGAAAACAGAATCTGTCAAAAACAGAACAGTCTGTAGTAATCTGTAAGTCTCGAACACTTTTGTAACTCTAAAACTTCTACCAAATTAGGAAACCCTGAGATATTTGTGTACTAATCCATAGCAAAAAGAATCAGATCAAAATCACATTTTTATGAACTATCAAAACTAATTTACTGGGTGCAAAAGTTTCTGATTTTCAGCAGGATCAACACAACTATCACCGTAAGCTATCCTAAAAGTCTTACTTGGCACTTTATTGAAACAAAAGCTACAAAACATGATTACTACAGTAGATTAATCATGGGTAGCAAATGATTCACATAAAGAAGCTACTATCTCAGAGTCAAGCCCATATTTGGTGCTAAATTCACGAAAAGCATCAGTATCCATAAAAGATTTAACACAATCAAACTTAGGGGTTATACTTGACTCCTTACCTTCGTCGAGTTCCCAATATTCAGAGTTGCGTTTAATTCTTTCCAAAAAATCCCATTTGAATTCAATATTCTTCATCATAAAAGAACCAGTACAAGAAGTATCGAGCATGGAGCGATCATTATGAGAAAGTCGAGCATAAATTTTTTGAATAATAATTTCTCTTGAGAGCTCATGATTGGGGCACGAATATAACATTGACCTAAGCCTCCCCCAAGATTGAGCGATACTTTATCCTTCACGAGGCCAAAAATTATATATATAATTACAATCATGATGAACCAGATGCATAGGATAAAACTTCCGATGAAATTCCAATTTCAATCGGTTGTAGTTCCATGATCCAATATCATCACATAGCCTAAACCATGTCAATGCCTTTCCCTTCAAAGATAAAGGGAAGACCTTCTTCTTGGCAACATCCTTGGGCATACCTGCAAGCTTAAATAATCCACAAACTTCATCCACATAGATTAGGTGCATATCATGATGTAATGTTCCATCTCCAGTATAGGGATTAGCTAGCAGTTTCTCTATCATACCCGAAGGAATTTCAAAGTAAATATTTTCAGTAGGTTCAGTAGGTTGAGGAGAAACTCTTTGCACTTCTGGGCGGGGTGAAGATACCCCGAACAAGCCCCTCAAAGGATTATTTTCCATAGTAAAGGTGACAGTAAATTTCAGCACACTATATAAATCTTTCCTTAATAAACTCCACCTACCAAAGGCGCCTCACTCCCCGAAAACGGCGCCAGAAAAGTGTCTTGATGACCCACAAGTGTAGGGGATCTATCATAGTCCTTTCGATAAGTAAGAGTGTCGAACCCAATGAGGAGCAAAAGGAAATGACAAGCGGTTTTCAGTAAGGTATTCTCCGCAAGCACTGAAATTATCGGTAACAGATAGTTTTGTGATAAGGTAATTCGTAACGGGTAACAAGTAACAAAAGTAAACAAGGTGCAGCAAGGTGGCCCAATCCTTTTTGTAGCAAAGGACAAGCCTGGACAAACTCTTATATAAAGCAAAGCGCTCCCGAGGACACATGGGTATTATCATCAAGCTAGTTTTCATCATGCTCATATGATTCGCGTTCGTTACTTTGATAATTTGATATGTGGGTGGACCGGTGCTTGGCTACTGCCCTTCCTTGGACAAGCATCCCACTTGTGATTAACCCCTCTCGCAAGCATCCGCAACTACGAAAGAAAAATTAAGGTAAACCTAACCATAGCATGAAACATATGGATCCAAATCAACCCCTTATGAAGCAACGCATAAACTAGGGTTTAAGATTCTGTCACTCTAGCAACCCATCATCTACTTATTACTTCCCAATGCCTTCACCTAGGCCCAAATCATGGTGAAGTGTCATGTTGTCGACGTTCACATAACACCACTAGAGTATAGACAACATACATCTCATCAAAATAGCGAACGAATACCAAATTCACATGACTACTTATAACAGGACTTCTCCCATGTCCTCGGGAACAAACGTAACTACTCACAAATCATATTCATGTTCATAATCAGAGGGGTATTGAATAGCATTAAGGATCTGAACATATGATCTTCCACCGAATAAACCAACTAGCATCAACGACAAGGAGTAATCAACACTACAAGCAACCCATAGGTACCAATCTAAGGTTTTGAGACAAAGATCGGATACGAGAGATGAACTAGGGTTTGAGAGGAGATGGTGCTGGTGAAGATGTTGATGGAGATGAGAGGATCGATGGTGACAATGATGGCGACGATTTCCCCCTCCCGGAGGGATCTTTCCCCAGCAGAACAGCTCCGCCGGAGCCCAAGATTGGTCATGCCCAGGTTCCGCCTCGAGACGGCGGTACTTCATCCCGAAAGCTTCCTTATGATTTTTTTCCAGGGTAAAAGATGCCATATAGCAGAAGATGGACGTCGGGGGCCTGCCAGGTGTCCCACAAGGCAGGGGGCGCGCCCTCCACCCTCGTGGCTGGTGGGTGGCCCCCCTCTAGTGGTTTCTTCACCCATTATTTTTAATATATTCCAAAACTGACTTTCGTGGAGTTTCTATACTTTTGGAGTTGTGCAGAATAGGTCTCTAATATTTGCCCCTTTTCCAGCCCAGAATTCCAGCTGTCGGCACTCTCCTTCTTCATGTAAACCTTATAAAATAAGAGAGAAAAGGCATAAGTATTGTGATATAGTGTGTAGTCACAGCCCATAATGCAATACATATCGATATAAAAGCATGATACAAAATGGACGTATCATCCATCTCCAAAGCACCGTCATGATCTCCATCATCACCGGCTCGACACCTTGATCTCCATTGCTGCATCGTGGTCGTCTTGCCAACTATTGCTTCTACAACTATCGTTGTCGCATAGGGATAAAATAAAGCAATTACATGGCGTTTGCATTTCATACAATAAAGAGACAACCATAAGGATCCTGCCGGTTGCCGATAACTTTTACAAAACATGATCATCTCATACAATAACGTATATCACATCATGTCTTGACCATATCAAATCACAACATGCCCTGCAAAAACAAGCTAGACGTCCTCTACTTTGTTCTTGCATGTTTTACGTGGTTGCTACGGGCTTCTAACAAGAACCTTTCTTACCTACGGTACAAAAACCACAACGCTGATTTATCAGGTTTGCTGTTTTAACCTTCAACGGGGACCGGCCGCAGTCAAATTCAATTCAACTAAAGTAGGAGAAACAGACACCCGCCAACCACCTTTATGCAAAACTAGTTGCATGTCTGTCGGTGGAACCAGTCTCATGAACATGGTTATGTAAGGTTAGTCCAGGCCGATTCATCCAACAATACCGCTGAATGAAAATAAAACATTGGTGGTAAGCAGTATGACGATCACTGCCCAAAACACTTTGTGTTCTACACATGCATATCATCTACGCATAGACCAGGCTCTGATACCACTATTGGGGAACACAACATGCAATTTCAAAAAAAATCATACGATCATGCAAGATCTATCTAGGAGATGCATAGCAACGAGAGGGGGAGAGTATGTCTATGTACCCTCGTAGACCGTAAGCGGAAGCATTTGACAAAACGGTTGATGTAGTTGAACTTCTTCTAGCTCCGACTGATCAAGTACTGATGACCCACAAGTATATGGGGATAATTGTAGCCTTTTCAATAAGTAAGAGTGTCGAACCCAACAAGGAGCAGAAGGAAATGACAAGTGGTTTTCAGCAAGGTAACGTTTGCAAGTGCTAAAATTGTAAGTAGCGGAGTAGTTTGATAGCAAGATAATTTGTAATGAGCAAGTAACGATAGTAGTAACAAAAGTGCAGTAAGGTAGCCCAATCCTTTTGAGACAAAGGACAGGCCAAATCGGTTTCTTATGATAAGCAAAGTGTTCTTGAGGGTACACGGGAATTTCATCTAGTCACTTTCATCATGTTAGCTTAATTCGTGTTCGCTACTGTTGGAAATATGCCCTAGAGGCAATAATAAAAGCATTATTATTATATTTCCTTGTTCATGACAATTGTCTTTATTCATGCTATAATTGTGTTATCCGGAAATCGTAATACATGTGTGAATAACAGACACCAACGTGTCCCTAGTGAGCCTCTAGTTGACTAGCTCGTTGATCAACAGATAGTCATGGTTTCCTGACTATGGACACTGGATGTCATTGATAACGAGATCACATCATTGGGAGAATGATGTGATGGACAAGACCCAATCCTAAACATAGCACAAGATCGTATAGTTCGTTTACTAGAGTTTTCAAATGTCAAGTATCTATTCCTTAGACCATGAGATCGTGTAACTCCCGGATACCGTAGGAGTGCTTTGGGTATGCCAAACATCACAACGTAACTGGGTGACTATAAAGGTAGACTACGGGTATCTCCGAAAGTGTCTGTTGGGTGACATGGATCAAGACTGGGATTTGTCACTCCGTATGACGGAGAGGTATCACTGGGCCCACTCGGTAATGCATCATCATAATGAGCTCAGAGTGACCAAGTGTCTGGTCACGGGATCATGCATTACGGTACGAGTAAAGTGACTTGCCGGTAACGAGATTGAACGAGGTATTGGGATACCGACGATCGAATCTCGGGCAAGTAACATATCGATAGACAAAGGGAATAGCGTACGGGGTTGATAGAATCCTCGACATCGTGGTTCATCCGATGAGATCATCGTGGAGCATGTGGGAGCCAACATGGGTATCCAGATCCCGCTGTTGGTTATTGACCGGAGAGTCGTCTCGGTCATGTCTGCTTGTCTCCCGAACCCGTAGGGTCTACACACTTAAGGTTCAGTTACGCTAGGGTTGTAGGGATATGTATATGCAGTAACCCGAATGTTTTTCGGAGTCCCGGATGAGATCCCGGACGTCACGAGGAGTTCCGGAATGGTCCGGAGGTAAAGATTTATATATGGGAAGTCCTGTTTCGGGCATCGGGACAAGTTTCGGGGTTATCGGTATTGTACCGGGACCACCGGAAGGGTCCCGGGGGTCCACCGGGTGGGTCCACCTGTCCCGGGGGGCCACATGGGCTGTAAGGGGGTGCGCCTTGGCCTAATGGGCCAAGGGCACCAGCCCCACATAGGCCCATGCGCCTAGGGTTAGAGGGGGAAAGAGTCCTAGGAGGGGAAGGCACCTCCTAGGTGCCTTGGGGGGGAGGGAAACCCCCCTTGGCCGCCGCACCCCCTAGGAGATTGGATCTCCTAGGGCCGGCCACCCCCCTTGGCACCCCTATATATAGTGGGGGAGAGGAGGGACTTCATACCTGAACGCCTTGGCCTTTGGTTGCCTCCTTCTCCCTCCTCAACACCTCCTCCACCTCCATAGTGCTTAGCGAAGCTCTGCCGGAGTACTGCAGCTCCATCAACACCACGCCGTCGTGCTGCTGCTGGTGCCATCTCCCTCAACCTCTCCTCCCTCCCTTGCTGGATCAAGAAGGAGGAGACGTGGCTGTTCCGTACGTGTGTTGAACGCGGAGGTGCCGTCCGTTCGGCGCTGGTCATCGGTGATTTGGATCACGTCGAGTACGACTACAACATCATCGTTCTTTTGAACGCTTCCGCTCGCGATCTACAAAGGTATGTAGATGCATCTAATCACTCGTTGCTAGATGAACTCCTAGATGATCTTGGTGAAACGAGTAGGAAATTTTTTGTTTTCTGCAACGTTACCCAACAGTGGCATCATGAGCTAGGTCTATGCGTAGTTCTTCTTGCGTGAGTAGAACACAATTTGTTGTGGGCGTCGATTTGTCAACCTTCTTGCCGTTACTAGTCCTTTCTTGCTTCAGCGGTATTGTGGGATGAAGCGGCCCGGACCAACCTTACACGTACGCTTACGTGAGACCGGTTCCACCGACTAACATGCACTAGTTGCATAAGGTGGCTGGCGGGTGTCTGTCTCTCCTACTTTAGTTGGAGCAGAATCGATGAACAGGGTCCTTATGAAGGGTAAATAGAAGTTGACAAATCACGTTGTGGCTTTAACGTAGGTAAGAAAACGTTCTTGCTAGAACCCTAATTCAGCCACGTAAAACTTGCAACAACAATTAGAGGACGTCTAACTTGTTTTTGCAGCAAGTGGTTTGTGATATGATATGGCCAAAGTTGTGATGAATGATGAATGATCTATATGTGATGTATGAGATGTTCATGCTATTGTAATAGGAATCACGACTTGCATGTCGATGAGTATGACAACCGGCAGGAGCCATAGGAGTTGTCTTTATTCTTTTAATGACCTGCGTGTCATCAAGAAACGCCATGTAAATTACTTTACTTTATTGCTAAACGCGTTAGCCATAGTAGTAGAAGTAATAGTTGGCGAGCAACTTCATGGAGACACAATGATGGAGATCATGATGATGGAGATCATGGTGTCAAGCCGGTGACAAGATGATCATGGAGCCCCAAGATGGAGATCAAAGGAGCTGTGTGATATTGGCCATATCATGTCACGTTTATTATTTGATTGCATGTGATGTTTATCATGTTTTGCATCTTGTTTACTTAGAACGACGGTAGTAAATAAGATGATCCCTCACAATAAATTCAAGAAGTGTTTCCCCTAACTGTGCACCGTTGCGACAGTTCGCTGTTTCAAAACACCACGTGATGATCGGGTGTTTTATTCAGACATTCACATACAACGGGTGTAAGACAGATTTACACATGCAAACACTTAGGTTGACTTGACGAGCCTAGCATGTACAGACATGGCCTCGGAACACAGAAGACCGAAAGGTCGAGCATGAGTCGTATAGAAGATACGATCAACATGAAGATGTTCACCGATGTTGACTAGTCCGTCTCACGTGATGATCGGACACGGTCTAGTTTAACTCGGATCATGTAATACTTAGATGACTAGAGGGATGTCTAATCTAAGTGGGAGTTCACTAATAAATTGATTAGTTGAACTTAATTATCATGAACTTAGTCTAAAATCTTTGCAATATGTCTTGTAGATCAAATGGCCAACGTAGTCCTCAACTTCAACGCGTTCCTAGAGAAAACTAAGCTGAAAGACGATGGCAGCAACTATACGGACTGGGTCCGGAACCTGAGGATCATCCTCATAGCTGACAAGAAAGATTATGTCCTACAAGCACCGCTTGGTGACGCACCCGTTCTCCCTGCAGAACAAGACGTTATGAACGCTTGGCAGGCACGTTCCGATGACTACTCCCTCGTTTAGTGTGGCATGCTTTACAGCCTAGAGCCGGGGCTCCAAAAACGTTTTGAGAGACATGGAGCATATGAGATGTTCGAAGAGCTGAAAATGGTTTTCCAAGCTCATGCCCGGGTCGAGAGATATGAAGTCTCCGACAAATTCTTCAGCTGTAAGATGGAGGAAAACAGTTCTGTCAGTGAGCACATACTCACTATGTCTGGGTTGCATAACCGCTTGACTCAGCTGGGAGTTAATCTCCCAGATGATGCGGTCATTGACAGAATCCTCCAGTCGCTTCCACCAAGCTACAAGAGCTTTGTGATGAACTTCAATATGCAGGGGATGGAAAAGACCATTCCTAAAGTATTTTCTATGTTGAAATCAGCAGAGGTAGAAGTCAGGAAGGAACATCAAGTGTTGATGGTCAATAAAACCACTAAGTTCAAGAAAGGCAAGGGTAAAAAGAACTTCAAGAAGGACGGCAAGGAGGTTGCCACGCCCGGCAAGCAAGCTGCTGGGAAGAAGCCAAAGAATGGACCCAAGCCCGAGACTGAGTGCTTTTATTGCAAGGGAAGCGGTCAATGGAAGCGGAACTGCCCTAAGTACTTAGCGGATAAGAAGGCCGGCAAAACAAAAGGTATATGTGATATACATGTAATTGATGTGTACCTTACTAGTGCCCGTAGTGGCTCCTGGGTATTTGATACTGGTGCAGTTGCTCATATTTGTAACTCAAAGCAGGGGCTGCGGAATAAACAGAAACTGGCAAAGGACGAGGTGACGATGCGCGTCGGGTATGGTTCCAAGGTCAATGTGATCGCCGTCGGCACGCTGCCTCTGCATCTCCCTTCGGGATTAGTTTTAAACCTTAATAAATGTTATTTAGTGCCAGCTTTGAGCATGAACATTGTATCGGGATCTCGTTTAATTCGAGATGGCTACTCTTTTAAATCTGAGAATAATGGTTGTTCCATTTTTATGAGAGATGTGTTTTATGGTCATGCTCCTATGGTGAATGGTTTATTCTTTATGAATCTCGAACGTGATGCTACACATATTCATAATGTGAGTACCAAAAGAAGTAAGGTTGATAATGATAGTCCCACATACCTGTGGCACTGCCGCCTTGGTCACATAGGTGTCAAACGCATGAAGAAGCTCCATGCTGATGGACTTTTAGAGTCTCTTGATTATGAATCATTTGACACGTGCGAACCATGCCTTATGGGTAAAATGACCAAGACTCCGTTCTCAGGAACAATGGAGCGAGCAACCGACTTATTGGAAATCATACATACTGATGTGTGCGGTCCGATGAGTGTTGAGGCTCGCGGTGGCTATCGTTATGTTCTCACCCTCACTGATGATTTAAGTAGGTATGGGTATATCTACTTAATGAAACACAAGTCTGAAACCTTTGAAAAGTTCAAGGAATTTCAGAGTGAGGTTGAAAATCAACGTGACAGGAAAATCAAGTTTCTACGATCAGATCGTGGAGGAGAATACTTGAGTCACGAGTTTGGGGCACACTTAAGAAAATGTGGAATAGTTTCACAACTCACGCCGCCTGGAACACCTCAGCGTAATGGTGTGTCCGAACGTCGTAATCGTACTCTGTTAGATATGGTGCGATCTATGATGTCTCTTACCGATTTACCGCTTTCTTTTTGGGGCTATGCTTTAGAGACTGCCGCATTCACTTTAAATAGGGCTCCGTCGAAATCCGTTGAGACGACACCGTATGAATTATGGTTTGGGAAGAAACCTAAGCTGTCGTTTCTAAAAGTTTGGGGATGCGATGCTTATGTCAAGAAACTTCAACCTGAAAAGCTCGAACCCAAATCGGAAAAATGCGTCTTCATAGGATACCCAAAAGAAACTATTGGGTACACCTTCTACCTCAGATCCGAAGGCAAGATCTTTGTTGCCAAGTATGGGTCCTTTCTGGAGAAAGAGTTTCTCTCGAAAGAAGTAAGTGGGAGGAAAGTAGAGCTTGACGAAGTATTACCTCTTGAACCGGAAAATGGCGCAACTCAAGAAAATGTTCCTGAGGTGCTAGCACCGACTAGAGAGGAAGTTAATGATAATGATCAAGATACTTCTGATCAAGCTCCTACTGAAATTCGAAGGTCCACTAGGACACGTTCCGCACCAGAGTGGTACGGCAACCCTGTCTTGGAAATCATGTTGTTAGACAACGGTGAACCTTCGAACTATGAAGAAGCGATGGCGGGCCCGGATTCCAACAAATGGCTGGAAGCCATGAAATCCGAGATAGGATCCATGTATGAAAACAAAGTATGGACTTTGACTGACTTGCCCGTTGAGCGGCGAGCCATAGAAAATAAATGGATCTTTAAGAGGAAGACAGACGCGGATGGTAATGTGACCATCTATAAAGCTCAGCTTGTCGCTAAGGGTTATCGACAAGTTCAAGGGGTTGACTACGATGAGACTTTCTCACCGGTAGCGAAGCTGAAGTCCGTCCGAATCATGTTAGCAATTGCCGCATTCTATGATTACGAAATATGGCAAATGGACGTCAAAACGGCATTCCTTAATGGTTTCCTTAAGGAAGAATTGTATATGATGCAGCCGGAAGGTTTTGTCGATCCTAAGAATGCTGACAAAGTGTGCAAGCTCCAACGCTCGATTTATGGGCTGGTGCAAGCATCTCGGAGTTGGAACATTCGCTTTGATGAGATGATCAAAGCGTTTGGGTTTACACAGACTTATGGAGAAGCCTGCGTTTACAAGAAAGTGAGTGGGAGCTCTGTAGCATTTCTCATATTATATGTAGATGACATACTTTTGATGGGAAATGATATAGAACTCTTGGACAGCATCAAGGCCTACTTGAATAAAAGTTTTTCAATGAAGGACCTTGGAGAAGCTGCTTATATATTAGGCATCAAAATCTATAGAGATAGATCGAGACGCCTCATAGGTCTTTCACAAAGCACATACCTTGATAAGATATTGAAGAAGTTCAATATGGATCAATCCAAGAAGGGGTTCTTGCCTGTGTTGCAAGGTATGAAATTGAGCTCAGCTCAATGTCCGACCACGGCAGAAGATATAGAAGAGATGAGCGTCATCCCCTATGCCTCAGCCATAGGTTCTATTATGTATGCCATGCTGTGTACCAGACCTGATGTTAACCTTGCCGTTAGTTTGGTAGGAAGGTACCAAAGTAATCCCGGCAAGGAACACTGGACAGCAGTCAAGAATATCCTGAAGTACCTGAAAAGGACTAAGGAAATGTTTCTCGTTTATGGAGGTGACGAAGAGCTCGTCATAAAGGGTTACGTCGACGCTAGCTTCGACACAGATCTGGATGACTCTAAGTCACAAACCGGATACGTGTATATTTTGAATGGTGGGGCAGTAAGCTGGTGCAGTTGCAAGCAAAGCGTCATGGCGGGATCTACATGTGAAGCGGAGTACATGGCAGCCTCGGAGGCAGCACATGAAGCAATATGGGTGAAGGAGTTCATCACCGACCTAGGAGTCATACCCAATGCGTCGGGGCCGATCAAGCTCTTCTGTGACAACACTGGCGCTATTGCACTTGCCAAGGAGCCCAGGTTTCACAAGAAGACAAGGCACATCAAGCGTCGCTTCAACTCCATTCGTGAAAATGTTCAAGATGGAGACATAGAGATTTGTAAAGTGCATACGGACCTGAATGTAGCAGATCCGTTGACTAAACCTCTCCCTAGAGCAAAACATGATCAACACCAGAATTCCATGGGTGTTCGATTCATCACAATGTAACTAGATTATTGACTCTAGTGCAAGTGGGAGACTGTTGGAAATATGCCCTAGAGGCAATAATAAAAGCATTATTATTATATTTCCTTGTTCATGATAATTGTCTTTATTCATGCTATAATTGTGTTATCCGGAAATCGTAATACATGTGTGAATAACAGACACCAACGTGTCCCTAGTGAGCCTCTAGTTGACTAGCTCGTTGATCAACAGATAGTCATGGTTTCCTGACTATGGACACTGGATGTCATTGATAACGAGATCACATCATTGGGAGAATGATGTGATGGACAAGACCTAATCCTAAACATAGCACAAGATCGTATAGTTCATTTGCTAGAGTTTTCAAATGTCAAGTATCTATTCCTTAGACCATGAGATCGTGTAACTCCCGGATACCGTAGGAGCGCTTTGGGTATGCCAAACGTCACAACGTATCTGGGTGACTATAAAGGTAGACTACGGGTATCTCCGAAACTGTCTGTTGGGTGACATGGATCAAGACTGGGATTTGTCACTCCGTATGACGGAGAGGTATCACTGGGCCCACCCGGTAATGCATCATCATAATGAGCTCAGAGTGACCAAGTGTCTGGTGAAGATGTTCATGGAGATGAGAGGATCGATGGTGACAACGATGGCGACGATTTCCCCCTCCCGGAGGGATCTTTCCCCGGCAGAACAGCTCCGCCGGAGCCCAAGATTGGTCCTGCCCAGGTTCCGCCTCGAGACGGCGGTACTTCATCCCGAAAGCTTCCTTATGATTTTTTTCCAGGGTAAAAGATGCCATATAGCAGAAGATGGACGTCGGGGGCCTGCCAGGTGTCCCACGAGGCAGGGGGCGCGCCCTCCACCCTCGTGGCTAGTGGGTGGCCCCCCTCTAGTGCTTTCTTCACCCATTATTTTTAATATATTCCAAAACTGACTTTCGTGGAGTTTCTATACTTTTGGAGTTGTGCAGAATAGGTCTCTAATATTTGCTCCTTTTCCAGCCCAGAATTCCAGCTGTCGGCACTCTCCTTCTTCATGTAAACCTTATAAAATAAGAGAGAAAAGGCATAAGTATTGTGATATAGTGTGTAGTCACAGCCCATAATGCAATACATATCGATATAAAAGCATGATACAAAATGGACGTATCATCCATCTCCAAAGCACCGTCATGATCTCCATCATCACCGGCTCGACACCTTGATCTCCATTGCTGCATCGTGGTCGTCTTGCCAACTATTGCTTCTACAACTATCGTTGTCGCATAGGGATAAAATAAGGCAATTACATGGCGTTTGCATTTCATACAATAAAGAGACAACCATAAGGATCCTGCCGGTTGCCGATAACTTTTACAAAACATGATCATCTCATACAATAACGTATATCACATCATGTCTTGACCATATCAAATCACAACATGCCCTGCAAAAACAAGCTAGACGTCCTCTACTTTGTTCTTGCATGTTTTACGTGGTTGCTACGGGCTTCTAACAAGAACCTTTCTTACCTACGGTACAAAAACCACAACGCTGATTTATCAGGTTTGCTGTTTTAACCTTCAACGGGGACCGGCCGCAGTCAAATTCAATTCAACTAAAGTAGGAGAAACAGACACCCACCAGCCACCTTTATGCAAAACTAGTTGCATGTCTGTCGGTGGAACCAGTCTCATGAACATGGTTATGTAAGGTTAGTCCAGGCTGCTTCATCCAACAATACCGCTGAATGATAATAAAACATTGGTGGTAAGCAGTATGACGATCACCGCCCAAAACACTTTGTGTTCTACACATGCATATCATCTACGCATAGACCTGGCTCTGATACCACTATTGGGGAACACAACATGCAATTTCAAAAAAAATCATACGATCATGCAAGATCTATCTAGGAGATGCATAGCAACGAGAGGGGGAGAGTATGTCTATGTACCCTCGTAG
Source organism: Triticum aestivum (assembly GCF_018294505.1). Lineage (NCBI taxonomy): Eukaryota > Viridiplantae > Streptophyta > Magnoliopsida > Poales > Poaceae > Triticum > Triticum aestivum. The sequence goes on along the minus strand of NC_057810.1, from coordinate 71,543,596 downwards.
ACCGTAAGCGGAAGCATTTGACAACACGGTTGATGTAGTTGAACTTCTTCTAGCTCCGACTGATCAAGTACTGATGACCCACAAGTATATGGGGATAATTGTAGCCTTTTCGGTAAGTAAGAGTGTCGAACCCAACAAGGAGCAGAAGGAAATGACAAGTGGTTTTCAGCAAGGTAACGTTTGCAAGTGCTAAAATTGTAAGTAGCGGAGTAGTTTGATAGCAAGATAATTTGTAATGAGCAAGTAACGATAGTAGTAACAAAAGTGCAGTAAGGTAGCCCAATCCTTTTGAGACAAAGGACAGGCCAAATCGGTTTCTTGTGATAAGCAAAGTGTTCTTGAGGGTACACGGGAATTTCATCTAGTCACTTTCATCATGTTAGCTTAATTCGTGTTCGCTACTGTTGGAAATATGCCCTAGAGGCAATAATAAAAGCATTATTATTATATTTCCTTGTTCATGATAATTGTCTTTATTCATGCTATAATTGTGTTATCCGGAAATCGTAATACATGTGTGAATAACAGACACCAACGTGTCCCTAGTGAGCCTCTAGTTGACTAGCTCGTTGATCAACAGATAGTCATGGTTTCCTGACTATGGACACTGGATGTCATTGATAACGAGATCACATCATTGGGAGAATGATGTGATGGACAAGACCCAATCCTAAACATAGCACAAGATCGTATAGTTCGTTTACTAGAGTTTTCAAATGTCAAGTATCTATTCCTTAGACCATGAGATCGTGTAACTCCCGGATACTGTAGGAGTGCTTTGGGTATGCCAAACGTCACAACGTAACTGGGTGACTATAAAGGTAGACTACGGGTATCTCCGAAAATGTCTGTTGGGTGACATGGATCAAGACTGGGATTTGTCACTCCGTATGACGGAGAGGTATCACTGGGCCCACTCGGTAATGCATCATCATAATGAGCTCAGAGTGACCAAGTGTCTGGTCACGGGATCATGCATTACGGTACGAGTAAAGTGACTTGCCGGTAAGGAGATTGAACGAGGTATTGGGATACCGACGATCGAATCTCGGGCAAGTAACATATCGATAGACAAAGGGAATAGTGTACGGGGTTGATAGAATCCTAGACATCGTGGTTCATCCGATGAGATCATCGTGGAGCATGTGGGAGCCAACATGGGTATCCAGATCCCGCTGTTGGTTATTGACCGGAGAGTCGTCTCGGTCATGTCTGCTTGTCTCCCGAACCCGTAGGGTCTACACACTTAAGGTTCGGTTACACTAGGGTTGTAGGGATATGTATATGCAGTAACCCGAATGTTGTTCGGAGTCCCGGATGAGATCCCGGACGTCACGAGGAGTTCCGGAATGGTCCGGAGGTAAAGATTTATATATGGGAAGTCCTGTTTCGGGCATCGGGACAAGTTTCGGGGTTATCGGTATTGTACCGGGACCACCGGAAGGGTCCCGGGGGTCCACCGGGTGGGTCCACCTGTCCCGGGGGGCCACATGGGCTGTAAGGGGGTGCGCCTTGGCCTAATGGGCCAAGGGCACCAGCCCCACATAGGCCCATGCGCCTAGGGTTTGAGGGGGAAAGAGTCCTAGGAGGGGAAGGCACCTCCTAGGTGCCTTGGGGGGGAGGGAAACCCCCCTTGGCCGCCGCACCCCCTAGGAGATTGGATCTCCTAGGGCCGGCCACCCCCCTTGGCACCCCTATATATAGTGGGGGAGAGAAGGGACTTCATACCTGAACGCCTTGGCCTTTGGTTGCCTCCTTCTCCCTCCTCAACACCTCCTCCACCTCCATAGTGCTTAGCGAAGCTCTGCCGGAGTACTGCAGCTCCATCAACACCACGCCGTCGTGCTACTGCTGGTGCCATCTCCCTCAACCTCTCCTCCCTCCCTTGCTGGATCAAGAAGGAGGAGACGTGGCTGTTCCGTACGTGTGTTGAACGCGGAGGTGCCGTCCGTTCGGCGCTGGTCATCGGTGATTTGGATCACGTCGAGTACGACTACATCATCACCGTTCTTTTGAACGCTTCCGCTCGCGATCTACAAAGGTATGTAGATGCATCTAATCACTCGTTGCTAGATGAACTCCTAGATGATCTTGGTGAAACGAGTAGGAAAATTTTTGTTTTCTGCAATGTTACCCAACAGGTGGACCGGTGCTTAGGTGTTGTTCTTACTAGAACAAACCTCCTACTTATGATTAACCCTCTCGCAAGCATCCGCAACTACCAGAAAAGTATTGAGAATAAATTCTAACCATAGCATTAAACTTTCGGATCCAATTGGTCCCTTACGAAATAGCGCATAAACTGGGGTTTAAGCTTCTGTTACTCTTGCAACCCATCATCTAATAACTACTCGACAATGCATTCCCTTAGGCCCAAATATGGTGAAGTGCCATGTAGTCGACATTCACATGACACCACTAAGAGAATGACAACATACATATCATCAAAATATCGAACACATATCAAGTTCACATGATTTCTCCCATGACCTCAAGAACGAAAGTAACTACTCACAAATGATAATCATACTCAAGATCAGAGGGGTATTAAATAGCATAATGGATCTGAACATATAATCTTCAACCAAATAAACCATATAGTAATCAACTACAAGATGTAATCAACACTACTAATCGCCCACAAGCACCAATCTATAGTTCTGGTACAAAGATTGAACACAAGAGATGAACTAGGGTTTGGGAGGAGTTGGTGCTTTTTAAGATGTTGATGAAGATAGCCCCCCCCCCAAGATGGGAGAGTTGTTCGTGATAATGATGACGATGATTTCCCCCTCCGGGAGGGAAGTTACCCCGGCGGAATCGCTCCGCCGGAGGGCAAAAGTGCTCCTGCCCAAGTTCTGCCTCGAGGCGGTGGCGCTTCGTCCCGAAAGTCCTCTCCTTAATTTTTCTAGGTCAAAATGACTTATATACCAGAAGAGGGGTATCGGAGGTGGGCCGAGGAAGGTAGCACCCACCAGGGCACGCCTGGGCCTCCTGGCGCGCCCAGGTGGGTTGTGCCCACCTAGTGGGCCCCCTCTGGTGCTTATTTGCTCCAATACTTTTTAAATATTCCATAAAAATTCCTCGGGAAGTTTCAACTCATTTGGAGTTGTGCAGAATAGGTAGCTTGACGTAGCTTTTTCAGGTCAAGATTTCCAGCTGCCAGAATTCTCCCCCTTTCTGCATACCTTGCATATTATGAGAGAAAAGGCATTAGAATTACTCCAAAAAGCATTATCATACAATAAAACAACATAAATAACAGTAGGAAAACATGATGCAAAATGGACGTATCAACTCCCCCAAGCTTAGACCTCGCTTGTCCTCAAGCGAAAACCGAAATCGAAAAACATGTCCACATGCTTAGAGAGAGAGGTGTCGATAAAAACAAAAAATACGGACATAGCAGCATCATGTGACTTATATAACAGCAACAAACTTTGACATAATACTTTTATCACAGAACTTTTATCATAGACTTCTCATGAACAAGTGACAATTCATCACAGCATCAAAGTATAAAGCATGAACTTTATTGGGAACCAACAAACTATGTTCTCAGTCAACTTTGCAACTACAATTCAACATCTTTTCAGGAAGGGTCACGTATTAGAGCCTTTAGGAAAGTCCACATACTCAACCATCATTTAGTCTTCTATAATTGCTAACACTCACCGCGTGCACATGAGCAAAATGTTTGAACCGGACACATAGAAATATAGGGGCTTATAGTTTCGCCTCCCAACACATGGATGTCTAGTACGCAACCTTCTTCTTGTAGACGTTGTTGGGCCTCCAAGTGCAGAGGTTTGTAGGACAGTAGCACATTTCCCTCAAGTGGATGACCTAAGGTTTATCATGAAGATGGTCTCTCTCAAGCAACCCTGCAACCAAATAACAAAGAGTCTCTTGTGTCCCCAACACACCCAATACAATGGTAAATTGTATAGGTGCAGTAGTTCGGCGAAGAGATGGTGATACAAGTGCAATATGGATGGTAGATATAGGTATTAGTAATCTGAAAATATAAAAACAGCAAGGCAGCAAGCGATAAAAGTAAGCGTAAATGGTATTCCAATGCTAGGAAACAAGGCCTAGGGTTCATACTTTCACTAGAGCAAGTTCTCTCAACAATAATAACATAATTGGATGATATAACTATCCCTCAACATGCAACAAAGAGTCACTCCAAAGTCACTAATAGCGGAGAACAAACGAAGAGATTATTGTAGGGTACGAAACCACCTCAAAGTTATCCTTTCTGATCGATCTATTCAAGAGTCTATATTAAAATAACACGAAGCTATTCTTTCCGTCTGATCTATCATAGAGTTCGTACTAGAATAACACCTTAAGAAACAAATCAACCAAAACCCTAGTGTCACCTAGATACTCCAATGTCACCTCAAGTATCTGTGGGTATGATTATATGATATGCATCACACAATCTCAGATTCATCTATTCAACCAACACAAAGAACTTCAAAGAGTGCCCCAAAGTTTCTACCGAAGAGTCAAGACGAAAACGTGTGCCAACTCCTATGCATAAGTTCACAAGGTCACTGAACCCGCAAGTTGATCACCAAAACGTACATCAAGTAGATCACGTGAATATCCCATTGTCACCACAGATAAGCACATGGAAGACATACATCAAGTGTTCTCAAATCCTTAAAGACTCAATCCGATAAGATAACTTCAAAGGGAAAACTCAATCCATTACAAGAGTAGAGGGGGAGAAACATCATAAGATCCAACTATAATAGCAAAGCTCGCGATACATCAAGATCATATCACCTCAAGAACACGAGAGAGAGAGAGAGAGAAATCAAACACATAACTACTGGTACATACCCTCAGCCCCGAGGGTGAACTACTCCCTCCTCATCATGGAGAGCGCTAGGATGATGAAGATGGCCACTAATGAGGGATCCCCACTCCGGCAGGGTGCCGGAACAGGGTCCCGATTGGTTTTTGGTGGCTACAGAGGCTTGCAGCGGCGGAACTCCCGGTCTATTGTGTTCCTCGAAGTTTTTAGGGTATATGGACATATATAGGCATAAGAAGTCGGTCAGGGGGGGCGCAAGGGGCCCACGAGGGTGGGGGCGCTCCCAGGGGGGTAGGGCGCGCCTCCCTGCCTCGTGGCTTCCTCATTGCACCCCTGACGTATACTCCAAGTCTCCTGGATTGCTTTCGTTCCAAAAATAACTCTCCCGAAGGTTTCATTCCATTTGGACTCTGTTGATATTCCTTTTCTTCGAAACAGTGAAATAGGCAAAAAAAACAGCAATTTGGGATGGGCCTCCGGTTAGTAGGTTAGTCCCAAAAATGATATAAAAGTGTATAGTAAAGCCCATATACATCCAAAGCGGGTAATATAATAGCATGGAACAATAAAAAATTATAGATACGTTGGAGACGTATCAAGCATCCCCAAGCTTAATTCCTGCTCGTCCTCGAGTAGGTAAATGATAAAAACAGAATTTTTGATATGGAATGCTACCTAGCATATTTCTCAATGTAATTTTCTTTATTGTGGAATGAATGTTCATATCCAAATGATTCAAGATAAAAGTTCATATTGACATGAAAATAGTAATACTTCAAGCATACGAACAAGTAATCATGTCTTCTCAAAATAACATGGCTAAAGAAAGCTATCCCTACAAAATCATATAGTCTGGCTATGCTCTATCTTTATCACACAAAGTATTTAATCATGCACAACCCCGATGACAAGCCAAGCAATTGTTTCATACTTTAGTATTCTCAAACTTTTTCAACTTTCACACAATACATGAGCGTGAGCCATGGACATAACACTATATGTGGAATAGAATGGTGGTTGTGGAGAAAAAAAAGAGGAGAAGATAGTCTCACATCAACTAGGCGTATCAATGGCCTATTGAGATGCCCATTATTAGATATCAATGTGAGTGAGTAAGGATTGCCATGCAACGGATGCACTAGAGCTATAAGTGTATGAAAGCTCAACAAAAGAAACTAAGTGGATGTGCATCCAACTTGCTTGCTCACAAAGACCTAGTGCATTTTGAGGAAGCCCATCATTGGAATATACAAGCCAAGTTCTATAATGAAAAATTCCCACTAGTATATGAAAGTGACAACATAGGAGACTCTCTATCATGAAGATCATGGTGCTACTTTGAAGCACAAGTGTGGTAAAAGGATAGTAGGATTGCCCATTCTCTCTTTTTCTCTCATTTATCGGGCCTTTCTTTTTTTATGGCCTTTCTCTCTCTCTTTTTATGGCCTTTCTCCTTTTTTGGCCTTTTTTTCATCCAGAATCTCATCCCGACATGTGGGGGAATCATAGTCTCCATCATCCTTTCCTCAATGGGACAATGCTCTAATACTGAAGATCATCACACTTTTATTTACTTACAACTCAAGAATTACAACTCAATACTTAGAACAAAATATGATTCTATGTGGATGCCTCCGGCGGTGTACCGGGATATGCAATGAATCAAGAGTTACATGTATGAAAGTATTATCAAGGTTGCTTTGCCACAAATATGATGTCAACTACATGATCATGAAAAAGCAATATGACAATGATGGAGTGTGTCATAAGAAACCGAACGGTGGAAAGTTGCATGGCAATATATCTCGGAATGGCTATGGAAATGCCATAATAGGTAGGTATGGTGGCTGTTTTGAGGAAGGTATATGGTGGGTGTATGGTACCGGAAAAAGTTGCGCGGCACAAGAGAGGCTAGCAATGGTGGAAGGGTGAGAGTGCGTATAATCCATGGACTCAATATTAGTCATAAAGAACTCATATACTTATTGCAAAAATCTACAAGTTATTGAAACAAAGTACTACGCGCATGCTCCTAGGGGGATAGATTGGTAGGAAAAGTCCATCGCTCGTCCCCGACCGCCACTCATAAGGAAGACAATCAATAAATAAATCATGCTCCAACTTCATCACAAAGCGGTTCACCATATGTGCATGCTACGCGAATCACAAACTTCAACACAAGTATTCTTTAAATTCACAATTACCCAACTAGCATGACTCTAATATCACCATTCTCATATCTCAAAACAATTATCAAGCATCAAATTGATCATAGCATCCAATTCACTTTCTATGATAGTTTTTATTATACCCAACTTGGATGCCCATCATTCTAGGACCAATTTTATAACCATAGCAAATAACATGCTGTTCTAAAAGACTCTCAAAATAATATAAGTGAAGCATGAGAGATCAACAATTTCTACAAAATTAAGCCACCGCCATGTTCTAAAAAGACATAAGTGAAGCATAGAGTATTCTAATAAATTCCAAATCATGTTGTGTCTCTCCCAAAAGGTGTGTACAGCAAGGATGATTGTGGTGAACTAAAAAGCAAATACTCATATCATACAAGACGCTCCAAGCAAAACACATACCATGTCGTGAATAAAAATATAGCTCCAAGTAAAGTTACCGATGAACGAAGACGAAAGAGGGGATGCCTTCCGGGGCATCCCCAAGCTTAGGATTTTGGATGTCCTTAAATTTTACCTTGGGGTGCCTTGGGCATCCCCAAGCTTCGACTCTTGCCACTCCTTATTCCATAGTCCATCGAATCTTTACCCAAAACATGAAAACTTCACAACACAAAACTCAATAGAAAACTCGTAAGCTCCATTAGTATAAGAAAATAAAACCACCACTTAGGTACTGTTGTGAACTCATTATAAATTCATATTGGTGTAATATCTACTGTATTCCAACTTCTCTATGGTTCATACCCTCCGATATTACTCATAAATTCATCAAAATAAGCATACAACACATAGAAAACAGAATCTGTCAAAAACAGAACAGTCTGTAGTAATCTGCATCATTTGAATACTTATGTAACTCTACAAATTCTGAAATAAATTGGTGGACATGAGGAATTTGTCTATTAATCATCTTCAAAAAGAATCAACCTGAAAGAACTCTCCAGTAAAAAAATGGCAGCCAATCTCGTGAGCGCAAAAGTTTTTGTTTTTTACAGCAACATCGCATAGACTTCACCCAAGTCTTCCCAAAGGTTCTACTTGGCACAAACACTAATTAAAACATAAAAGCACATCTAAACAGAGAATAAATGAATTATTTATTACTAAACAGGAGCAAAAGCAAAGGACAAAAGTAAAATTGGGTTGCCTCCCAACAAGCGCTATCATTTAACGCCCCTAGCTAGGCATGAAGATTTCAATGATGCTCACATAAAAGATAAGAATTGAAACATAAAGAGGGCATCATGAAGAATATTACTAACACATTTAAGTCTAACGCACTTCCTATGCATAGGGATTTTGTGAGCAAACAATTTATGGGAACAATAATCAACTAGCATAGGAAGGCTAAACAAGCATAACTTCAAACTTTAAGCACATAGAGCGGAAACTTGATATTATTTCAATTCCTACAAGCATATATTCCTCCCTAATAATAATTTTAAGTAGAATCATGAATGAATTCAACAATGTAACCATCACATAAAGAATTCTTTTCATGATCTACAAGCATAGAAAATTTACTACTCTCCACATAAGCAAATTTCTTCTCATGAATAGTAGTGGGAGCAAACTCAACAAAATAATTATCATGTGAGGCATAATCCAATTGAAAACTAAAATCATGATGAAAATTTTCATGGTTATCATTATTATTAATAGCATACAAGTCATCACAATAATCATCATAGATAGCAACTTTGTTCTCATAATCAATTGGAACCTCTTCCGAAATAGTGGATTGATCACTAAATAAAGTCATGACCTCTCCAAATCCACTTTCATAATTATCACAATAATATTCAACATCCTCCAAAATAGTGGGATCATTCTTCCTAAAGCTGACACTCTTCCAAACCCACTTCCATCAATATAATCATCATAAATAGGAGGCATGTTTTCATCATAATAAATATTCTCATCAAAACTTGGGGGACTAAACATATCAGATTCATCAAATATAGCATCCCCAAGCTTGTGGCTTTGCATATCATTAGCATCATGGGTATTCAAAGAATTCATACCACTAGTAGAAAAGGGGGCAATGGTCCAGGCCGGGCCACCCCATTAGTCCCGGTTCAGTCCAGAACCGGGACCCATGGGGGCATTGGACCCGGTTCATGAGCCCTGGGGCCCGGCCGGGCCACATGGGCCATTGGTCCCGGTTCGTCTGGACCTTTTGGTCCCGGTTGGTGGAACGAACCGGGACGAATGGGCCTCACAACCATTGGTCCCGGTTGGTGGTATGAACCGGGACCAAAGACTGCCCTTTAGTCCCGGTTCATGCCACCAACCGGGACTAAAGGGTTGGTCCTCGTTGCGGTTAGTGTTTAGTCCCACCTCGCCAACCGAAAGGCGCTCACACCGGTTTATAAGCCCCTCCCTCTCTGCCTTGTTGAGCTCCTCTTAAAGTGAAACTAGATGCCCTTATACAGGGAATTTGACCTAAATTCATACTGAATTTCTCTGAAGTTAGTAGAAATTTATTATGAATTTAGATTGAGTTCTGTCTCTAAGCGCATCTATGTTCATTTTTTAGTAAAGTTAATCACAATTATTTTTTCTTCTATTTATTTCTGAGTAGTTTTTTATTATTTTTTCTTTTCTGCTATATTTATTTTTTTTCTATTTATTTCTGAGTTGTAGTAAGTCATTAATAATAAAAAAGAGTTTTAGTAAAGTTAATCACAATTATTTTTTTCTTCTATTTATTTCTGAGTAGTTTTTTATATAGTTTTTTTTCTTTTCTGCTATATTTTTTTTCTATTTATTTCTGAGTTGTAATAAGTCATTAAAAATAAAAAAGAGTTTTAGTAAACTTAACCACAATTATTTTTTCTTCTATTTATTTCCGAGTAGTTTTTTATATAGTTTTTTTTTCTTTTCTGCTATATTTTTTTTTGTTTATTTCTGAGTTGTAATAAGTCATTAAAAATAAAAAAGAGGCGCAATGCTCGTTAATTAGCTTCAAGCCTTTCGGAATAGTGTAAACTACACTGCACATAGCTCCGTGCAGTCTACCCTAATCCTCAAGGCTTGAAGCTAAGCAACGTGCATGTGAGCATTGAGCCTCTTCTTCATCGTCTCTGCACTCAGTGCTTATAAACCGCTGCGAGTGCCTCTCGCTTGGCGAGGTGGGACTAAAAAACAGCTGCAGAAAGAATCAACTAAAAAACAGCTGCAAAAAATAAGTAAGTAATTAGACGGGTGCATTGGTACTGGATGGTGGCAATAACCGGGACCAATGCCCACCTTTGGTCCCGGTTCGTGGAACCAACCGGGACCAATGCCTCCCCTTTAGTCCCGGTTGGTGCCACCAACCGGGACCAAAGGTCTCTGTTTCCCGCCCTTTGGACTGCTGAAAAGAGGTCTTTGGTTCTGGTTGGTGGCACCAACCGGGACCAAAGAGGGCATTTGTCCCGGTTCGTGGCAAGAACCGGGACTAAAGCTTCATGTATATAAGGCACACTTGTGAAAATTTTGGTTTGCATCTTGCAGTTCGCCCCCGACGACGCGCGCGAAGAGGACGCCGCCAGGCTGCCGGACGTCATCGCCGTCGCCCTCGCCACGGAGCCCACGCTGACGCTGTCGCCGTCCGCCGCCCATGCCATCGCCGTCGCCCCCGCCCCGGAGCCCACGCCGACGCTGTCGCCGTCCGCCGCCCACGCCATCGCCGTCGCCCCCGCCCCGGAGCCCACGCCGACACCTTCCGCCGCCCACGTCGTCGCCGTCCGCTGCCAACGCCTCCACCGACGCCGACGTCGTCCTCTACACGCCGACGTCGTCCGCCGCCCCGCTGTGAGCCGCCGCCGCCCCAGGTCCTCTTTTTTCATTTTTTTTCTATATGTATTTTATCCATGTATATATACTAGTAAGTGTTTAATAAAATTATTTAGATTAGTTGAATTAGATGTTTTTCCATGTATTTTAGATTAGTTGAATTAGATGTTTTTTTGTCAATTCATGTATATATATGTGCATATTTAGGAAAAAATTGTGTAGAACTAGTTAAATATAATAGAACTAGTTAAACAAGTTTACTTTTAGTAAGTTCTTAGTAGTTGAACTAGTTGATTTAATAAACTACTTTATTTTACTAGTGAGCAACTAATTTAATTTGATGTTAGTAGTTAGATTTTGTTAGATATTTTTGTAGTTCATAGATTTTTTTGTTAGATGCGTAGTTCATAGCTTTTTCTATTAGATTTTTTTTTCATATTGTGTAATTAATTTGTTCATATTGTGTTAGATTTTTTTATGATTTTTTCTGTTGTAATTTCGATGTCAAATGTTTATGATTTTTTTCTGTTGTAATTTAGATGTCAACTTTTTTTCATATTGTGTAAGTAATTAGATGTCAAATTTTTATGATTTTTTTCATATAAGTCATTTATGAATATGTATGTTGATATTTAGAATAGAGGAAAAAGGAAAAAATAAGATGAGAAAGTGTTTAATATAATTAGTTAGAAAAATGTGCGGAAGATGGTAGACAAAACCCACTACACCGATGGCTCCGAATTAACTTATAGGGAGAAAAATCATCTGATCGCATTTTGTACTGATCTTGAGAATTACAATGTCTACAATCGAACTCCTCAACATTATGGTCAGTACGTGCCACTAGTGCACGTGTTGAACTACGGTAACTACCATGGAGATACCTGGTAAGATTTTTTACTATTACGACATCCGTGCATCTTTTTGCACACTTCTAAAAATAGTACATCATTGCTAACTACAAAGTTATTACTATATTTTTCAACAGATAATCCCGAATGATTGTGTGCCTCATCTGATGTATACGCACGGTATCCTTCGTGTTTTGAACATACAACCAGGTCTTCCTACGAATCTCAACTGTCCATGCCGGGTTTCTAAAAGAAGTGGAGACATGACAATCAAAGAATGGAAAAAATGTATGGACAATCGTGAGGAGCTTCTTGGAAGCAAAAGGCAGCGAAGGGCTTGGAGACAGGATGATCTCCATTCTTCATAATGGAGAGTCAGGGTCTATATTGTTTTATGCTATTTTACCTTAAGGGTGTTTAGGTCCTACGTGATACTAATGATCATGTGCTAAGAACAATTATGTAGGGTTGGGTTCGATGACTATGAGGATGATGATCGTATGACTTATTATTAATAAGAGTAGAAGTTGTATGATGCATATGATGCATGATTAGTAGGACTTGTTATTATATATGATGATGTATGATGCGAGCATGCATGAGTTATTATATCAGCGGGTGAAATGAACATAGCAGCAGCGTTGGTAAACCAAGGACGAAGATATAAGAGAGGACACTTCTCTCTATTAGCTAGCTAATAACAACCTAAAAATAACCCCCAAAACCCCTAAAGCAACCACTTTTAAAAAAGCATCGCCTTTTGGTCCCGGTTGGTGCCACCAACCAGGACCAAAGGCCCCCCTGCCTGGGCTCGGCGCACCGGCCACGTGGAGGCCCATCTGTCCCGGTTCATGTTTGAACCGGGACTAAAGGGGGGAGGTATTAGTAACGACCCATTAGTCCCGGTTCATGAACCGGGACTAAAGGCCCTTACGAACCGGGACAAATGCTCCCTTTTCTACTAGTGTACTAACAACATTGCAATCATGCTCATCATTCACATATTCTATGCCAAGCATTCTATGTAATTCTTCTTCTAGTACTTGAGCACAATTTTTGGAATCCTTATTTTCACGGAAGACATTAAAAAGATGAAGCATATGATGCACCCTCAATTCCATTTTTTTAGTTTTCTTTTATAGACTAAACTAGTGATAAAACAAGAAACTAAAAGATTCGATTGCAAGATCTAAAGATATACCTTCAAGCACTCACCTCCCCGGCAACGGCTTCAGAAAAGAGCTTGATGTCTACTACGCAACCTTCTTCTTGTAGACGTTGTTAGGCCTCCAAGTGCAGAGGTTTGTACGACAGTAGAAAATTTTCCTCAAGTGGATGACCTAAGGTTTATCAATCTGTGGGAGGCGTAGGATGAAGATGGTCTCTCTCAAGCAACCCTGCAACCAAATAACAAAGAGTCTCTTTTGTCCCCAACACACCCAATACAATGGTAAATTATATAGGTGCACTAGTTCAACGAAGAGATGGTGATACAAGTGCAATATGGATGGTAGATATAGGTATTTGTAATCTGAAAATATAAAAACAGCAAGGTAGCAAGTGATAAAAGTAACCGTAAATGGTATTGCAATGCTAGGAAACAAGGCCTAGGGTTCATACTTTCACTAGTGCAAGTTCTCTCAACAATAATAACATAACTGGATCATATAACTATCCCTCAACATGCAACAAAGAGTCACTACAAAGTCACTAATAGCAGAGAACAAATGAAGTGATTATTGTAGGGTACGAAACCACCTCAAAGTTATCCTTTCTGATCGATCTATTCAAGAGTCCATAGTAAAATAACACGAAGCTATTCTTTTCGTTCGATCTATCATAGAGTTCGTACTAGAATAACACCTTAAGACACAAATCAACCAAAACCCTAATGTCACATAGATACTCCAATGTCACCTCAAGTATCTGTGGGTATGATTATATGATATGCATAACACAACCTCAGATTCATCTATTCAACCAATATAAAGAACTTCAAAGGGTGCCCCAAAGTTTCTACCAAAGAGCCAAGACGAAAACATGTGCCAACTCCTATGCATAAGTTCACAAGGTCACTGAACCTGCAAGTTGATTACCAAAACGTACATCAAGTAGATCACATGAATATCCCATTGTCACCACAGATAAGCGCATGCAAGACATACATCAAGTGTTCTCAAATCCTTAAGGACTCAATCCGATAAGATAACTTCAAAGGGAAAACTCAATCCATTACAAGAGAGTAGAGGGGGAGAAACATTATAAGATCCAACTATAATAGAAGAGCTCGCGATACATCAAGATCATATCACCTCAAGAACACGAGAGAGAAAGAGAGAGAGATCAAACACATAGCTACTGGTACATACCCTCAGTCCCGAGGGTGAACTACTCCCTCCTCGTCATGGAGAGCGCCGGGATGATGAAGATGGCCACCGGTGAGGGATCCCCCCTTCGGCAGGGTGCTGGAACAGGGTCCCGATTGGTTTTTGGTGGCTACGGGGGCTTGCAGCGGAGGAACTCCCAATCTATTGTGTTCCACGATGTTTTTAGGGTATATGGACATATATAGGTGAAAGAAGTCGGTCAGGGGGGCCACGAGGGGCCCAAGAGGGTGGGGGCGCGCCAAGGGGGGTAGGGCGCGCCTCCCAGCCTCATGGCTTCCTCGTTGCGTCCCAAAAATAACTATCCCGTTCCAAAAATAACTATCCCGAAGGTTTCATTCTATTTGGACTCCGTTTGATATTCCTTTTCTTTGAAACACTGAAATAGGCAAAAAAACAGCAGTTTGGGCTGGGCCTCTGGTTAGTAGTTAGTCCCAAAAATGATATAAAAGTTTATAGTAAAGCCCATAAACATCCAAAACGGGTAATATAATAGCATGGAACAATCAAAAATTATAGATACGTTGGAGACGTATCACACACTCACCTCAAGGGTGATGTCAACAATAATAACTCATACTACCCATATTCAACTGGATATATGTGCCTAGATCTTTCCTCACCACATGATGCTTGCCAAAGGAGAAAAATAAAAGGAATAGAGAGAAAAACTTTAACTCTTGCATGAAAGTAAATACATGAAGGTAAAAGATAGGCCCTTCATAGAGGGAAGCAGAGGCTGCCATGCGCTTTTTGTTTGTATGCTCAACCCCTTAGTGCAAGAGAACGTCACGTTATATTGCCCCTTGTGATGGTAGCCTTTATTATGTAGTCTGTTGCTTTTATTCTTCACCATCACAAGTTTGTACAACGCTCAATTTTCCCTTACACTAAATGATCTCTTTTAGAAGCAATTTTTATTGCCCTTTTTACACAGATGACAACTTACTTGAAGGATCTTACTCAATCCATAGGTAGGTATAGTGGACTCTCAAACAAGATTTGGGTTTAAGGGTTTTGGATGCACAAGTAGTATCTCTACTTAGTGCGGAGTTTTTGGCTAGCAAAGATAGGGGCAAGCACCACATGTTGAAGGATCTATAACAATATAACTTCTATGTGAATAAGAATAAACATAAATCATTATGTTGTCTTCCTTGTCCAATATGAACAATTTTGGCATATAATATTTTGGTGGGTGCTCACAATCATAAAAGATTTCCAGGATAGTATATTTAGATGTGAATTTTCTCTTCCCTTATTAATTCTTTCATGAGTTGCGTCATTGACCAATGCTATGTTTGTCAATCTACAACAAAATTTTCTACTTATAATTTTCCTTGTGTAATGTCATCACTTACCATAAGATTAGCATATGATCTTTTTCTTTTATTTCCTTTCTTTTTATTGAAACAAGAGAGTAAAGAAGGCAAAAATCAAACTAAACTTTATTATATATCTAGCACACGATTACAAAGATTGATCACTAAGAAAACTCAAGAAAAGAAAAGATTGAACTAAACTTTATTCATCTAATAGCAAAAGATAACCATGGATCGAACTAAGAAAGTAAAGGCAAAAGATAGTGGACATGATATGATACTGAGGCATCTCCCCCAAGCATGGCAAAAGCCAAGGGGAGTGCCCATACCCGATACTCAGTTTTCTTTTGGTGGTGAAGAAGGTGGTGGTGATGAAGTACTGGGTTTGTCTTTCTTCCTTAGCTTTCGCTTGGGGATGGAATTCTCATCTTTCAGTTCATGGATCTCCCACTCAAACTCCAACACATTTTTGCATAAATCTTGCTTATTTTCCTGCAAGAGATGAAAAGGGATAAACTGGATCTTAGGCATGTTTGCTTTGTTGGGGAGACTTGACTTCTTAAATTCAACGTGCATGTCCATAGGTTGGGGCAATGGAACTTGATCCTCCTTTGAGTTCGTCTCCTCCTTCTTCTCAGGATCATGGTCTTCATCTTCCTCCGAAGTCCAGCCATAGTGTTCCACATCCCCATAGACCTTGGAGTTTTCAATATAATCTGCAACATAGCTCTCACCCTCCGAGTCTTGGGACGACATAATTCCAGATATGATAGGTAAACGGAGAGAAAAGAAAATAGGGGATTCCTCCATGATACGAAGGTCAACAGGTTCGGGAGGTATATAAAGATTTTTTATCTTGGGGAACAAGCAGAACGGAAGAAAAACGGGGTCCGAAAAGTACCCGAGGTGGGTGTCGGTGTCAAAACCGGCGGATCTCGGGTAGGGGGTCCCGAACTGTGCATCTAAGGCTAATGGTAACAGGAGGTAGGGGACACGATGTTTTACCCAGGTTCGGGCCCTCTCGATGGAGGTAATACCCTACTTCCTGCTTGATTGATCTTGATGATATGAGTATTACAAGAGTTGATCTACCATGAGATCGTAGAGGCTAAACCCTAGAAGCTAGCCTATGATTATGATTGTTGTTGTCCTACGGACTAAACCTTTTGGTTTATATAGACACCGGAGGGGGGGCTAGGGTTACACAGAGTCGTTTACAAAGAAGGAAATCTACATATCCGAATATCCAAGCTTGCCTTCCACGCAAAGGAGAGTCCCACCTGGACACGGGACAAAGTCTTCAATCTTGTATCTTCATAGTCCAACCGTCCGGCCAAAGTATATAGTCCGGCTGTCCGAGGACCTCTTAATCCAGGACTCCCTCAGTAGCCCCTGAACCAGGCTTCAATGACGATGAGTCCAGCGCGCAGATTGTCTTCGGCATTGCAAGGCGGGTTCCTTCTCCGAATACTTCGTAAAAGATTTAGAACACAAGGATTGTGGCCGGCTCTACAAAACTAATTCCACATACCACCGTAGAGAGTATAATATTCCACAAATCTAATCTGCTGACAGCTTTTTACAGCATGACATCACGCCACGGTCCGGTCTTTATTCGAACCATTTACATAACCAGCCACTACACGCGTTGCGAGGTGGTCTTATTGGCACGTCTTGTCGAAGCAGAGATCGTGTCCCCCTTATCACGGGATTCTCATCAATACAGGTGTGGGTAACCCAACCGTGCCATCAAACGTGGCGTTTGGGGAATAAGCGATTTAAACAGGCAAGTGGGGAGGTGCATGATCTTTGCTGCCTTTATAAGGGGATAAGAACTTCCCTCTCGCCCACGCCATTCTCTACTCATCCATTCCTTTCCGCTCGAACCCTAGTGCCCAAGCGCTCCTCTTCTCCGCCCAAAAAGGCTTCCCGAAGATGTCCGGATCTGGAGCAGGAGGCAAGTGGATGGCCTCTACTGTCCGGGAGAAGTATATCAAAAAGCTTCGGGGGGCCGGGTATCTGGCCAAGAGAATTAGCCACCGTCTCCCCGACGGCGGGACAGATCATCCCCACTCCAGAACCCCACGAGAGGGCGGTATTCCTCCCTCATTTTGTCCGCAGGCTAGGGTTTCCCCTCCACCCATTCGTTCGCGGCATCATGTACTATTATGGGATCGATGTCCATGACCTATCTCCCAAGTCTTTCCTCAACATCTCAACATTCATCGTCGTGTGCGAGGCCTTTCTCCGCGTCCCGCCGCACTTTGGCTTATGGCTGAAGGTTTATAATGTGAAGCCCAAGGTAGTGAGCGGCAGGCATGACGAATGCGGAGGCGCCATGGTGAGCAAGATGCCCAATGTTACACGGCCGACAGGGACTTTCAATGATTCCATCAAGGAGTGGCCGCAGCAATGGTTCTACATCACCGAGCCGCGTGGCAAGGAGTGGACCGCCGTTCTGGAGTTCAGGTCCGGTGCCCCTCTGCGACTTATGTCCTGGCACAAGAAGGGCCTGAACTGGGCTTCGTCTGATGAGCTATCAGAGCTCCAGACGCGCGAACAAGACATGGAATACAAGAGCATTAAGCTCGTCAATGTAGTCTAGGTGATGTTAGTTCGCTGATTCTACCTTGTCAACACCGGGCTTGCAATCTACGGGAGTTCGACCCAGCCAAGCACCAGACCTTGTCAGGGCTCTTTGGCTCTTCACATAAGGACATCTGGAAATTGCTTTTCAAGTCCGGCAAACCATGGCCGGACTCCGCCGAGGACCGCGGGTACCAACTGTCCCGTCCAGCTAGTTCTGTAAGTGATCGCTTATTGATAGTTCGTGTGTTTCATTCGCGTACTCTTTAAGAAAATGCCTGAAGTATTTCCCCCAAATTTCCTAGGGCTGGGCGAAGAAGGCGGGGCAGATCTACTATCCGTCCCCGCTACCAGAAGAACCGGCCGGCCCACTTCTGACGAAGATGTTGGTCCCGGTGCCATATAAGGCGCCGAAGAAGAAGGCCGAAAAGGAGGCCAAGAAGACCAGGGGCAGTCTCCGTTGTCGTGGTCCCCCGGACACCAAATCCAAAGACTCCCATGCCCATTCTTCCTCCGAAGAGGACGGGGAGGAGGAGGATGATGAATCCCCCGCGGGGGCAAAGAATAAAAGAACGGCCTCCAACTCCTTGGAGGCCGATTCGCCTAAGAGGAGAAAAACTCCTCTTCAAGAGGATTCCACTACCGCCGCCGATAGCAGCCCGGAGTGGGATCCCAGGGCCGAGCCCCTGGTGCACTTGTGAGTATAAGATCCAAACACACTCATGTGCCCAGAATTCACATGGCGTAATATTTTAATCTGAGTCGTACCTTTTTCAGCCCAACGAGGGCCCGCGCCGAACAATCCTTGTTAGAGGATTTGCTGGGTTCGGACGCAATGGAGAGTGGGACACCCCCGAAAGCCCCCTCCCCCAAACATAGGGATGAAACCGAGGCTTCGTCCCAGAAGGGCCCCGGCCACGGGAGGGGGGAAACATTGCGAAGATGGCGCCGGGAGGCCAGACTTCAGGGGTCGGACACGCGAGAGAGAGAGCTCCCATGGAAGTCAACAGCGGGGGTCACACTGAATCCGGCCCCAAGCCAGACACGATTCTAGAGTCCCATAAGGTCCCTAAGTCAGACAGGTGGCTTCCGTCAGCTAGAGAAGGTATGTCTGCTCCACCGGCCACCTCTGTCCAACCAGGGGTGCCGGATACTTTATTGGCGGCGCTGAAGGGTGCCTCCATCGTTGATGAACACCGTGCCCTTATGGGTGCGGTGATTGAGAAGATTCAGTCCGCCGAGAGTGGACTGAATGAATCCTGCATCAGTCTCCTAAGAGGCTTTGAGGTATGTTTTATGAAGTTTTGGAAGAGTGTCATGGTATAGATAGCAACCCTTGATACACTGTTTGGTGGAAGAATGCACCGGACATAGGATCAAATATATGTTCACAGGAGACTTGCTTAATGACATCTATCACTTTTTTATAAGCAGGCGTCTGTAACGGCTGCCGCCTCTCATGCTGCGGAAGTATCCGGACTGAGGCATAGTCTGGAGCGGGCCAAAGGAGAACTTGGCCAAGTGAAGAAACAGCTAGAGGATAACCAAGGTATTCAGAAACCTTGTTTATGTAGCACGAAAGGATGAGTGTGCATGATAACAGTATTTTGATAATGTGCTCTAGGGGCATCGGCCGAAATTGAGGCCCTGAAGAAGGTTGTGGTCGAAGCCGAGAGGAAAGCAGCCGCAGAGCAGGTGCTCCGTGAGAAGCACGAGGCTAGAGTTATTGAAGCTGAGCGTCAGCTTCTAGCGGCCGTGCAGAAATGCGAGACCTTGGAGCAGAGTTTAGCAGAGAAAGAATCGGAGCTCTCCCAGGCTCGCCACACCGCAAGTGATGCCCGGGGGGAAGCCCGAGGTGCCCTGAAGGAAATCCAGGAGGCAAGGAAGATTGCGGCTGGTAAGGCTTTTTTCTGTACAAAGCGAGTATTTTGAAAGGAGAAAATCAAATTGAGAGTTTAAATTCTGATTTCTCCAGGGGTATTTGCAGAGCTGCCACACAACATATCTGACACCGCCCAATTCTACCGAGCCGAAGATAAGAATACTGCAGATAAGCTCTTTTAGATGCAGTATCTGGCGCCGAATTATCCGGTGCCATTTTCCGACCAGCTGAAGCAGCTGGTCGAACTGCATAGAGCGGTCGAGCTACCCATGAAGGATTTGATTATCCGGCTATGGCCTGCCGAGCCGATTCCAAGCAGTTACTTCAGGCTCGGGAACCGGATTGTGAGTGCCTGCCCTCGACTCGAAGTCATCAAGCAATCAGTCTGCATAGAAGGTGCGTGAATGGCCTTCGCCCGCGTGAAGGTGCATTGGGGGAAGATGGATGCAGAAAAGCTGATGACCGAAGGACCGCCAGAGGGGAAAGAGCACCGCAAGCCTGAACTATATTATGAAGGTGTCTTGAACGGGGCCCGCCTTACGGCGGAGCAGTGCACCAAGGACATTATATTTCCGTGAATACGGTCATGTTTTTCCTTTGTAATATTTGAACAAGGTCATTATTTATTGCTTGTCGTGTGAAAGTTTTTCATCCTGTGTGGCCGTTGTATATAGTAATCCTGAGAGTCGGCCACTCGTCGGCTTCCGCCCCCACGTGGTTAGTACGGGGATGTTCGGGATAACCTGAGCACTCCTTATCCCAGTTTTGGGTCCCTAAAGGAGGTGTTCAGCACAGCGAACCAGGCAATCAAACTATAAGGCTTTATCGCTCTCACTTAGCCATAGGAGTTTTTCGAGGAAGGTAGGCGCAGCCCCTGGTGTTCGGAAGACTGCCCGAGGGGCTCTATAAGCGCCTGATCAGAAAAGGCCGATCCATCGCACGCTGCAATAGTTATAGCATTATGCAGAAGAAATCCTTAAAGATTTTAGAACCTCTCAAATAGCTGACCAACTCTCGCTACATCATGACAGTCAGTTTTTGGCTTTCTCTACTGAGGTGCTCGTCCGGAAGAACCTTAGCCGATATAGCGGAACGTAAGGTACCAAAACATAGGAGCCGGGAAAACTCAACTATTGACCCAAGACATGATTCGGAATTGATGCATATAATGCTATAAGTTCGGGGTGCCGAAATACCATGAGGGTGCTCAGACTTTTCTGCCGTAGTATGGGCGTGATGAAGCCCCTGGCATGTTGAGGCGTATCACGATAAGCAGCCGCCTTTTAACAAAAGAGTTTTAAATAAGAAATAGCAGTAGGTGAGCATCACATAAATCCACATGTTGTATTTGAGTAATACGTCAATGCGTATGAGTACAAATGATGTGATAAAAAGAAATATGATTGCGAAACCTGCTGATACCGGGAATGAGGAAGTTGTGTTCGGATCCAGGGTGTAGTCGGATGATTATAGGGGAATATCTAGAGATTCCCTGACGCGCTCGAACTGTTCCCACGCCATCCATTATAGCATACGTAAAGGTGAACATGTAAAGAAAACGTAAGAGATGGTGTTGCGCCACCTGGCGATTTAGCCGCAGTATGTGGCTTGTATTATCATTTTCCGGAGTGTTTTTAATTAATCTCCGGATGGGTCGGGCTATCCTGCCACGCAGTAGTTCGGACTCCTTTGATGGTGTCTGGGAGCTTGGTCTTCGACTCGAGGTTCGACTGTAAGGTGCCGTCCGTTGTTCTTGCTGTTAAAGCGGTGGTAGACTCTTCGGCCGTGAGGGGGAGTTTGGACCGGCCATTAACCGTGATGACGCCGCGTGGACCGGGCATCTTTAATTTATGGTAGGCATAATGTGGCACCGCGTTGATTCGAGCGAATGCAGTTCGTCCGAGTAGTGCCTGATGGTCACTGCGAAAGGGGACGATGTCGAAGACTAAGTCTTCGGTACGGTGATTGTCTGGAGATCCAAAGACCATTTCCAGTGTGATTGAGCCCGTGCAACAAGCCTCTACACCTGGTATGATACCTTTGAAGGTGGTTTTTGTGGGCAAGAGAACCATGGGTTGAACTTTGGGTCGATTGTATAGACCTCCCTTAGTGCACGTTTCCACTTGGGAATGTGGCTTGCGCATATCATATTCACCGTTTTCACCTGGGGAGGGAATTTCATCTGTCCTCCTGTATTCGGTGATCGGGGCTCTTCGTTGTCGTTGTCACTTTGAGACCCCTTCCCCTTGTTTTCAACGTCTGACCTGCCCGCTTGTCTGAAGACCTAGCATTATCTATTGGTGTGGTTGGCTGGTTTTCCAGGGGTGCCATAAACTTGGCATGGACGGTCGAGTATGCGGTCAAAGCTGGACGGGCCTGAATTGTTTTTGTTGAATGGTTTCTTCTGCTGACCGGACTTGGAGCCGCTGAATCCGGCATTGACTGACGTGTCTTCGACATTATCACCGCTTTTGCGGCGCTTGTGTTTGTTGCACCGTGATTTGTCGTTCCTATCCTTGGCTTTCGATGTGCCGGGATTGCTTGTTGTACTGTTGCTACGAGCCAACCAGCTATCCTCGCCTGCGCAAAAGCGGGTCATGAGTGTTGTGAGGGCTGCCATGGACTTTGGCTTTTCCTGGCCGAGATGTTGGGCAAGCCATTCGTCACGGATGTTATGCTTAAAGGCCGCTAGGGCTTCGGCATCCGAACAGTCAACAATTTGGTTCTTTTTGGTTAGGAACCGGGTCCAAAATTTCCTGGCTAACTCACTGGGTTGTTGGGTTATGTGACTTAGATCATCAGCATCCGGTGGTCGCACATAAGTGCCCTGGAAGTTGTCAAGGAATGCGTCTGCCAGGTTCTCCCAACTCCCGATGGAGTTTGCCGGCAAGCTATTCAGCCAATGCCGAGCCGGTCCCTTTAGTTTTAGTGGGAGGTACTTGATGGCATGTTGATCATCTCCGCGGGCCATGTGAATGTGGAGGAAAACATCTTCTATCCATACCGCAGGGTATGTGGTACCATCATATGATTCAATGTTCACGGGTTTAAACCCTTTAGGGAATTCGTGATCCATTACTTCGTCAGTGAAGCATAGGGTATGTGCGGCGCCTCTGTGCCGGGCTTCATTGTATTCGGTCGGGCCGGATTTGTTAGTGTATCCGGCGTGACGATCCTTGTCACACGTTGGGGCGCGTCCCCGTGATCCGTAGATCGATCTTGACTGTCCTGCTTTGTTTTCCAATACATCTCGCAGGTCCTTCGTGTAGCCCCTGGCCTTAGTATTATCGTTTGATTGGCGACGGGGTGCGGTCTAGACTCCGGGCTGGTACGCTGCTTTGTCTCGGCCACGGGCTGGCCGTTCAGCCGCATCATGCGCTGGTAGCTTGGGTTTTAAAGCCTCCTCCTCGAGTTGAGGTAGCAACCTGCGCTTTGGGTAACTTTTGTTAGGGCACTCGAGTCCGTATTCCTCGGCAGCCAGGACCTCAGTCCATCTGCCGGTTAGCAGATCTTGATCAGCTTGAAGTTGTTGTTGATTTTTCTTCAGGCTTTTTGCAGTGGCAATAAGACGGCGTTTAAAGCGCTCCTGCTCGACAGGATCCTCTGGCACGATGAATTCTTCGTCGCCAAGGCTTGCTTCGTCTTTGGAGAGAGGCATGTAATTATCGTCCTCTGATTCTCCATCAGTTGCCTGCTCTTTAGGGCTAGCTTGCCCATCCTCCTGTTCGTCCTGCTCGAAGCCTAGCTAGGCAGAATTGTCTTCGTCTTCGGCACCATCCGGATTGTTGTCTCTCGTGCCGGTATCACTATTTTTGCTATGGCGGGGCTTGGAGCGGCGCCGATGACGCCGGTGTCTAGATTGTTTCGCCAAGGGGTTATCTTCCGTTGCCTCATCGCCATTGCTTTCCTTAGGTGTGTCCACCATATAAATATCATATGATGAGGTGGCAGTCCGGTGGTTCCTGTTCTTCTCCTGCATCATCGTCCATACCGTCGATGTCTTCGGAGTCGAAGTCAAGCACATCGGTTAAGTCATCGACAGTGGCTATAAAGTGGGTGGTGGGCCGGGTGGGAGACGAATTTCTTCGTCGTCTGCTCCCCACTCGAGCCGGACACAGTTCGACCAAGAATCTCCTGACAAAGAAAGAGACCTTAATGAGTTTAGCACGTCACCCAAGGGCGAGTGCTGAAAAATATCCGTGGCAGTGAACTCCATGACCGGTGCCCAATCAGATTCGATAGGCACGAACACACACGGTTCGGATCCTATGGCTGGAGACGAGTCCAAGGGTCTGATGACACCACCCTCACAGGAGGTGACATCAGTGTTCGGCTCCGACGCTGATGAGTGTGGGGCTTCCGTGGCGGGGTCCATCCACCCGCCCTTGGGAGGCATGACCTCCTCGGATTGATTCCCGGCACCACTGTAGGCGCGATCTCCCAAATATTGCCTGACGGTAGATCAAGGTCATGCCTGTCATGACCGTTTGGCGCACCTGTCATGGGCTCGAATCCGTCGAAGATCAAGTCTCCGCGAATGTCGGCAGTATAGTTTAAGCTTCCAAACCTGAACTAATGGCCAGGGGCGTAGCTATCGATCTGCTCCAGATGGCCAAGCGAGTTGGCCTGCAGTATGAAGCCGCCGAATACGAAGATCTGTCCGGGAAGGAAAACCTCCCCTTGGACCGCATCATTGAAGATGATCGAAGGAGCCATCAAGCCTTACAGCGACAGCACAGTGGAACTCTCAATGAAAGCACCAATGTCGGTGTCAAAACTGGGGATCTCGGGTAGGGGGTCCCGAACTGTGCGTCTAAGGCTAATGGTAACAGGAGGCAGGGGACACGATGTTTTACCCAGGTTCGGGCCCTCTCGATGGAGTTAATACCCTACTTCCTGCTTGATTGATCTTGATGATATGAGTATTACAAGAGTTGATCTACCACGAGATCGTAGAGGCTAAACCCTAGAAGCTAGCCTATGATTATGATTGTTGTTGTCCTACGGACTAAACCCTCCGGTTTATATAGACACCGGAGGGGGGCTAGAGTTACACAGGGTCGGTTACAGAGAAGGAAATCTACATATCCGAATATTCAAGCTTGCCTTCCACGCAAAGGAGAGTCCCACTCGGACACGGGACGAAGTCTTCAATCTTGTATCTTCATAGTCCAATAGTCCGGCCAAAGTATATAGTCCGGTTGTCTGAGGACCCCTTAATCCTGGACTCCCTCAGTGGGTACGACCCACCTGGGCACGCCTGGCATGCCAGGCGTGGCCTGGTGTATCGTGCCCACCAGGATCACTTTCCTGGAAGTTTCTTATTTTCCTATTTTTTAAATATTCCAAATCTGACAAAAAAATTGGCAGATTTTTCAGAGTCTGTTTACTTACCGTATCACGTACCTCCCTTTTTCTAGAGTGTTCCGGAAGGTTTCCTTTATGTGTTCTTCCAGTGTCAATGTTTGGATGATATTGCTTTCAACATTAATGGGCGTACCTGAGATATAGTGTTTTATTCATTGCCCATTGATAACCTTCGGGTTAGTTCCTTCGGCATTATTTATTTTAATAGCTCCGGATCAATAGACCTCCTCGATGACATAGGGTCCTTCCCATTTGGAGAGGAGTTTTCCTGCAAAGAATCTGAAACGAGAGTTGTACAAAAGAACATATTCTCCAACTTTGAACTCACGCTTTTGGATTCTTTTGTCATGCCATCTTTTAATTTTTTCTTTGAATAACTTTGCATTTTCGTAAGCCCAGGTTCTCCATTCATCTAATGAGCTAATATCAAATAGCCTCTTTTCGCCAGCAAGTTTGAAATCATAATTGAGTTCTTTAATTGCCCAATATGCTTTATGTTCTAACTCAAGAGGCAAATGACAAGCTTTTCCATAAACCATTTTATATGGAAACATACCCATAGGATTTTTATAAGCTGTTCTATAAGCCCAAAGTGCATCGTCTAATTTCTTAGACCAATTCTTCCGGGACCTATTGACAGTATTTTGTAAGATTAGTTTTATTTCTCTATTGCTAAGTTCAACTTGACCACTAGACTGAGGATGAGAAGGTGATGCAATGCTATGGTTAACATCATACTTATTAAGCATTTTACGGAAAGCATCAGGTGTGAACCACCATCAGTCATTAAATATCTAGGGACTCCAAACCTTGGTAAACTAACTTCCTTAAGCATTTTAATAGAGGTGTTGTGATCAACACTACTGGTTGGAATAGCTTCTACCCACTTAGTAACATAATCAACAGCAACCAAAATATGTGTATACCCATTTGAGGAAGGAAAAGGTCCCATGAAATCAAATCCCCAAACATCAAATGGTTCAACAGCAAGTGAATAATTCATAGGCATTTCTTGACGCTTACCGATATTACCTATTCTTTGACATTCATCACAAGATGAGACAAACTTATGGGCATCTTTGAAGAGAGTAGGCCAATAAAAACCAGATTGCAATAGCTTATGAGTGGTTCTGTCTCCCGCGTGATGTCCACCATAAGCTTCAGAGTGACATTTCTGTAGGATTTGTTCCTGTTCATGCTCAGGTACACAACGTCTAATAATACCATCTACTCCTTGTTTATAAAGATGTGGGTCATCCCAAAAGTAATGTCTTACATCATAGAAGAATTTTCTCTTTTGTTGGTATGTGAAGCTAGGTGGTATGTATTTGGCAACAATATAATTAGCATAATCAGCATACCAAGGTGTACTATTAGAAACATTTATTGCAGCTATTGTTCATCAGGAAAGCAATCACTAATAGGTTGTAGGTCATCAAGAATATTTTCAAGCCTAGACAAGTTCACTACAAAAAAAGACACATCCGTGACATTTTGGGCCGAACGAAAAAAATTTATGTCATACATATGACACTTCTATGAAGATAATTGTGACAAAACCCGGTATCATCATAGATGTGGTGGGCTCCTACTTCTATGACAAAAAATCATGACAAAAATGGGCTTTTCGTCCCGGGCGGGCCGGAGACGTAGCTGCATGACATTCTTAGGGCCGTCCATGACGGAAAAACCCGTGGTAGAAGCGAGGGCGAGGAATATTTCGGGGAGTTCCCGATTACGGTGGGGGGTCGGGGGCCGAGCGATGCGCATTTCTCTCGTACACGTACGCACGTGTGTGCGAGGCGTTGGCTCTAACTGAACCCGAGCGAGGCATTGGGCACTAACTGAACCCGAGCGATTGCACTGCAGGTTACGCGTTACTGAACCTGAGCGATTGATCGATGGCTGTTAACTGAACCCGATCGAGCGATTCCTTCGCTATTGCTGCTAACTGAAGCCGATCGATTGGATGAACAGTAAGTGTTGCAGGGGGTTTGGATGAACAGTGAGCGCTGGTGTTGCCTCTAGATGAACAGGACCCCGTGGTGTGGAGGGCTGGATGAACAGTAGACGGTGGAGCGGTGCCCGTGGAGGGGTGGTTGAACAGTAGCCGGTGGAGTAGCGCGCGGTGGAGGCTGGATGAATGGTAGCCCGTGGAGGCTGGAGGAGGTCGACGATAGAGATGAACAATATCCCGTGGAGTCCCGTTTTGCAGTACGCCACACCCCTCCCGATGAACAAGACCCCCATTTCGACCGTAGCGCTCCAACACAAGTCCGTTTCGTCAATTTTTGCGGTACGCCACACCCCTCCCGATCAACAGGACCCCCGTTTCGACCGTAGGAGGTCCGTTTCGTCCCTTTTGCGGTACGCCACACCCCTCCCGATCAACAGGACCCCTGTTTCGACTGTAGGAGGTCCTTTTCGTCCGTTTTGCGGTACGCCACACCCCTCCCGATCAACAGGACCCCCGTTTCGACCGTAGGAGGTCCGTTTCCTCCGTTTTGCGGTACGCCACACCCCTCCCGATCAACAAGACCTCCATTTCGAACGTGGCTGGTCGAACACAAGGCCGTTTCCTCCGTTCTGTGGTACGCCAGGCCTCGTTTCCATTTCCTGTTCCATCCAAGCCCTCCCAATGAACATGACCACGCATTCCGTTGCGACCCAGCCGGTTGGCTCCCATGCGTTCCGTTGCCTCCCGATGAACACGACGCATTCCGTTGCCTCCCCATGAACATGACGCATTATGTTGCCTCCCCATGAACACGACGACGACGTTGTTTCTCCGTTCCGACCCAGCCATGTACACGAGCCCTGGCCGTACGTATGCGCGAGTAGGCGTTCGAGACCCTGCCCGTATGTACACATACGTGGCCGTATTTTCTTTCTTGCACCCTGGCCGTTGTACGTACATGTATATGCTACATGCGCGCCTCTACTACGACACGTGTGCGCCTCTACATCCAACAGTATATATGTACGTACACGTTCGTGACCAGAATGACAACGCTACGTACGCTTCGACCAGGTGGGTCCCGACTGTCAGGCACTTCCTTGAGTGCGAATATGTAGCTCATGGGTCCCAGCAGTCAGGGGGCGAATTGTTTTTTTTTGCCCGGGCGCACTTCCTTGCGTGCGAAGGTGTAGCTGGTGGTTCCCAGCAGTCGGGGGGGGGGGGAAACATTTTTTTCATGAAATACGGTGGCCTGTCCGGTGGGTCCCTGCTATCAGGTGGAGGAATCATTATTTTCTGCGTAATAAGGAGGCACTTCCTTGCTGCGGCCGTGGACCCAGCTGTCAGCCTCTCCACGTACAGTCCATGTTCGATGGAAGTCGTTCCTTGACCATGTTGACCATGCCACGCCGAGAGCACCAGGGCAGTGGATGATGGCGAGGCCTAGGAAGGGGACGACGCGGAGCCGGTGAAGACACGGCAGTGGATGCCCACGCGAAGAGGAGTATGAGGGTTCACTCGTTCGGCTGTGGTGTGAGGCTGCCGTCGCCGCAGGGCCTGGCCAGCGGTGGGAATAGTAGGGGGCGGTGAGGCCTCCGCGGCAGCACAGCCGGACACGAGAGGCAGGAGCAGGCGGCACGACCGGCGCTGCTTTGGGCGGCTGGAGCAAGAAGACCAGAGGTTGAAGAAGCACTACGGCCGTTGGATGGACATCGTACGGTCACTGGAGCTAGAATCATTCATATTGACAAAGTTGACAAAGCCCTCCGTCCCCGTCAACTTAGTAGCCCCACAAGTCAGCCTCCCACCAAGGTGGGTCCCAGGTAGTAGGGGGAGTATTCATTTTTTTGTGCGTAATAAGGAGGCACTTCCGGTGGGTCTGAGCTGTCAGCGGGGGAAACGTTTATTTTGCGAAATACGGTGGCCCGTCTAGTGGGTCCCAGCAGTCAGGGGAAAACATTTTTCTCGCGAAATAAAGTGGCCCGTCCGGTGGGTCCCTGCTGTCAAGTGGAGGAATGATTATTTTGCGCATAATAAGGAGGCACTTCCTTGCGGCCGCTGTGGACCCAGCTGTCAGCCTCTCCACCTACAGTTCTCTTCTGATGGAAGTCGGTCGTTGACCATGTTGACCACGCCGCGCCGAGAGCACCAGGGCGGTGGACGACGGCGGGGCCTAGGAAGGGGACTACGCGGAGCCGAGGAAGACGCAGCAGTGGAAGCCCATGCGGAGAGGAGTACGAGGGTTCACTGGTTCGGCTGCGGTGTGAGGCTGCCGTCGCCGCAGAATAACAAGGGGTGTGGGTGAGTGGAGGGATGGCCTGTCCAGCGGTGGGAGTAGTATGGGGGCGGTGAGGCCTTCGCGGCAGCACAGCCGGCCACGGGAGGCAAGAGCAGGCGGCATGGCCGGCGCTGCTTTGGGTGGCTGGAGCAAGAAGACCAGAGGTTGAAGAAGCACTACGGTCATTGGATGGACATCGTACGGTCACTGAAGCTAGAATCGTTTATATTGACTAAGTTGTCAAAGCCCTTGGTACGCTCCAACTTAGTAGGCCCACGGGTCAGCCTCCGAAACGGTGCGCCCCAGATGTCAGGGGGAGGAATCATTTTTTGGGCGGCCGAAGCTAAGAATATCCGAGATTGAAGAAGAAGCACGACATCCGTTGGATAGACATCCAACGGCCACTGCTGCTAGAACCGTGTGCTGACTAAAATAAGTTGACAAAGCCTTACATGCGCGTCAACTTATTTTTTTAGGGGACGCGTCAATTAATAGGCCCACAAGTGCCTGGCAGAGAACTTACATCCCATTTGCGTTTTATAAGAATGTACAACCCATTTTTGAATTCTAATGGAATTTACAACAGCCCATTTACAGTTTGTTACAAGTACAACCCATTTTCTAGCTAGGACAACGATTAATAATTTCAACCAACCATTGAAGACAGAATTCAATAAAATTTCCCACATTTTGATGGGATCCAAAATATTTTTATCCCAAAATTTCTAGTTAGATTAAATATAAATTTGTATTACGTAAAAATCCAATGAAACATTGCGCGTGCAACAATGAAAATTTAAGATTTTCAAAATCCATAAATATTTTTTTATAAACTAATTTCGTGTTTGGTGCATTTTTTTATAGTTACTGCCATGTTTTTATAATTACATCCCATTTATTATTTTTTAAAGCCCATTTTCCTGTTAAGTCTAATGCATCCCTCCTAGGAAAGATTTACAGCCCAGCGGGGCAGAGAATAACAAGTTGACCTTGCCTGGGTATTCCTCAAAAAAATGTATAGCTTTTTTTATAGGGATGGAAAGAAAATTATTCAATCAACACCTACAGTGACATACACAAGACGTCGGGGGTATCTAAGAGCCACAAATGGGGCCCCAAATCAAGATTAACAGCGGCCTTTGCAAGTTCATGTGCCTCCCAGTTTGTCTCTCGTCTTTCATGACTGAACTTTACTGCAGCAAACTCCTCCGCCTTCTTCAAAAAAACGTATAGCTGGGCTAGCCATTTTCATCTTGAAAAATTAGTATTTGGGCTGGATACCTGGCCTATGCTAGACGCGTCACAGCCCGCCCAGTTAATACCCTGCTCTCCTTTGAACAACAACGAAATCATCGCCAAGAAAAACTCTGCAGTGCTCACGCCTCAAAAACACAAATACTGCTCGAGCTGCTTGATCCCAGCTATCGGCCGCACCTTGTGCAATTCTCTTATATTGACTACATAGGTTGACAATGGTGTGGGACCGTGATGTCAGGAAACCAGGAGAAAGCAAAAACATATAGTTGTACATAATAAGGAGGCACTTGCGTACGTACGGCTATGGCTCTAGTGGGTCCCTAGTGTCATCCAGTCAAAATAAAGTCATCTCCTGAATCCTCATGTTCGTTGACAATGTTAACAATGCTCGGCGCCACGGCGAGCGAAATAACTCGAAGGACAATGGAGAGGGCCTCGCGGGCCCTACGGATGGTCAGATACAGCGTCCGCTGCTCATTCAGGAAGCCAGGATCATCGGACACCTATGAGCACCTTCGAGAAACTGAGATGGTAAGTCCACGCTTGGGAGCTCTGGTTTATTTCAAACCTATATTAACATACAAGTGTAATTTACTCGTCATCGGAAACAACGCGTAAAATATAGGCGTAATGAAACTGAGGGCCCGAGGTCTGTAAGTAAAACCGGTGGGTTACGTGTGTAATTTGAGTGACCAGTGTATATTTTACAAGCACTCCTATATGGACGACATTACCAGAAGATACATGCACAATGTGTGTATCATGCCATCCATGGGCAAGGCTGAAACAGCAGCTAATGGCTGGATTAGCAATCGTCCGAGTGTCGTTCAGCGTTTTTATCGTGTGTGAAGTACTTCCGATATTTTACTAGTCGAAATCGATCAACCAAGCGCCTTCGCCTGAGACCATCTGCTTTTATTTACAAGCGTCAGTTTTACAAGCGGTTTTGGTTGGAAAATGACGATCCAATCATCGCCTAATATCATGAGTTGGTCGGAAGATCATATGGTTTCACGTCTAACCTACCCGACTTGTCGTATAGGCTATGAATGAAATATCAAACGGTGAACTTCTTAAGCACGGAAATAACAAAAGAGGATGATCTTCTTAAGAAGCAAATCACTGGCATTAGATCGACATGCAAAACAATACAAAGCATTATTCTCAGGAGGCACGGTGAACAGCTCATGATGCCTCATGCCACAACATTCCAAGCTCAACTTTGCAATCAAACACAGGGCCTAGCATTACATAGAAAATATTCAGAACAAACTCTTAACACAGGAATATCTCAGCACAGTAACTATTTACTTCTAAACTGAACACGGGAATAGGAAAAAACACTGGACGCTGCTCACAGCAAGGGCGTCCCACTCAAAAATATCAAATGCATGTCTTCTGGCTAACATCAATGAGCAAATTTTGACAAGGTTTTCCCATTCCAATATATTAAACTATCGTCTTCTTGCTAACATCAATGATTAAACTTTGACAAGCTTTTCCCATTCAAAATATGTAATGCATGATCTTGGAGTCCTGTCGTAGCTTCTTGTACTTGTTTGGGCACTTTTTGCCCAGGGCACTCCATGTGTTGTTAAATCGCCAATGCTCTCTGCAGACTAGTCATGTCACCGGTGTCTAATAATACTCTGTAAAGCTTCTCGGTCATTCCTTCTGTAATGTAGCGCAAACAGTGACTGCTTCCTTTTGCAAAGTGGAACGACCAACTGGACCCAGTAATGCAGCAGTTTGCCTTGGACACATTGGCTCCTTTTGTGCAGTTCAACTAAAATCGAAGTCGGAATAAAACCGAGCTTTAATTTTGATATCCCTGTAAGCAACAATAGGTATAAGGAAACAACTACTGAGAAATAACGGTTGATGACTTGTACTCCTAGAAGAAAAGCATCTACTGATCTACTTTATCTTAATGGGAAACAAAGCAGGAGAGTAGTAATTCTCCATCAGTGTGATTCATTCATATTGACTGAAACATTATCTTAACAATGCCTTGTTTCAACATGTATAAAGAAAGACAAAGCAGAAAAGTACCATTCCTAAAACAATGCAACTGATTCATTTTAATAGAGACATTATCTTAACAATACCTTGGTTAAACATGTAGAAAGAACTACAAAGCAAGATAGTACCATTCCTAACAAGTGTTGCAGTTTTGAACTAAGATTTAGTAGTTAATTAATTCTGAGAGTGGCATTGCTTAATTTTACCAGCGACATTAGATTAACGAAAAACATAAACAGTTCCAGGGAGAGTGGGCGCAATAACAGTATGTGCTTCCATCTACGTATAAAGGGGGTGATGTAGAGTTTGTTGTAACAAAGCAACAAGCATCATGTCTGGGTTGGTCCCACTTTTGTTCACTACTTGATGGGAAAAGACGGCAATACAATAGCTTCAATTCAACATTTATTTAAAACAGTACCAATACAAGTAGCACAACATCTCAAAACACACTGCACAATCATATGGATGAAGGCCTGTACTGACCTTTCATGAGACCACCATGATAAAATATGAATCTGCCAACACGAATAGGAAATCCTATCTCGTTTTGTGCAGTTGCACTGAAATCAAGCAAAGTGTTTCACGTAGTGAAGCAAAATGTTGCAATAGCAACAAGTTGAATAGATATCCATGTTTAAACAGAGGTAAAAAAGGAATCAATTACTGGCTAATAAAGGAGGATGAAACATGCGGCCACAAAAATGGTAATCCTGCCAATCTCTAACAAGTGTTGCAGTTTTGAAATAAGATTCAGTAGTTAATTCTGAGAGTGGCATCAATTACTGGCTTATAAAGGGGGTGATGCTGAATTTGTTGTAACAAAGCAACAAGCACCATGTCTGGGTAGGTCCCATTTTTGTTCACTACTTAATGGGAAAAGACAGTAATACAATAGCTTCAATTCAACATTTATTTAAAACAGTATCAAAACAAGTAGCACAACATCTCAAAGCACACTGCACATCATGTGGATGAGACCAAGATTTGAAATAACTCACCACGAAGACTGGAAACAAATCTTGATCTCCTTTTGTGCAGTTTCACCAAAATTAAGCAAAGTCACCGGTGTGACATTCAAGTTGAACTGCACAAAACACTCTTAAAACATAAGTGTTTCGAGTAGCAAAGCAAAATGTCGCAATAGCAAATAGTTGAATCGATACCCCTGTTTTAACAGAGGCAAAAAGGAAACAATTGCTTGCCGATAAAGGAGGATGAAACAAACGGTGACAGAAAGAAGCATCTAACTTATCTTGGATGGAAAACAAAGTAGGATAGTAGCATTTCTAAAACGGTTGCATTGATTCATATTAACAGAGACATTCTCTTGAAACAACATTCGTTAAAAAATGTAATTTACTTTTAACAGTGGCATTGCTTCAATTTTCCGGCGGCATCTATTTATATATAAAAAGTAATATAAGAGGTAACCAGAAAAAAGAGAATTAGTCTAGAAAATCACACAATAATCAGAAAAATCCAACCGTTAATTTGCATGGCCCACAGTAATTAGCTAATGTCGACCCATGGATCTTAAAATAGTCAAATAATTACCCACCTCTGCCCTTCATTGATTTTTCTTGAACCACACCTTTAAAAAAAATCCTCGCACAGCACCTTTGACATGATAATGGACAATAAACAACTACAATTCCTTCTTTCCTAATCAGGATCTCATAACCCTACAAAAACTGGGTCTCATAGTATCAACCACGCAGCCGCCGCCGCCGCCATTCACCTCCTTGAAGCTGCCCCGATCAGGCACGGAGCCGCCGTCCTCCTACGTGAAGCTGTAAGACCCTCTTGCCAGAAGCCATGCAAGCACATCAGCACAACGCATCAAGTATTAGATATTACCTCACGCCCATAGACCAACAAGCATCTTTCTCATGCATGCATACGTCCTTGAACTACTTCAACATGTACACGTGTAATGTGTTTTTCTTTGGTGGAAATCGATCCGTATGCATGCTTGCTTCATCGAACCGTTTGATTATTATGTCTTGATGGATGCATGCAGGACATGCCGGTGCACTGCAAGATGTACGTTGGCCGGCCAGCCGGCGGCCGGAGCCAGGTATTCATTAGTTTCGCACTCCTCTACATACTCACATTGCCTTGATATAGATTACAAGCCGGCTTTTGCTGCAAACTAACTGTCTTCTGATATAGCTAACTAGAATGCATGAATCTACTGATAATATACATCAACTCAACAAGAAGACGAGCAGACCAGTAGATGTATGATGTATTAATTCAATGACAACAACATAACACATTATGCAAAAGGACCAACAGCAGGGCGCCGACAGTCTAAATAAGAAGATCGATGAATACCCGTCAACATCGCCGGCAACGTCAGGTAAACATCAGATGCCCACTGTTATGTCTATACGTCACCAACGTGGTGCAAGATGAATTGTTGCGCGTAGCTATCTACATAACCCAGATCAAATTAGCTAGGAACCAGGGCGTATGAAAGTAACTAACACATTTCTTTCTTTCGATCTCTGAATATACTTTTACATGTATGTACGCTCATTATTCCCAGAGTCCTTTTGGAATCTCTCCTTGATTACAGTTGCTTTGCAGTCATCTTTATACGAGGCGTCGATTTAGTATACCATGGAGGTTTGGATTATAAAATGTGACCAGTCAATATAGAAAAATGAAACCGTCCATCGATGTTGTTTGGTGTCTGGTGCCGCCGAGCTATCTCTCTCATAGTGAAACACCAATGATATAGTGATTATGCAGTAATTATCATGAGGACGACGAACCTGAATCCCGTGTGTTTGTAGTGTCCTGACACCATGATTGTTGTCTTCACATTTTGGATAACATGATCTATTCAATTCAGTTTATCTTTCAGAGTGAACCACAAAAATCCATCCAAGAAAGATTTGTTCTATACCCTGCCTCGGGCATTGTTCATGCTTCTACGGCAACCATTGCAAAACAGACGAGCGAGGCTCCGAAACAGCATGCTGCTCCAGACCTCACTGAGATCTTACAAATGCAACACCACCTACGAGCTCATGCGACACTGCCGATGTCGCGATGACACGCCCAGCGGTTGCCGTTGCATAGCAACGGTGCTCCTACAGCCCTAGCAAGGTACCTGCTACTTTTCTTTCTCTAGCCCTCATGTTCTAGCTGCTGCCAATAGGTCCGGATTCTATATCAACATAGTACGTACATAGATGGATGTTATCTTTCTAGGAATCCTTATACATGGACCTACGTATATAATTCTGCATTTGATCATCCGTACATCACAACAGTGAGGATGTATATTGTGCACATCTCTTCTTTATGTGGCCTAGAAAGGGTATTGGTTAACTTTCTTTCCTCTTTGGTTTGTACTTGTACATTTTGTAATTTTTATAATAAACAAAAATAGCTTAGAATGATTATTCTACGATTCCTGGGTCCAAAAAATAGTGAGGATATTACTACAAAAGTGAGTATCTCTGAATAATAAACATAGTAATTGTAGAGAGGAAAATTATAGTATTGATATGTAGACCATGAATTGCATGGAGGAAATAAAAGAATTGACTACTGTTAGTGAGTACAACAATTGCCTGGGTTCAAAAGGAAACAAGAGAAACGAACAAAACAAACAAAACGTCGCCCTCTTGCACAAAGAGATGACTCCTGTAAAGCGCTCCACACGTGTTAGCACGGGATCCTTTGATCGCAGCCTTTGGCGGCAATTACCACACACATACTAATTATGAACTCACGATGAAACTGTTATTTGGCAACTTGATCTTATAATGTACAAAATTATGTTGGTCATATTATGTGTTCACAAATGACATAATTATGAGAGATACATCCATAGTATCATTAATTATTATCATGCAGCAGAGAAGTAATATGGCTAATGTAATCATTTTTAATCTATCTATCTATCTATCTATCTATCTATCTATCTCTCTCTCTCTGCCTCTCTCTCTTCCTCTTTTCTCCCTCCCTCAAAGTTGGATGGAATCGATCAGTATGATTAAACGTCATGACAATGTGTATGACATTTACTCGAATGGAACCTACAAGTTGGGGCCTTATTTAGCTTGGTGGTCAATATGACCAGAATGGTTGGAGAAACAGTATTTTGTTCCCGGACGAACCATATACATGAAAGGCAATAAAGTACGGAATTTCTTTCATAGCTGCAGATAGTGTGGTCAAAGAGGCCACGCATCAGAAATTATCAATTGGCAAAATCTATTTCAATTGTGCTCGCTGTCATTTAGGAGAAACTGAGGTTTGTTTGGTTCTAAACCCTTTGCTTAATCAAAATGATTTATATCGTTTGTGTTGTTCGGTACAAATGTGGATTTTTTCCAAGGAAAAAATGTTATTAGGTAGATGGTACCAACCAATATTTTGTGGGTTTGCAGTTTGGAAGTTTTGATATACATTACTAATGAAAGATAGAAACAAGAACTTGCGAAGTTTCATAGACATTGAAAAATTGAGAGCAAAGATGATGCACTGAACAGTTGAGATAATAAGCTTCATGTTGGACGTGCAATGATTGTTAGCTTTAAAACAAGGCGTTACATATGTAGTTATCACAAAAAGAGGCTTGCTTCCAGACATCCTTATTATTATGTGGTTGCATTGCAGTTAAGATCTATCAAGTACTATAAGATAGTAGCTAGAGATCATGTCAATGTGCTAAGTTTCGAAACTGATGAGGACCAAAAGGTGGCTTATTTAGCAGGCTACCTGATAACGATTTGAATTTTTGAAGGAAGGAAAAAACTATGACTAAAAAAGTAAACGAGTTAAAGTCTTACGTAATGTTGTTCCGTCTCCGGTATAAACTATGGAAGTAACAAATACTGAAATATGTATGTTATTCTATATACATTTTAATTTTCCAGCCATGTTATCCTTTATGAAATGACAAACAATATGTCATGAAGTGTAACTTAGTAGGGATTGTGTCCCCGTAATAAGGATCAAATTGATGTGGACCATAAAGGGCATATTTGGGATGCTACTTGACAACATTTGGTTTTTTGAAAGAAAAAAAAGAAAAAAACGGGTGATTTAAAATGTGAATTAGTTAGAACTCTTATGCCATATTCTTTTTCCTCTCTAATATAAATTATGAACATAACAAACATTTAAATATGTCTACAGTTCTACATAAATTTCAAAATTTCTGCCATGTTACCATTTAGATGATTACAAACAATATTATTGCGTGTGATGGAAAAATGTTGTTAATCTACTTTTGCTTTCTTTTGTTACATCAAGCCTCTAATCTTTTTGAGCCCCCCTCCAACACTTAAAATACAATTACTACTCCCAACCCTATTAGGGACACTACGTACTGGACAAAATATAAACTTCAACTTTCACATATGACGTAAGATTCACGAGAGAGTTTGCGAACAACTAAACAAATATGCATTTTGATTCTTTATTTATGTTTTCTAGGCTGTCTGTAATTTATGAGATTTTAATTCAAGAAATTAGTTTTCTTCCATGTGTTTCTAATTTGTGAGTTACCTTTCAAAGAATGGTTAATATAGGTTGATGCCCGCACAAAGGATCCATGAAACCACTATCGTGCAGTACATAGTAATTTGTACACACTTTTTAAGATAAGTAGCATGGGAAATTTTGTTTCTAAAAGTGTGCAAAATGTTATAGAAAACTTGCCTTACATGAAAATACGAGCCAACATTGTTCATGCTTAGTGCACGTGTCTTAAATAATTAACTAAAAATGATCATGGAAACAAATACCCCACAAAACAGTTTTAATGGATATTATATATATATAAGATTGCCATAATACAACATGGTAAGATTGCCAGAATAATGATACAAATATAATTTGCACAAAACCGCTGGACATAGTTCGATCTGAATAATGGAGAACATAATAAATATACCTAAGACAAAATTATGTGCGCGAATGTGTTACATCAAAAATGTTATCACATTGAGTACTAGTTTTTCTTTGAAAAAAATCAAATAATAATGTATTATTAAGATCATAAAATTCTAGCCCGTGCATCGAGCGGGCCACTTTGCTAGTTCTTAGATTAACAACAGCAAAATAGTTGTATGGGACATGTCAGCACCATGTGCGTCCACACGTATAAATGGGTGATGCAGAGTATGTAGCCAAGCAGCATATATGCGTTGGTCCCATATTTGTTCTCTTTGAATCTTTTTCCTATGTAGGGGCAGCAAATCTAGTCCTGCACAAACTACCCGATCCCCCAGTTTCTTTCCCTTTTCAACAAAAAGAATGGTTCCTTACAGATGTGTGTACTGGGTTACCCCATTTTTCCTTGTTCAACCAACAAAGCGGCTGGATAGCCAGTCTATACTACTTTCCGCCCCTCCTTTCCTCATTGAACCACGTCCTAGATTCTTGCTCCAGCCCACCGCACCCTTCTTTCCTCTTTGAACCAAGACCTAGATTCGACTACAGATCGAAAAAGATCCACATGCAGCTAGAGCAACGACGGTTTCAAAGAAACTTATACCTTAGAGTCGTCGGGATGTGGCAAGGCGTGCGGCGGGAGGCCGGATCTGCCCACACTACGTACGGCAGCGAGGAAGAAGGGGTTGGTGGCCCTCCCGCACAGGCGCTGGGTGAAAGAGAACAGCGTAGCCGGCAGTGGATTGCCTCCCTCGCTGAAGGCGGTAGAGTGAATGTTGCACCTCCTCCCCTTCCCGGTGCGACGGGATACGGACGCCTCCTTCACCAGTTGTGAGGTGGGATAGAGAGACAAGAGGCCAACGCAGACTTGTTTAGATCTGGTGAAGAGAGGGTGAGAGACTGTGAATATAGCAAACCCTAGCAAACGAACGCTGAGCCTCCAGCGTGTATACATATATGTAGTGCGGCGAGAGTGTGGAGAGTGCAAACCCTAGCAAACAAGCACTGAGGCTCTAGCTTATATATATACTACTGTAGTACGGACTGAGCTCCGGTGCCTTCACTACACCTACTTTTGGCTGTATGACAGGTGAGCCAGCCACATTTTGGGCCCACCTGTCATAAACCCAAAGGCAGGTGCACTAAGTCAATGACGCTGCGTCCATATAGTACTCTCGTGTATACGACTAATATAGAGTGGAGTGGTTTTCTTATTCTCTCCATAACAATCGTTTTAAATTGTGTAAGTACGAAACGAAACTCTTTATTTAATGTACAATGAAGAAAACTACTACTACTTCCGATGAACTAACGGCCCTGTTTGGATACTCTGACACAGTTAGAGTTAGAGTTATTTTCTAACCCACTCTAACCCAAATAAGCACCTCTCCACCGGGATAGTTGGGTTAGATGGAACTAACCCACTATAACCCTTCCTGTTTGGATACTTGTGGGTTATTTGAGCCCCCAACTAACCCAAACTAGCTCTAACCCCATTATCCAAACAGGGCCAACGATCCACGCCCACGCGTCCTGGTCACACTTCCTGTCCTTCACGTGTGGTACACTACCCTCCCTTAAGTGAACAACCACACATGTGCCAAATTATCGGAAACGTGTGAGAGTGTGTATAAATAAAGAATTTTAATTTCAATTATCGGAAAGGTTTGAGAGTATTACAAAGCTTGACTTCAGTCAAATCTAATATGCGGAGTAAATAAAAATGGAGGGCTACTACGTCCATCCAGGTTTTTAGTCCACACCATTTTTTAAATCAAAGTTAATAGCTGGACAAATAAAATTACAGGGGAGCTGGAGACAAAGTTGTGGGAAGGCTTAGAAATCAATACAAAACTTATGCTCTTAGTACCAACATCGATCCTTCTTAGAGGAAACATTTGGTTCATAGCCAATTGTGTGATAAAATTGCACCAACGTGAAAGACGACTGCGTCTCCAACGCAACCAAGGTGAACTGACGAAGGATATCATCTTTGTGTGTAACAAGCAAAGAGCACTGATGGAAGACAACTTGTTTTTCATTGAAAATCGATCAGCTTCACTAGCCGACGCAACCATGAGGCGCAACCATGAGCATCGATAGGTCATCGTGGTGATGCATCATCCATTTGGCATCAAGTTTGGGTGAGGCACCTATGAAGTTCGACAAATCCTCATTGTGGTCTATTTCTTCTCAGTAATCAAGCTCGACGAAGGAAGAACCACATGGCAGAGGACAGTGAGGCGGAACAACAATGGCCATCCAATTTTGTGCAGTTCCACTAAAATTGAGGAAGACATGCCCAGGTATGGAGACACGCATCGCTGTTTCCAAAAATATAAAAAAGGGTTAGCAACGACATCTCAATTGTCAATAATTAATGAAAAGTACACCAACAAACAGAAGCATCATAATTATCTTGATGGGAACTAAACCAGGATACCCGAGAAAAAAAGTATTTCTTCATTTAACCAGTGATAGTACTACCACCATATGGACAATGACCGCACAACCACCATGTATTTTTTGTCGAAACAACATGTATACCTCCACCGAGGCATAGATCATGACAACTTTTCGAGTGGCATTTCCTCTATAATAGTACTAGTAGGTGATGTTGGACCAGCCGACGAACCCTAGCTACTATGCATGGGGAGCTGGGGAGTAGTCACATAGAAGAAAACCCGCACGCAGTAACCTAGGGAGCTGGACCAGTACAAGAAGTTATACCTCAGGTGGGCGAGATGTCGTTTAGGCGGGCGGGCGGGATCTGCCCACACCATGGGAGCGAACAAGGGCGCGGAGGATCTTCGTCCGCGCTAGCGCCGGCTCTGAGAGGACGGTGCACATCGGCTTCCTCCGTCGCCGACGGCGACAACATCAACGCTGCACCTCCTCACCTCCCGCAGTGGACGGGATTCGGCCGGATCTGTGTCCACCGGTGAGAAGAGAGATAGAGTGGACACTATCATCTTGTTTTGATATGGAGAGGGTGAGAGAGCGAGACGCGAGAAACTCTATCAAACAAGAGGCTATAATGGAGTAAAAAAATCTCTCCATAGGAGTGGTTTTATATATAATACCCGCATTCCCGGAAAAAAGAAACGAATACTGGCGAACAATTTTTTAAGGGTATGTCTAGGACACATCTAGATGTAACACAGTTATGTCACATCTAAGTTGATGTCCACTCTGTTTGTGGTCTATTTTTTTGTCCTAGTTTTTTTGTTTCTTGTTGCTACATTATATACTTGTGGGAGCTTAGATGTGATATCCTTAAATATCATCTAGATGTGAATTTGACAAACTGATTTTCCAACGTATCAAGAAAGAAAACTCGTTCAAAAACACGCCCCCGCTTCCAGGTCGTGAGAGTCATCGCGCACACACACATAGACATAGACATGCATATCCGTGTTAACGTAAAATTCCATTTCCATCTCCATCTCCAATCATATTTGTCCAACTGGCACATTATTTACATTGTTAATTATATATGCAGCAATATTAACATACATCATCTCTTGTTTGCGGACGTCTGGACCGCTGCCACGGCCGGTCCTGACCAACCCGAACCCTCTTCATCACCCACGCGTGCTTCCCGCCCGAAACGGTTAGTGCCGCATTCATGCCCGGCCAGAGCGGACGGGACATCTCACTGGGGCTGGCATTGAAGCGGCACGCCGGCCGAGAGAGCGTCGCCCGTGCCGCTTCCGGGTGCACGCGGCTGCTCCGCGTTCAAAGGTCGCAATAGCCGGCTACAACATGCATGTAAAAAGTTCTTGGGAGTCCGTGCTACAACTAGCTGTCCTCCTCCAACTCGTCAATCTCTTCCAGTAGTGCTAGTACTCCATGGCGCGATCCATCGACAAGCAGGCGAGAAAGTTATCATATACTCAGTTTGCGGTGAGTGGCATGTCGAGCGACCGTGTGGGGTCGAGCCGTGGAGGAGGGTGAGACACGAACACGACGGACGTGATTTAAACGCTGGTTTTGCTCGATGGCGCGATCCAACGAAACGAAACGTTGGTTTCTCTCCGTTTCCATTTTTTCTCCGGAAAAACAGAAACTTTCCACTCCATTTTCATTCCTATTCCATGTTTGCCCCATTACAACATTCCATCAAATACAAAGGAAAACTAACACGCATGCTGATGCATCTCAATGATTCACAGATCATAGCTAATATTTACTTCACCACTAAAGAAAAAAGTTGTGAGAGCGTGTACGAAAGAAAAACTACTGATGGGGTCACTATGACTTAAACCCTGAATCCTAAACATGATTTAATTTCTTGGCCAGGTAGAACCTGTCGAAGGAAAGACGGCTGGCACCCTCAGATCATACGATGCTTTTATGCAGTTCCACTAAAATTGACCTGAGCATCCCTGATGGCAAAGATATTGAAGAAGTGTGATTAGAATAATAGTGCTGGCACTAGTTCATGAGATATAAACTCATCACAAGTAGAAGCCGGTGGAAGTAGAGAAAGATCGACATGGAGATGGAGCTACAGCAGTGGAGCAAGCCGGCTCCAAAAGGAAGATGGACTACCTGGGACGTCGGGTTGTAGCAAGAAGGGTAGTTGGGACGCGGCATCGGCCCATACCACGGTGACCCCCGATTGGGACGCACCGACTGTGGTTTTTCTCCCTCACCGATGTCGACCGCGTCTACACAGAACATTGTTCCCTTCCCCCAGCTACGGGATTAGGCCCGTCGTTCTATGCTTGTGAAGAGAGCAACCTAAGCAAGCAGGCTTGTAGCTTAGGCTCCTGCTAGTGTATATATAGTGGTTTTATTTTTCTCTCCATATCAACCATTTTATATTGCGTACGTGTCATTCAAGAGTGAAATGATGGTTGCTTCTTCCGACTAACTTACTGTGTGACTTGACTGCTCCTTAGTGGCCCCTACACGTACTCTCCCTACGTGTATGCAACAGTCACACGTACACATGGACACAAAAATGCACGCGACGCCCTAATGCATGCATGTCCAAGCACACGACGGAACACACACGGTCACGCTCAAGTGCTCAACCTACCCGTGCATGCACACACATACTCAGTCAGGGTGAGCTAGTGACCATAT
Organism: Triticum aestivum; assembly: GCF_018294505.1. Taxonomy (NCBI): domain Eukaryota; kingdom Viridiplantae; phylum Streptophyta; class Magnoliopsida; order Poales; family Poaceae; genus Triticum; species Triticum aestivum. The sequence goes on along the minus strand of NC_057810.1, from coordinate 71,499,868 downwards.
AAACACCGGAAAATATATATATGGAGTGCAATGAGCGTATTATGAAGTCCACTGACCGTATTTTTACAAATATACAGTGACAGACAGTGTATTTATCTCCTTTGAAATTAAGCCATATTAACCGGAGAGGAGGCAGTATGGACTAGCATTACTTTGTTGTGTCTCGTCAACTTGCCGAACGAGGACAAGGTTGCAGCACGGGAGAAGCTTGCGCGCGCTGGCTCGCAAGACAAGGAGAAACTTTTGACTAATGCAAGATCTCCCTCGCTCAGGTGGTGGACGTGCAACAGTTAATTCGGTGTCAGATTAACAGAAGCATACACTATACTACTAGTGCTATTATTGTTCGACTTCCCGAATAGGCGAACAGCCAAGCGCAAAGTTTACTAGTAGTACTAGTACTACTACTATAGTCTATAAAGGTATGTACTATACTAGTACTAGGAACCAGATGGAGGAGCGTCTGCAATCTTATTATAATTTTAAAATGTGATAAAGAAATCTTCAACACATTTGGTTCTCTTTGAGGGTTCGCGCATGTGATAATGGAAGTTGATTGCATGGAACACTCGCCACCATTCTCGCTTAATTCTGGCTCATATCCTATTACAAATAGTAGCGCTCGGTAATATTTCCTCTTTTTTTGTTATTCAGCATGTAAAAAGGTCAGCAAACCTTGCCGCATCTTCGTGCGAACCGTGCTTGCTGCACTTTGAATGTGGCCGAGAGCTGGCTTTATGAAACACCTCGCTTCCTACTTCTTTTTTTGAGGGGTACCTCGCTTCCTAGTGACCAGTGTCTTGGCTGATCGTCCTAAGAATGCTTATATGTGAATAAAGCTCTCTCATTTACCCGCGAAAAAGATTAAGCCATATTAACCGGAAAGGAGGGAGTATGGACTAGCACTACTTTTGGTGTGTCCCGTCAACTCGCAGAACAAGGAGAAGCTTGCAGGACAAGGTGAAGCTTGCTTACGCCTTTTGACTAATGCAACCTATCCTCGGTGGACATGCATCAGTCCATTCGGTGTCAGATTGTCAGAGGCATACACTGTAGTACCCAACATGCGGAGTACCATCATTGTTCGACTTCACAAAGAGGCGAAGAGCCAAGCGCAGTAGTGTGAGTAGTACTACTACTAGAACCGCATGGTGGAGCGTGTGTACTCTTTTTTTATCTCTGATAAAGTACACGTTTATTCCGAAGAAGGGCGGAAAACGGCAGCCCAACATGTAATGAATGATATCGATCAACCAACCATGCTCGAATATATCTTGGCCTATGTATGAGCCCTTATGTGTGTTCTCGCTCCTCGTCTCTCTCAAGGAACGGCTGGTTGGCTCTTTGCCGTCAATTGAGATCGGTTTGCTCACACTCCTGTCCCACATGTCAGTGATATGCCAAGAGGAGGTGCGTTGACCGACTGGCCATACGCGTACTTGGTTTTGCACCTTCATACTACTCCTCCCTCCGTCACAGTTTACAGGGCGCGCTTCATTATGATGCATTTCTCTCAACGCATTTCCACCACCAGAGAGACTTTAGACGCGTTTGGTTTAATGCTCAATTAATTAGGGCGTGGTAACCGCAATCAAGTCCACAATTTTCTCTCCATGTACTGTACTACTACTGAGTGGAGTAAGTGCATGCATGTGTGTACCCGGGGTGGAAGCACTGCATGCATGTGTGTACGCATTATTCCCTCTAGTAATAGACGCCGTGCTATAACTACCAATGCTATTTTTTAGGCCGATCACTAGTCGCTTTGGTCCCACAGATTTTTTTTCTTTTTTCTGAAGCGCGCTCTATAAACAGTGACGAATGGAGTAGTATGAGCATATTCAAAGAAGAGCGTATTGATGGTTGCTTCTTCCGAGCAACTTATAGTGGGAAAGGTGGGCCTTATGATTTGACTGCTCATTACTCACTATTAATGCGGCGCAACGACCGGGCTGAGTCTCCCATGCGGTTGTGCACTACCCCCTCGGTTCTTAAATATACTCCGGAGTATTTGTCTTTCTAGATATTTCAATGAGTGACTACTCAAATATTTGTCTTTTTAGAGATTTCAAATGGACTGGCACATACGGATGTATATAGACATATTTTAGAGTATAGATTCACTCATTTTGCTCCGTGTGTAGTCACTTGTTGAAATCTCTAGAAAGACGAATAGAATATTTAGGAACGGAGGGAGTACACATACGAAGCAAAATGAGTGAGTCTACACTCTAAAATATGCCCGTCTGAAATTTGTAAAAAGACAAATATTTAGGAACGAAGGACTATAATTTTGTGCATGGCACATGGATCCGGATGATGAAGAGGCTTCTGGCAATGCTATCAAGCTTCCATCATTTGTTTACATAATTGACGTAATATACAAATAATTTTCCAGCGACATGAAATTGTACAATGGTGTGAGCTTTCAGCTTTTGTTTCGCGTGTCTTGCCATCGATGCTCTTTGGGAAACAGTAAAAAACAAACTTCCTTGCTAATGCATGTCAATTATTAGCAGATCAGAGCTACAACGTCTTACATTCTGGGACAGATGGAGTAATAATTACTCCCTCCTTCCGAAAATACTTGTCATCAAAATGAATAAAAAGAGATAAATCTAGATTACATCACAACTAAAGACAGAGTTGTGAGAAGGTGTTAAATTAAAATTAATCCATGCTTTCATTGGCAGCAACATCCCCCAGCTCTGTCTAAATCAACAAGGCATGTTGGGAAAAAAGTAGCTGTCTGGAGCATGCAACATTCCGATCATTTTGTGCAGTTCCACTAAAATAGAGTTAAGCGTCCATGTTCCAAAGATATTAAGTGTGATTACGATAATAGAGGACTGCTGATGAAACAATAAACACACAAATAGAAGCCGGTCAGCTTTGCAGTCTCTCTTAAGACTAACTAGTTGGAGAAGATTAGGCTCGGAGTTGGATTAGGAGGATAGAGCAAAACCAATCTCCCTTTGTGCAGTCGCACTGAAATGGAGAGACGTTGCCCGTGTGACATTTTAGTACAACTGCACAAAATACTCTTAAGAAAAAAGTGATTTGTGCAGCTCACCAAAAGGTCACAATAGCAACGAGGTGAAATGGATAGCCCTTTTTGCAAAAAAGAGGTAGAAAGGAAACAATTACTGGCCAATAACAGTTGATGACACATGCGACGACAAAAAAGAAGCATATTCCTTGTCCTAAGGGAAGATAACAACACGGTTGTGTTTGTCTAAAACGGTGTGAGGATGAGAATGCAATATGGAAAGTACGCTGACGTTTTGGGCAAAGAACTATGGAAGATCCACATGCAGAGACGTGGGAAGACGGGCAGTGGAGCAAGGCCGGAGGGGATACCTGGAGGTCGTCGGGATGTAACTAGGTGAGCGGCGGCGGGCGGAATCTACGAGCAGGTGTCGTAGGCCCTGCCGCGCCGGAGCTTGGTCAGAGAGAACGACGTGTACCGCAGATCTAGACGTGCTGCCTCGGCACCGTCAAACGGAGAAACGATGCACTTCCTCCCTTTCCCCCGGCGGATGGGATGCGGTCGGATCAGTGACCAACGGTGAGAGAGAGAGAGAGAGAGTCCACCACACTCCCTTTCCCCCGGCGGACGGGATGCGGCCGGATCAGTGACCAACGGTGAGAGAGAGAGAGAGAGAGGCCACCGCAGCCTTGTGTGAGATACTCTGAAGAGCGACAAACCAGGCAGGCAGGCTCCATTGTATATAGTGAGCGGACTACCTTTTTCTCCATAAAAATCGTTTTATATTATGTGTACGTGCCATCGAGCGCTATAACTTTATTTGAAAATAACGCGGCAACGCGTCAAGTCAAACTTTGTTTCATGCACGCGTGGTACACGACCTCCCTAGGTAAACAACTGCTACAGGCGTTCAAATTAGCACGTGGGCTGCCATTTCGTAAAGAAATGATCTCCACCGTGTACCCGCGCGGGTGTGGCTGGGCACAAAGCGTGAGTATGTGCATGGTGCACATATTCTCTTCTTGTATACGTACACCACCTACGTGGGGTTGTGTGAGAGAGATATAGTGTGTGGGTTCTTGAAAGTTTTTTTTTGGGGGGGAGGGGTCAATCAAAAAATGTAACATATGCAATGTGTGTGAAATAGAGTCCTGGATATAACATATATATAGAGGGGGCGATCCACGAGAAGAGAGTGGAGGTATCATCGGCTTGAGGTGTCCATAGAATCGAAGAGAGGGATGATGTGTGTGTGTGCGCGCGTGCGATCAATAAAGAGTGCCATTGAATTTGTGTGTGCACACGTCAAAGATATAGAGTGGCTGGCCTACTGGAACATGAGAGGGGACATGTGCAGTTTGTCTCTGTGGCATGGATACCTACCTGCAGCGCTCGACTATCGGTGTGTGGTGGGGGAAGAAGGAGGCCCAATTAACTATAGAGGTACAATGGCTGGTATATGTGTGGAGGAGGAGAGAGGCCTACCTCATGTATTAAGGAGATCAATCTGCCTCATGTATTAAGGGAGATCGATCGGCATCCATGTATATGTGCAGGAGAGGAATAAGGTTGGGAGAGAGATAGAGCTAGAGTGTTGGAGGGGGTGGTAGTGGAGTTGCTTCTAACAAATGGTGGGATAGGCTTGCTAGACAAACGGAGGGCACGCCCGCAATATCAATAAGAGAGGAGATGGTTGCTTGTTGTCTGTGCACGTGCGTGTGAGAGACGGGTCAGGAGGCATGCACGAATGACGAGGGAGGACGATGTGGCTGTGGTAAGCAGACGTAACTACATAGGAAGATCAATTGCCCTTTGTTAGAGAAAGGAGAGACATAACTTGTGAGGTACGTCGATCGATGGGGGGTAGTTAAAGTCGATCTAGGTATATGTTGGGAGATCGACCGGTATACATGCCTGTGTGTGTTAGAAGCAAATGAGGCACGAGGAGAAGGATAGAGAGAGAGGGATGCATCTAGGAGGTGGTACGAGAGGCATACTATATCGAGGGGGAAGGAGTGTGCGAGTACGAGAATGATGAAAAGAGTGGTGGGAGTGAGGCATGGACGGTGACAAGAGAAGAGGGGAAGCTTGTGTTTGTGCTAGGCACACCTGGCTAGAGAGGCATATCGATCGATGTGTGCCGTAAAGAAGGAGCTAGGGGGCCTACACACACCGTGGGTGAACGACCTAAAGTGAAAAGACGAATCTGCGCGATGGAGCTAGAGAATGCTGAGGGAGGGTGAGAGGGATGCGTGCGTGTGCATGCACAAGAGAAAGTTAGCGCTAGCTACAAAGATAAGAGGGTTGTGTCGGTGTAAAAGATGAATAGAGATCATATATACTTCATTATAAAAAGTGAATTCGGATATTTGAAGAATTTATCATAGTGTTTTAACCGACGCATGTGTGAATATATATAACGGTAATACACATGGTGTGGTTATGAACATGTTATACTACATTTAATATATTTTATCTCTACTGTTATAAAAAACGGAGTTGTTGATGATGGTGTGCCTGCCATCCTGCATTATAGGCTGTCCGATTTATATCTGGCGGATAGCAAGGAAACTATGATGGTTGAAATTGGCAACAATCATGATTGTAGATTCTTATTGAAATAGAGAAATGAATTAATATTTAGTTCAAATTGCAGCGGTAGTATAGACATTTGGAATGCACTAAAATGTTGGTATGAGTAGGTTACAAGCATTATACAGCAAGCGAAAAATTAATCGGACATAACATGGATTCATACTCCCTCCTTCCATCTATATAGGGCGTAAAGAGATTTTTAAGACCGCCTTTGACTATTGACAAGATTAATAGTACATGACATGCACAATGTGAAAATTATATCATTGAAAGAACCTTTCACAGACAAATTTAGCAGTGTGCTTTGTGTAAGTTGCCTGTCATATATCATTGCTCCAATATTTGGTCAAAGTTAGAATCGAAAAACGCATTAGGCCCTATATAGATGGAAGGAGGGAGTAGCTTTGAATAGCATTTGTATAGTAAAACGGGGCAAGACTCTCTCTTTGCGTGGTGTGAATATTTTTATTTTTTTCGTTTTCTTTTCGGTTGAGGGAAGTGTGAATTGATTTGATATGTACAAGTACAATATTACTACACGTTAGGCTTGTCCCTAAAGTTCAACCCGCGTCATGTTATATCCCGAAAATTCACATATCATGCTCCCAAAACTGGCGCCCTCAAAACCCGTGCCTTGCTATCCCGAAATTACAACGCGCGTGAAAACTCCCTCCAGCTGCCAAATCCCGACACGTGAAATCCCCCTTCTAACCTTGAGCCGAAAGGGCTGTTAGTTCAAATTGGTGGGGGGCACTTTTGTAAAACACCCTACATTTTGGACAAGCGCGTCCCTAAGTCATGCTTCACCCCCTCCCATCGCCCCCTTTTCGCTATTCGAAATCCCAAGCCGCCATAACCTCTCTGCTCCAGCCACGAAACCCCACCCTCCTCCGTCCGCCACGTCACCGCTGCCCAGCCGGAGCCTCTTCCCCGACGACGTCATCCACCACAACAGCTCGACGTCCCTCGTCCACCTTCCTGGATGAGGATCTGTCGTCCATCTCGCTGTCCCGCCGGTTCAGCCGCCCCGTCCTCCACCTCCAAGGAGCTGCTCCGACGATCGCCTCATCTATCGCAGCTGCTCCATCCCCACAGCGCCACCTTAACCTGCTCCACCGGAACCGCAGCATCCTCACCGACTCCTCGGACGAAGCCGAGGCCTACTCGGCACCACCAAAGAGGTTGTACACTCATCGCATCGCACCTTCTCCTTAACTCCACCTCCCGGCGCCGACGGTGCTCCATCCCGCACCCCCATGGAGCGACTACCTTGAAGTCGGCGCCGTGGGCGACATCTCCACGACGGCTCTCCCCCAGTGAGAGGCCCCTTCGGTGGAGGCGACCATACCAGCCGGATCTGCTGCTGCTGCTCCGGCTCTTGCTCGCTCGCTCGCGCTGCTGCTGCTGCTCCGGCTCTCGCTTGATCGCTCGCTTGCCCAGCTGTTGCTGCTCCGGCTCTCACTCGATCGCTCGCTTGCCCAGCTGTTGCTGCTGCTCTCCCCCTCGCTCGTGTTGTTGCTCTGCTCCGATTAAGCCACACTTCAGTTGACTGAATCGACTTTTGGGTCAGTCGATTTTCAGGGGTTGGGGGGGCTCGCCGAAGTTAAGGAGAACCACCCGCAGCAGGGACGGGGGATCACCAGAGAGGTACCCCACTATCTATCTTAGAGTTCAGGGTGGGGGGGCTAGAAAGCTGTCCGGGGCGGCGGTGGCGAGTTGTTTCGGGGCAGCGGGGCGGCACTGGGGCCGGCAGTTCGGCCGGTGGTGGCTGCCGGCTCAGGGGGGTGCAGGTTGAAGATGAACTGCAGGCCCTCCCTAAACTACATGTAAAGTGCCTCTCTGCTACCATTGCATTCGGTTTCGACAGTAGCATTCAGATTCCATAGTAAATTTCTGTTTCGACAGTGAAGTTCAGAGTCAACAGTTTTTACCTCATCTATTGTAGTCAGGTGGTTTTTGGTGATGTTAATTTTACATCCATTTTACATCATCTATTGGAGATGCTATTAGAATCCCACTTGAGATTGACGATCTTTGTCTTGTGCTGCTTCAGCCTTGACGCCTTACGGCTCACCGGAGCTGCTCCAACGACAGAACGATCCATCACAACAGAGCAGTGCCCTGGATGCCATCTACAAATTACTCAGATCTTCCTCCACACCTTCGACAGCCACCTCTGCCTCAACTGCTTCAGCGACCAACCCAATGAGCTGAGGTCGACAGGACTACGGCAAAGAGGTTGTACACTTGTTGCATGACTTATTACTATACATTCACGTCGATCCATTAGGGCTATTTTGGTTCAATGGAAAAACGTCGATCCATTGGTTGTTACCATCACTCTAAATTTCTGCATGCTCTCCTTACATAATCTCACCATATTTTTTTCGTATGCATGTCAGATATTGTACACAGTCATGCTGAACATGTAGAGAAAAGGAGAAGAGTTTTGCGCGGCAATACAATGTCATGCAGACATCGCTGCATGGTGGGTTCAATGGAAAACCCTCCCCACCCCTCTCCAGATTGTAATCCAGAGGAAGATATATGTTCTGAGGCGGATTCAGACGTCGCTGACCACTCCTATTTACCCCCCAAGTTGTTTGCTCTACCTTGGCATGTTGATGTTAGTCATATCATGCATATGTTGCCTTGCAGTGCCTACTTTTGACATCATATATGTCATCTGCTTAGTTTAGACATGTTCTGTAATGCCACCTATTTAGTTTCTATATCATATATGGGAATTATGCAGTCTCATGTCTTTTAGCCAGCCATAATATATGTGAAATGTGCAATGCCATCCTGTTTAACCAGGCATCATATATTTGAATGATATCTTGCCCATCCTTTTCTTCATTACATTTCCATTTATCGACAATTTTTGTACATTAAACTACTCTTCCTATGAATCAGCCATTTGGGTGGGAGATGAAAAAATATGGAGTGAAAACAAGGCTTTAGAGCAAATAGTGCTACCTGTCGAAGAAGATCTCTTGTTGGGTCCCAATAGCTCCTCGGAGATGGATTCAGAGACAGATGACCAGTCCTATTCCCCCACTGAGGTGTATGCTCTAACTTGGCATGGTTATACTTCTCATATCATGCATACGTTGTCTTGCATTGCATAGTTTAGACATCATATACACAATATTCAACACCATGTTCTTAGTTCAGACATCAATGCCCTCTGTTTAGCATATAAATCACATATGTGAATTAAATGATGCGATCCTGATTACTTAGATAACATGTAGGTGAATTATGTCATGCGATCTTGTTTAGTTATTCCTCATATCTTTGAATTATGTTATGCTATGCTATCCAGTTTACATAGATATCATATATGTGAAATTATGTCATGCTATCCGTTTTAGTTAAAAAATATACATGTCAACTATTTCATGCACTCTTTTTTCCAAACTATCTATTGCATCTGTCTCTCATGCAATGTCTGTACATTCAACTATGTTTCCTGTTTATCAGCCATTTGAATTGGAGCGGGTGATGCCAGTATCTAGTGGACTAAAAACACGGTCTTCAAGTAAAACAGTGCTACCTCTTGGTGGAGATAGCACCTCAGTTGTACATGCACAAGAATCAGCCCTACCACACATAACCCAAACTCTCGCAGATTGTGCCCCTACTGCGATGGACAGAGAACCATCTTCACCCAATCTAACCCCATCCTCAGTCAATAGTAACCCAGTTCCTGTTGACACAACACCATCTCCACCACAGAGCTCCCAAACAAGAGCAATTAGTAAGGCAGCTCCAGTGCCCAAAGGGCCATTACTATCACGGCGAACCCCAACTCCACCAGTTAGTACGCCTATTCCTGTGGAGGAAGCACAACCAGCTAGTCGTAGTTTAGCATCTATCGCATTTGATGTTGTTAAATCGTATGTGTGTATCTTCCCATCTTGGAAATATTATACTGAAGATGAAGGAAAATGCCAGTTGCAGGTGTTTGTCCAGGAGTTATGTGTAAGTAATGTTATTCATGGCAATTACTTTGCTTCGTCCCATACATCCTACCTCCATGATGGTTATAATACAACAAATTTTCCCACTTTTCTCTATAGAGAAGGACCGATTTGGAAACTCAGGATGAGGTAACATGTGCTAATACGTCTTCTATCTTCAAGAATGCTTGGTGGCAGTATCGGAATTACCTAAAGAAAACGTACTTCACCGGCAAAGAAACTCATCAAATTCCCTTACGTTCTCCTGAGACACATTTACTGGACGATGACTGGGAATGCCTTGTTCTGTACTGGTCCCAAACCAAGAATGTGGTAAGGTCTATGAGCTCATTTTCTATTTTAAGTATTATATTCTTGCGTCTTACTGTACTCTGTTCATGTAGAACAAGTGCCTAAACCTGAAGAACAACTGTTCCAATTTAAGATTCCATTGCTATCATAGTTCAAAAAAGCGCTAGGCGTTAATTGTGTGTTTTGCCACCGCCTTGTGCTTTACTGACCAAAGCACATGCTTATGAGCAGTTATGCACAGATTAAGCGTAGTTATGCGCAATGCGTTTTGCCAACGCCTAGAGCCTAGGCGCGCTTAAGCGATCGCTTATGCGCGCCTTTTTTAACTATGATTGCTTTGCTCTTGTATCACTGTATTTACTCATACAAACTTATTTTTAAATTGAAGGATCCAATCGAAACTCCAATGGCACAGCAGGTATGTTCACACATATTTTTTTAACAGGTTTGCTCTTATCAATATCTCTGTTGATTTCAATTTCAATGGTGTATACAGTTGACTTCCATATCATGCACATTACTAGCATCACAACAGAGCCAATAGTGTTGTTGTATATGTAGACCCGTGGTACCCATCTGAAATCTTGTTGTGCCGTGTAGTTTCACATGCTTTGTATTCTTTCACTGCTGCTTTGTCTTGAACTGATATGGTTTGAACCGTGTCTCTATTTTGATTTTGCAAGACAATACAGTGACCATAGGACATAGATATATGTTTGTTTGATGCTTTTATTATGTACTAGTACTTTGCAATAGAAGACTTGGTAGTTTAATCATGTCCACCTTACTAATGAACTGGTTCACCGAAATGAGTTTCATATACTAGTACATGCTAAACTTGTTATGTGTCTGCTTGTTTCTTCTTTTAGAATGCTGACAGAATATTGGGGAAGAGTGCCTTATTAAGCAATGGTAAAGGAAGTAATGCAGATAAGGTTCAGGATAGTGACACATCCTTGTTGGTCTCCAACAAAGCTGATAAAACAGCTAAGGAAGACTATCTTGAAGACAGCGAGACAACCCCGAAGTCCTGTCTTGGTTTAGTATTCGAGTTACTGGCCACTACTACTTGCACAAGCTATTCAAACTCACTGTCTGAATCAATTCGGTTTCTTGAGTCTCAACTACAAGCTGAAACACATCGATCAGTTGTTCTACGACAAGAAGCAGAAGGACTGTGGAAGTCCCTCGAGCATTCAGATGCATACTTTCTGGTGCAACAGCAAGCGTTGGAGGATTTTAGCGCCAAACAGGACAAAGCTAATCAGCTTGCTAAGCTTATTGCCAGCTTGGTGGATACCCAGGATAACGTTTCGTGAGCTCTTCTGAAGTTGTTTCAGTTATGCTCTTGTTTTGCTGCCGCGTTTATTTGCACTGGTGGCCAATTTTGACAGCCAGTGTATGTAATGTGCTGCTTTGTTCTCTATATTTGCATTGGTGGTGAACTTTGATGCCCAGTGGATGTAATATGTGTAATAGCGGTAATAGGCTAGCGTTAATTTCTTGCTTATTTATTTCCTTATTGTCTTGTTTAGTTGTTTGCTTGTAGTCACTGTAGTTCTTTTTCTGTGTTTTTCTAGTGGCCACAATAGCCTGTTTTTGGTAACTAGGCCAAAATAATCATGGCAACACATGGACTGTTGTAACCATGGGCCTCCTGCAGGCCGTATGATCCATGGGCCTTCTTCCGGCCGTAGGATCCATTGGTCTTCTATACGGGCCGTAGGATCCATTGGCCTGCTATACGGGCCTTAGGGTCCATGGGCCTTCTACGGGTCATAGGGTCAATGGGCCTTATACGGACCATACGATCCATGGGCCTTCTACGGGCCATACCATCCATGGGCCTCATACGGGTCGTAGGATCCATGGGCCTTCTACGGGGCGTATCATCATTTTGCCAATCATGGGCCGTACTATTCATGGACCATAATGGGCCTTTAATAGGCCGTATTTGATAACTCTATGAAAACAGCCCAACAGGTTTTTTTGACATGAAAACGGCCCAACGTATTAACGGTCCGCAAACGGGCCGACTGTAACGACGGGCTGAATTTGGCCTACAGGTAGAAAATGACAGTAACGGGCCGTATGTAACCGAATGCTGCAAATGAGCCCAAGAATCAATGGGCCCTGAGAAGGCCGAAAGGTAACTTGGGCTGGAAACGGCCCAATGGAATAATGGGTCTTTAATGGTTATAAAGTGATACATTGTTCATTACGGGCCAGTTTCACCACGGGTCGTTAATGGGCCAAGAGTTACAAATGGCCTCATATGGGCCGAAAGAAGTCATGGGCCACACATGGGCCGGAAGTTAAAACGGGCTGAAATCATATTGGACGGCCCAGATGACGCTACTGGGCTTAATTCGGATAGGGCGTAACGGGCCCTGAGTTAGCGGGTTGTAAATGGGCTATATGCGAACAGGCCGTTAACAGGCTTTCCGTGGGCCGGCCCGCCACCTTTTGACCAAGTCAAACGGGCCGGCCTTTTCACAGGAATGGGCCTCTGTTGGGCCGTGCCATGTGTCGTCGTATCATAGGCTCCTTCGTTCCAATGAGCGGATGACATCCATCACGACGGTGAGCCAACACGTGTTTCCTCCAGCCAATGATGATTTTACATGTGGAAAATTCCCATTGGTCGGGGCTGTTAACGGGTTATCGGATCCAAAACCCAACCCGATAGCTTAACGGTGTTCCGTTATGGTGGATGCCGCGTGTCAGTCACCCTTGACGAAAGCACTTCTGTGATGCGCGATTTATCATCATGGAAGTGGACACTTCCGTGATGATAATTTTGGTAATGTCATGGAACACTTCTACGATAGCATAGGTATGACTATCTTGATTCTATCATAAAATCGTCATGGATGTACATGCATGACAAAAAACACGACCTACTGTGACAAACACGTATCATCACGGAAGTGTATTTTTTTGTAGTGGTTATCAGCTACATGGTTCTCTGCTCCTTTCCTATCATTGATATGCAAATCAAATTCTTGTAGCAGAAGAACCCACCTAATGAGTCTAGGTTTAGCATCTTTCTTTTCCATAAGATATTTTATAGCAGCATGATCGGTGTGAACAATTACTTTAGTATCAACAATGTAAGATCTAAATTTATCACAAGCAAACACCACTGCTAGGGATTCTTTTTTAGTAGTAGCATAGTTTCGTTGAGCACTGTCTAGAGTTCTACTGGCATAACGAATAACATTCAGTTTCTTATCAACTCTTTGTCCTAGAACAGCAGCAATAGCATAATCACTAGCATCACGCATAATCTCAAAAGGCAAGTTCCAATCAGGTGGTTGAACAACAGGTGTAGTAATTAAGGCTTTCTTTAGTGTTTCAAAGGCTTCCAAACAATCATCATCAAACACAAAGGGAATATCCTTTTGCAAAAGATTCGTAAGTGGCCAAGAAATTTGAGAAAAGTCTTTGATAAATCTCCTATAGAGACCAGCATGACCAAGGAAACTACGAATACCATTGATATCTTTAGGACATGGCATTTTCTCAATTGCATCAACCTTGGCTTTGTCCACCTCAATGCCTCTTTCACAAATTTTATGGCCCAAAACAATACCTTCGTTAACCATAAAGTGGCACTTATCCCAATTCAAGACAAGATTTGTTTGTTCACATCTCTGCAAAACTCAATCAAGATTGCTTAAACAATCATCAAAATACTTCCCATAAATAGAAAAGTCATCCATGAAAACCTCAACAATCTTTTCACAAAAATAAGAGAATATAACAGTCATACATCTTTGAAAGGTAGCAGGTGCATTACATAAACCAAAAGTCATACATCTATAAGCAAAAGTTCCAAAAGGATAAGTAAAAGTTGTCTTTTCTTGATCAGGTTGTAAAACAGGTATTTGTGAAGAAGCAGAATATCCATCAAGAAAGCAAAAATGTGTGTGCTTAGATAATCTTTCTAACATTTGATCGATAAAAGACAGAGGGTAATGATCTTTTCTAGTTGCTTTGTTTAATTTTCTATAATCAATTACAATTCTATAGCCTGTGACAATTCTTTGTGGAATGAACTCATTCTTATCATTAGGAACAACAGTAATACCTCCCTTCTTAGGGATGCAATGAATAGGACTTACCCATCTACTATCAGTTATAGGATAGATTATACCTGCTTCCAAAAGTTTCAATATTTCTGTTCTTACCACTTCTTTCATTTTTGGATTTAACCGATGTTGGTGATCAACTATGGGTTTAGCATTAGGTTCCATATTAATCTTGTGCTGACATAGAGTGGGACTAATGCCCTTAAGATCATCAAGAGTATATCCAATAGCATTCATGTGCTTCCATAGAACTTTCAATAATCTTTCTTCTTCATGTTCTGAAAGGTTATCACTAATAATAACAGGATATACCTTTTTCTCATCAAGATAAGCATATTTCAAAGTGTCTGGCAATTGTTTTAATTCAAACACAGTATCACCTTTAGGTGTAGGAGGGCCTCCTAGAGTTTCAATAGGCAAAATTGTGTTTAAGCAGAGGTTGTTGTTTGAAAAAGATTCTATCTATTTCATTTCTTTCACGCAGATGCAAATCATTTTCATGGTCTAGCAAGTATTGTTCCAAAGGATTAATACGTCTCCAACGTATCTATAATTTTTGATGTATTCATGCCATGTTTATAATATTTCTACATGATTTTGGTATGATTTGGTAAGAACTAACCCGGACTGACGTTGTTTTCTGCAGAACTACCGTGGTGTTGTTTTTGTGCAGAAATAGAAGTTCTTGAAATGTGATGAAAATCAACAGAGATTTTTTCTGGAAAATTAAAAAATACCGAATGAAGAGTTACTGGAGGGGAGGCCCATGGGCCCCACGAGGGTGGAGGGTGCCCCCTCCCAGGGCGCGCCCCTGTGCCTCGTGGACTCTCCGTGGGTCCCCCTGACTTGTTCTCGATGCCAACCTCTCCTATAAATACAGAAACCTCCAAAAAATAACCTAGATCGGGTGTTCCTCCGCCGCAAGCCTCTGTAGCCACCAAAAACCTCTCGGGGCCCTGTTCCGGCACCCTGTCGGAGGGGGAATCCATCACCGATGGCCATATTCATCATCCCGGCGCTCTTCATGACGAGGAGGGACACTAGTACAGAACCGGCCTTTAGTGTCGGTTCGTGACGGGCTTTAGTGCCGGTTCGCCAACCGGCACTAAAGAGTGGGGACTAAAGGTCCCCTCCCTTTAGTACCAGTTCGTCATGAACCGGCGCTAAAGTGCCACCACGTGGCACGAGCCAGGCCCGTTTGCGTGGAGGGCATTAGTACCGGTTGGTAACACCAACCGGTACTAAATGTTTGGCTGTTTTTTTTTAATTTTTCTTTAATTTTGTGTTTTCAATTTAATTTAGTGATTGTTTTACATTATAATGAGTTGTTAAATCATTAGGTGAAAGTACCACGGATTAGTTTCGACTAGATGCATTATTGGATATCTCTACTAGCTAGCTAGAGTATATGCCATATCCATATTATACTTGATCAACTGTAATATATACGGATATGGCATATACTTGATCACTTAGGTAGGATCCATCCAGCTGAAACTAATCTGCGGTTTCTTTCATTAAATGATATAATAATTAACTAGCTATCTAATCACCACCAGCACTACTAGCTTAAAGAAGAAACATTCACTTGTACAAGAAGAAAAAATATCATCGATCGAGTTCAACATGATTGTCATGATATTATAAGCGTTCATATATAACACCACAAAAGTAAATCACTTAAGTTCAGAACGAAGAACACGGACATGAAAGGACAAGTACTAATTAAGAGCAGCATGAAGAACTAGCTAAATCACTCCTGCTAGCTACTCTCTCTCTGGTAAAATAGCATAGAACATGTATAGCTCTCCTGATTGATCATACTGGAGCATGCCGATGAACCTGTCTCCTAATCATGGGCTGCGCTTCTCATTGCTGCCCCCTAGTACTTCTCTGCGATCAATAACAATTTTCCTCCAATCTTTCACTATTAAGCATTCATCGCTTCTAGAAATCCTGAATGCATTCATGTGCAATGTAGGATATCTTGGCCGTAAGCTAACAATTGACATCTGACCTTTAGTCTCGATCCCCTGAGGCACAACTGTCATCGGGAGTCCCTGTTGAAGAACATTGTATAGTACTTAATTAATATACTTAGCAATGAAAGTTTAGCAAAAAAAATATGTATGCAAAATATGTACTGAGGACAAATAGTAAATATCTTACCATCATTCCTAAATAGATGTGACCGTAGTTCAATACCATCACTATTGGTCGCACGTTTTGAGTACTAACATTTCTAAGTGCAGGAAGAAAATTTGTCTTGACAGTATGAAGATCCTCAAGCCATGAAACATAATGACTTATCTCCTCGCAGTTTAGTTCAGCTCCGGGACAGTAGTAGGTCCTGTCTACCAAGCGCCGGACATGTTTGGTTGAATGGAGATAAGCTGTCAACAGAAATTAGTTTCCAGTTATTTTTGAATAAGCAATATCAAAGACAAAAATATAGTTGAGAAGAACTCACATAATTGTAGAACTGGAGGCGTCTGCACATCGACCAATA